>NC_090942.1:178592246-178917246 GCF_040807025.1 Struthio camelus | reverse complement strand
AAATAAATAACGGAAAAATGCATGATTCCATAGAAAACCAATAAAAGACTAAAAGAACTGTAGGAATAAAAACTTTTTTCTAGGTTTTTCTTGAAACTAATCTGAAATAATTATCATGTTAGAAAAAATATCTACAACATGCTACATGTGTGAAGATCGCTCATGTGTGCTAACATATCACGCCGATTGTGGTAAAAATGATGTTCTAACCGCCCAGCAGTTCCATGAGCAAAATATGACCGAAGCCTTGGCATGCTCCTACACAAAGTTGAGACTAATGAGTACAATGTGTTAACAGTCACAAGATCCCTCATACAGATGATCCGTAGAGCGCTTCTCTTGAATGCACAATTCGCTGTACTCCTGCTTTCAAGACTTTCTAAGTAATGCAAGTGCTTTATGAAAACACATACGCTTAAATTTGTATTTGTACTTTTTTCAGTTATGACATTTTCCTTTTGTGCGGTTTAGACTAAGGTAGTTGAGCACTGTGCATGGTGCTCAGATGCAGGATCCTTGATTTCCTTAATTCTGGAAAGAACTTGTTCCATGATTCTACATTATACCACAGGGTTATTCCATTTGTTAAAAGGGGTAATATTATTTTGCCTATCTGCTAAGTTGCTTTGAGGTTTGAAGAAGAAACAGGCGTATTTATTTTAACTGTTAGATTTTAGTCTCTGCATGAAGTTGCAGTAATTATATCTTTCACTATGCCCGTATCCAAGCACACAATATATATGTATATAAATAAAATGGAATGTAAATTTGGCCTTTAAGTCGTGGCCCTGGCATGTTGTATTACTTACTTTATGTCAGCCCTGTGTAACACGATACAGATCTGCATTCTGGTATCACTAGTTCGGTCAGAATCAGTGTTTGTTTTACCATCTTGCAAAAGCAATAACTCTTACAGCTGTCCAGATAGATACAAATCTCACTTGAAATATTCAAAATGAATCCTAAGATGGTTTGCTGGCACCCAGAGGGGAAGTGCTCTTGCTTGTAGTGCTCTTGCTCCATTCTTCTGCCAAGGCCTGAACACCGAGAAAAACAACACTTACAATTGAGTGAGTTTCCAAACTGCCTAACTTTTCAGTTGTGTGTTTTTTATATGTTAAATATGGTTCAGAAGATTAAAGTCTTCGTTTTAGGCAAAGAAAGGAAATAATGTTTCCTGTCCCATTTGCCAAGCTAAGTGAACAACTGTTCCAGCACAATTAGAATTGTTAATTGATTTGAAAACATAGGGCTTTGAAGGTGGAAAACTGCTGACATTATTTCAATGGGGAAATGCACTCCTGAGAGAGAGCACTGCAGTACAATTTCTCCTTGTTTTGTTGAATATACATCTATAAAAACACTGTGAATCATGCAGTAAAAACTGCTGTGCTGATATCATAAATCTCTGATAATAAAAATTTCATTGTTGAAACAATAAAATAGACTTTTATTATAACACAGAGTATCCACCTAAACATTGTCCTTTTAGCTTCTTCGAGTTAAATGTATGCACAGTTTTACAGTCTATAAACAGATCTGGAATAAAAGTTAATAAATGTCAAAATTTGCATTTCAAAAAATTCTTGCTGCATTTTAGGGAAGATCAATCTATGAACCTTTCAACATTATGTCAAATGAAATGCTAATTGTACCTTTAGGAATTTCAGAGACAGTGACAAGAAACTAAATGCTCTGTTCCTTTGCATCAGCAAGTCGAGGATAATTGTATATCTACTCTTGTGAACTTCTAAGAAAAAAAGAAAAATGCTAAGAAAAAAGGGTTTTCTATTCTTTAACTCAGGAGGGTAAACTCCTTCAGCCACCCTTCATCAATCTACCTTCAAATAAACTGTGTTAACATGTTGACAATGGACAAATCACACAGAGCTACATTTATTCATTTTATAATAGGTTTGTCAAATGAGCTTCAGCTAGAGATTTAAGAGTGAGAAACATTTTCATCCAGGAACATCTGACTTATTCTGTTCAAGTTGCTAGAATGGCTTGCAGACTATATTTCTTTTTTGGGGAACAACTATCTTTTCCTCCACCCCAAACTTTATTAGTAAAGTATTACTTCTTTGAAGGATAAAAACACTGAAATATGAAAAGGAGAGGCATAAGAGGTTTTTTATATCCCTTCTAGACAAATCTGTAATGTATCCCTTGTTTTGTTTAGTAATCAGTCTTACCAATTTATCTCTAAGCAATACAAATTATATGCCATAGTTGTAAGTGCAAGAACACACGGATGCAATAAGGAACGCTTGCTGGAAAGTAACACCTAATTCAGGTTTGCAACGTTTTCCCTGGTATTAGGCTATCTGCACTATATTGAATATATTTCCTGCAGCTGCACTGAGACTGCTGAAACGTTCACTTAGTGTACGGAGATTGAGAGACAGAATAAAGACGGGGAAGTGTTTATGCACATGTTAACCTATCCGGTCAGCTATATCCTGCTCAGGCCTAGACTAGTCATTTTCTAACTCTCTCAGTGCTTTTATAGTAAACAGTCTGTGGTTTCCCAGCATGAGACTACTCTCATCCTACGTTCTCTGCTTATGGTCTATAAGTTTATATTTTTATGTATTAGCTCATTCGGTATAAAACCGTTCCAAACTGTATTTCATTTAGGAGTTATATAACTCAGACATACTTTAGAGCTGGAATCCATATGAAAGAATCCACTTCTGTTTATGTTGCCACTACATATCTGAAAAGGAAATCGGGGAGTCTCAAGTAAGTATTCCGGCCCAATCCTGCTGTCACTACAGTCAATGGCAACTGTGACATTGGTCCAAACAGGAATTTGGTTGAGTCTTTGTGTTCATGTGTCCTATTAGAATATGCAATGACTGGCATATTTTTTTAATTTGTACTAAGTAAGTGTAAAAATTATACACCCAGAAATGAATGCATTTAAGTAGTTTCAGCCCTATGTAACACCTCAGTGCTAGAACACAAGCTAGGCCCTGGCTCAGATGTTCTGGAATATTTAAAATTGCTCTCCATCTCTTTTGTTTCAAAGTCACTCTGCCGTCTTCATGATACAGTAGCTGGATAATCTAAGCATGTGATAGACATGCACTGTACTTCTTCAGCATTTGTTAGAGCAACTGTTTTCCTAATATTTGAATATTCTTTTTTTCAGTAAAGCCAAATCCTGACCCACCTCTCCAAAAAATGTTTTCAGCTTCATTTTCACCACAGAATATAAAGGTACAGTGCAACAAGAAGTAATGCTCATTAGAATGAAAAGGAAAAAAGGGTAAAAGGATAAAAGAAAAACTCTGCATAATCTGCTGTGGACCCATAGTAAATGTAATAAATAACTATCCCAAGTAGTAAATAATGTTGTATGATAACATTTTGGGATAAGTGAATTTCCACCTGCCAGTTTACCCATAATTTCAATATAAACTGAAGAAACAATTCTTTCAAGTCACTGGGGCCCTTTCTCCACCAATATGTCTTTCATAGCTAAAAAGTTTATAATCAGTCAGGAGGATTTTCATCTTCATTTCACTTCAGGCTAGAAGTTACATGAAAAGATCGGATGTGAAATAGACAGAACTTTCTTATGTAAAATGTTCATCTTTTTTTTTTTAAGAGTCCAAACTGCAGGCTAATAAAGACTATTTAAAATAAAAGGGACCATTACTCCTCAGTTTTATATGAGCTTACATGCTTTCATTGTGCAAAGTGTGTTATTAATTTAACATGCCAGATTCATAGGTTTCTGCAATATCAGGTTTGATGTATTCATTATCGGCACTCAGTACATTAATTCACGCTGAAGTCCGGTAAATCAAAATTATACCATCTGGCTTCCTGTTCTTAATGATGAATTTGATGTAGGGGTGATTAAGATTGTTAGGCTTTTGAATTTTAATGTAAAAATTAGGGGATTAAAAAGGCATTTAGAAATGACCAATAGTTAGAATAAACTTACTGACAGGATCTAATTTGTGTACTTGCTAGTAAAGCTCCATTTTAATTAGCAGCCACAGTCTTTCAGCACAAGCTCAAAGAGACAGAAGTTTAGTGATTAAGAAGATGAAGCTGTTAAATTGATAAATTGACCTTGAAATACTTGTAACTGTGGGGGATGGCCTAGTAGTTCTATGGCTGGTATGTTGTGCTACCCACATGGTGGGGACAGTTTCGGGATTGACCCTAGCAATTCTGCCTTTTTAGCTGATTGACCAGCTGGGGATGGGAAAAATCACAGAGGTGACCTGCTCAATGTCTAAATTCAATTGCTCAATTTGTAAGCAAACAAATTCCATTATTACTTTGCGCTCGCTGGCAGATAGCCTGAAATACCATCTCAGTCCTTCAACATCTTATTCACTCCCTTTGCCAGACAGAGGTGCTAAAACAAGGTAGAAGAGATAATGCAGCTGAAATGGTATCATAAGGTGAATAATGACCTTTCAGCTTCCATTGAGACCAGAACAGTCAGGGGTAAATTTGGCTCTCACTTATCAAATGTTCTTGACAATAGTCAAGCAGGCAAATGTATTGACAAGAAGATTCCATTCTATCTATGATACATTATTAATCTAAAACAAAGACATGGCATACTGTCACATTGAAATTGTTAGATCTTTCATGGACAGATAAGAAGTGCAAGAGCTAGAGTATGTGAAGGAAAGGTAGCTCTACTTAAAGTGTATGAGCTTGTTAAAGCTGCGTAATATCACATGGAACTATATCAGGGCCAGTAAGGTAAGGGAATTCAAATTCATATACATAGTATAATCAAAATTAAAAAAAAAAAAAAAAACTATTGCTCCCATGTTTTGGAAAAGTTCCAGTTATTTATATCATCTCAGAAAAATGTGATAATATGTTAGATCTCACTTCCCCTTTAAAATTCATAAAGATAGTCACTAATATTGGTACACTGTGGTGGGAATAACTTACAACAGAAAACGAGTACATTTGTACATATCAACAGTTTGAAGGATTCTTATTCCTTGGCAAGTCGGGGAATATTTTAAGTCTTATATTTTAGAGGAAATCGAATCTTGACTAACCACTGCAATTTATGTCATTTTAAATAAGATATATTTGAATAAGTATATTTTTCATGCCCTAAAAAGACTGATGTCTTCTTTTATAAGCTCATCCTGTGACACACTTGAGTAGGTAGGTATATTGATTTTTTTTCTTTTTCTGATGGCAATGAAGTGTAAATGGAAAATATCAGACTTGGCAATCACTTAAACCATGTGAAAATTTCAGAGTGAAGGCTATTAGAGTCACTTTGTGATCTCCCTAGATGACCAAGGAAAAAAACATTTCTACATTTCTTCAGATCCTTTGTGTGACAGCTAAGGAGAATAACATTTTTTCTAATATGCCAGTTTTAGTCTCTAGTTGCGAATAACCTCAGTGCTTTCTTATGTCACTAGCTGAGAGAAGATGAAAGACCCAGCCTTGTGTAAATGGCTTTGTCTAACCATCAGTCTTTAGCTCTGCATGGCAGCTGTACTATTGACATTAGCTTGTGCACTGGGTGAAATTGAAGTGAGTTAAATGTGACCTTGGCTTAGTTGTTGAAGTAGAAATGAACTCTACTGGGAGTGAAAAAAAATAAGACCAGTTTCTCTAACTTCATTTTTTCTTTAATGAGTTTAACAGCACTCTTAGGATTTGATACATTTTATAAAAAAGCTTTTATTTCCTTTTCTATTATACAGTGAGTAATCACCATTAGTAAGGTTAGCTTGCCCTTTTAGTATAAAACCCTGATTTTAGGTGTTTATATCCCAATTACTATAAAAAGCAGATCTCTCAAAAAAATCCATTGCCTTGTCTCTACATTGCCCACTATAAAGTTTCACAAAAACCTGTTAACCACACTTATTAATTATAGTTAAAACATTCAAAATACTGCAAATGTTCAGCGTGTCTAATGACTTTGCTTTGTCTATTAGGTTACACTGAAATTCCCTGAACTGCCTCCTGGTAAATCACGTGCTTGGAATGTGAGAGACGTGCAGGTAAGCGAGGATGGTTTGGAGTCGATCCAGGATTTTTGCCTTGTTTAGATTCGGCTTTTTTTCAATGTGTACATGGCAACATGAGACATGCGAAGATGGACAGAGGGACCAGGAGAACCAGTCACATCCTCTTCCACCTTTCTGGCTCATTAGGAGTAGGGGTTCAAGTTGTGCACTGAGCTGCACACACCACATATTCCCACCAAACTGCAAGACAGGATAAAGAAATAAAATAGATATGTAAACTGCTCATTCGTCATAGGGGCAACAAATTAGGTATATTTAGCAGAAAAAGCCTTCAGAGGAAGCCTCCCAGTTAGCTAGGGAACGGCAAGAAGAATCATTCCAGCGCTCTGCAGCCCCATGTCAATCAGAGGAGAAAGGAGGCCAGAAACTATCCCAGGAAGGGCCAAACACTGAGAAAGACATTTTTCCGAGCCTTCAGGGACACTTATTTCCTGATAGCTGCAGAGATATCTCAGCTGCGCTGCTCAAACTGACGGCAGAACGCCCAGGTCTAGTCGTGTGCGCCGCGGTCCCGAGCCTGAGCATACCTTTGGACAGAGGAGAACATGTATTGGGGGGATACCTACTGTTCACTGGACTGAACGGAATAATGTAACCACCTACCTGAGGTATTGGGATTAGAGTAATCAGAATGCTGGCTAAAAACAAGTGGAAGCTGCCTGGGTTGTGTCAGCTTTATTTTTTTGTGGAGATGTACGCACAAGCCCATTCATTTCAATGGAATCTCCCTAAATAGAATTTGTCGTTATGAGAATTTCCTGATTTGATATTTGTAACCCATTATTTTTGAGCTTTATGCCCAATAAAACATTATTTTCCCGGTCCTATTTCTGCATCTGTCAAATAATTCCCACTCAATTACGTTTCAAAAGCCTTCTTATGCAGGCCTAGTTTCACTTTCTTACAATTTACTGCTTTTAAGCAATGGGTCAAAGGTTTATGTGGTATATTTCACTACCCTTGGATTTTCTGTATTGCTGTTTGAAAATTGAAAATCTTTCTTTTCATCTTCAATGTCTTTCTCTTACATTTTTCTGTATTATTTCATAACCATATATCTGTCCTTGGTCCTAGCCTTTCCAACTGCTCTTTATTTTAGTATCCACCTCTTTCATTTTGACTTATTTTCCAGTTTTGTACAGTCATCAAATTTCAGCCTGCTACTGCACATTCTGTGTTTCAGGTTACTTATATATATAAGATGAACAAAATCTGTCTTAATAGTGATACTTTGGCCTTATACTTGTCTGATATTCCCTCACTCACAACAGTTAGAACTTATAACTACCCTTTCTAATACACATGACAATTCCCAGGACATTAACGTAACATACTGCCAGTGCCATATATCACCTGAGGCAAACTTCTCTTGGGCTCTATCTGAAAACTTTGCTAGAAGCTCAAGACAGATTTTTTCTATAGGTCTGTTTTAATCCATTTGAATTTCTTTAAACTTTTTTTTTTTTTTGCAAACTAGGCAAAATATCTCCTAATTCCATAGTTATCACGGTTGCTATCTCTATTGAATTTAATTAAGTCACTAAGACTTTTAGATTAGAGGTCTAAATCATATGAAATTACTTCGATAAAATCAGAGATGAGTGGAAATATCAGTAAGCTGGTATTGTCAGAGATTTAACAAATTATATGCAAGGCCAGACTTACATTTTTAAGGGAGAGCTGTAAAGCTACAGAACTCAATTGCAGCCATTTCAAGCAGCCTGCAGGTGCTAGGAGAGCTAGGAGATTGAGGACTACGGAGAAAATGCCTGGCAATATCAGATTCAGCCCTAAAAAAATACCATGGCCAGAGACAGAGACACAGATAAGCCCCTGAAATACCAAGGGCAGCTCTAGGCAAACACAGAAAGCTGGTAATACACAGCTCCGTGCATTCGTGAGCATTTTGTCAGTATTGCCAAACAACTACGTATTTCCTTAGCTTACTAAAGGATACTGCAGGTGAGCAATTGTTCTTCTCTTCCCAGCCTTGCCAGTCGCAGAATCACATACACACGGCGGGACTTCTTCAGAGGAGGAGTAAGAAAGCTTGTAACTTAGGCTCCTTCTCTCCCTTATGTAATTTTAGGTTCAATTTCATTGTTAATTCTGTTGTTAGACATCTTGCAGATTTTTTTTCTCTCTCTGAGGACATGATCCAATGCTTTTAATGTCTGCTCATTGTTAGAACGGTATAGTAAAATCTCCAGTGTTTATGTATGCTAATAACGATCACCTGTCATTTTATAGAGCTCATTAGTAGAGAAAGAGCACAGAACTTAAGAAACACAGAACTTGAAAGTAAGTGTTGGTAGATAAATAGCCATTCGTATGATCTTAAGATAGAAATGCACTTCTGAGTGATCGTGAAGTTCATGGCCTTGTACAGCTTTAGAAAATACATGTAATTAATTGATGTCTTTACCTTTTAAAGTATTTGGTTCACCTTTCATCTTACAAGTCAAGCTTTCTAGATTTTAGCTAGATCACTTTTTAAATATATGTTACTTTGCCCTTTTCAATTCCAAAGTGATTATAAATAAACTTGCTAAAGGTTTCCCTATCTCTTCTGGGACGCTTCATCAAATGTGTACCTTCTGGTCCTTTAGTCTTGTCAGTCTTTAAATGTTCTAATTGCTAGGTCACCTCTTCTGGCATGATCTTGAGTTTCTTCGGTATGCCTTCCACCTCTGCTGTAAAATTTATGTCTGTTTCTGGCATCTGTTCCCAGCCCTCCTTTGTGAACACTGAGGCTAAGAATTCATTAAAATTTTTAGCAATGCCTACCTAGGCTGTCAATAAATTACTTTCACTATCTTTTTGAGGCCTTACTGTCTCTTTTGCTGATGTCTTGTTCTTATTAGCCTATTTATCCTAACTTAATCCTAGTTTCTCCTCTGTTTTACAGCAACGTAACTTAGAAGTCATTCTGTTAAAAATGATTGTAGGAACAGTGCTAAAAGGAAAGCAGCTAATTTTTTTCAGTTTTGCTCCACTGTTTCCTTCATATTTTTGCCTTCTTTGTCTTCATTTTGCAATTCTTCCTGGCTCCCTACCTGCTATAAGTAGGGGAATTTCCATTAGTTAGTTCCCTTCTCTAACGCTACCCAAAGATGTTGTACCTTCCAAAGACATAGTAGAGTTGATTCTAATGTACTCTGTACTTGAGCAATTATTATAATTCATGCAAATGGGATGTAAAGAACTATGGAACAAGCTCTTGAAACACTTACTTGAGTATCAACATTTATCAGACACAGATCAGGTCCACTGCATCAATGAAGCAATTCTAGACTGGTATCCTTTTTCCTCCTTCCAACAGCCATGGACACTTCTGAGAGAAAATAGCTAGGTCTTTCAGCATAAATTCATTTGAAAATCTGCAGTGTTGTGTGTAGAACCTTAGAGTCAATTAAAAACTAGGTACAGCTATCATCAACCAGGAAGAGCTGCAAATAAACTTAGCTATGGTTTATCTAAACATGAAATTTGTATAATCAGTAAATGTTAAAGTTAATGCTAACATTTTAATAATGCCAACAAAATTAGTATATATGTATGAGTGGATGCTCTTATGTCTATTTAAACACATGACATATCAGTTAAGCTTGCATCAATATATGTGTACAACTTTCATTAAATTTTCTATATATTCCAGGCTTAAATTTCCAAACAGTACAAAATGAGGTTTAGCTCTTTGTACCTTTCATTTTGCAGCCATTAACAACTGTAGATGCAATGATGCACCAGCAATGTTATTAACCTATTTGAGCCTCTGATAAATTCAGAGCCATAGCTATTATTACTATTGATTTTATCTTTGCTATGCTTCTTGAATTTGCATACTTATATCTTAGAAAAACCCATGAGTACCTCATTATTTTCAATTATTTTCATATTTACCTATTTTTACCTCTTCAAGTACTACAGTTCTTTTTTTTCCCTTTTTGTTTGCTCTCTAGGCATTTTGTTGTCTATTTTATTGTTTGATATTATTGTCACCTTGTCCACCCATCTGCTTCTTCAGGCTATTTCTTTCCTCATTTTTGACAGTGCCTGTATAATGTTGCTCACACATCTGGCTTCCCTGCTATACACTGGTTTAAGCCCTCCCTCATGTTTCTATGTATCCTCTTAGCATCTGGTAGATCAGTGCCTATTTTAGGAACCACCTATTCAGAAATCAACGTTCTCATGCAGTGTAGTGAAACCCCAGGTAGGCTGGGGTGAAACTACAGTAGACAATAATTATTATTCAGTGACTGATGCAAAAACCTTGTACATAATGAAAGAGCCTATTGTTATGCATATACTCATGGGGATAGTGTGAAGTTTTCTGAAGAAACCTTTGGTTTAAATCCTTCAGTTAAAATCTCGTTCTTAACGTTACGTTAATGTAACTTTTTGCATTTAATAAGAAATGGATTAAGCTTTGAGAGTATCATTTTGATAATAATCCTGCGGTTTATTTGTTCACAATAGTCCTAGAATGCATTTCACTTTTATTTACATACCTTAAGATCTTCAGCCACCTAAAACTCATTAATAATGACATAAGGCTATGCAGTCTTATCCAGACAAACACACCTGACCCATGGCCTTTTTACCTCAGTATTTTTATCTCTGGAGAAAGACATGCCTCTTTCTTGAACTCACACATGCTCTTTACATCAGTTTCCCCACTGTTGTCCTATATACAATACTTTGTGTTACTCTGTGCTGCCAGAATTACTTTAAAGAAACTGGTCTTTTCAGCAGAGCACTAATGTAATACTGTACTCATTCACTTTTACTCCTGATTGACTTTTTTTTTTTTTTTTACGTTTATGCTTAGCTTCAAAATTTTACTTTAGTCTTACAGGAAAATACTAGTTACACAGGTTACAGAAGAAAACCCCACTCAAAGACTAACTGAAGAAGATTTGCAGAGTAGAATTTTGTGGTGGGAAGGACAATATTTCATCCACACCACAGGCAATGTTTCTCTGTGCTCTGTGCATTATTAACTATGCAGGGTTTGCATTTTAATTTACATGCAGACCCACTGGTTAGCTTGTGGCTACTGTGGCTCAGCCCTGACTCACCTCAGCCCCACTCCTTCTTCCTTGTTCCTTGTTCCTGTGAAGGAGATGGATGCCTGTTGTTGCTCTGTGGTAGCAGGGGGAGTTGGAAACACTCTCTATTAGTCATTGCTTGCCTGATGTTAAAATCACTGATAGCACAGAGGACTTGTTTTGCTTTGTTTAAATAACTTGGTTTATCTACCATCACAAAAATAACTTTGATCCAATAATGGCACAACAGTCCTAAATTCCATCCGAGTGACCACCCTTGGCAGGTCTGCACACCTGCCCTGTGACGAGTGGAATAAGCACAAAAATGGATTCATTCAATATTTAGTTTCCCTTTTCTAGTCTTGCACACCATCCAATCTAATTAGGAGATCTAGACTTCTACTCTTCCAATTTATTCTTAGTTTATATATTTAAACCACTCCTTTCTTCCTTAACTGGATGTAAAGTCCCTCACCTAATATGCTATGGACACTTTAAATCACCACTGCGTTGGTCTACTGACTTGCTATTTTAGCTCTTTATATTCATTTAGACACTTTCTCTTCTTCTCCTTCCAGGTTTAATCAAAGGAAAACATGGAAGTAATGACCTTCTTGTACTGTAGAACTTGTAAGACAAAAACTATATTTATGCCAGAAGTGATGATCAAGGGATAGAGTAAAACTTGTTTTCACTTTATCAGGACACACTGAATTTGGAATCTGATCTTCTCAGCTTATTCATCTACAAAATACAATCCAACCAAGAAATCCAGGATGATAAAATTGTCTCCTACACTGATTTCACTACTGATGAACAGATCACAATCTGGAGTGAAGCAAATGAAAAATCTCAGCTTGAGGTGAAAATATAAAAGTTGCATATCTGTGACTAAATATTTCAAATAATTCATTTTCAATATCTATGTAAATTATATTATTTTTTATTCCTGTAATGCTTTTGTTCTAGTAGATTCTCTTTTTAAAATTTTTAAAATAAGCTGAATATCACAGAAGACAATGGAGTTACACAGGGCTAAGTTTAATATTAGTGAAAGGAATCAGGCCCATCATCAACTATTCTATTGAATTAACTATTGTGAATGACATCCAGAGCCGAACTGAAGATAACCACATTTTACAGAGATTTAATATTATTATGTTTCTGAGTGGGGCATGCTCCTTATGCCCAGATGCCAGAACTATTACTGAGAAAGGCTCCTTGATGTGAAAGGAAAGATGAGGTGATAGGAGGGAGCAAGGAGAACAATATAACACAATTGTAAGGAGAGACAGAAGAGCATACTGTGGTAAAATTGGAGCCAAGAGGTGTCATGATGAAGAGAAGGGAAACAATAATAATTTGCATTTTGTGAAGCACCTTTTAGTCAAGAATATCAAAACACTTTGCAGTCTCACTTAGTTCTATCTGTTACTATAAATAAGTACTAGTAACCCATCTTATGAGTGACAAGTGGAAAACTGCAAAGGTAAGTGGCTTGCCTGAAAAGCAAGGCCACAAAAAGCTAGACATACTGTCCAGACTTCTAGCACTTTGCCAATAAAATATGCTCTTCTGAAGGACACGGAAAGGTAAAGTAACAGAAATGAAAGAAACAAAATGTTGTGATAAAGCAGGAAACGACATTCACCCCAGACTTTCCAGAAAGTCTAGGTTTGTTCTTTCCTTCTCTTATGGCACAGCCATGACTTCCCACACTAAAGGGATTTAGCTTCTAACTCTTGCCTTAATATTTCATCCCGGAATGTAGTTGCTAGAGAGAAAAAAATGGAAGACAATTATTCCTAAACTGAATCTTTACCTGCTCTAGCGTGCTATGTATCCATGAGCTAGTTATTTAATCCTAACAGCCAAGTCCTTGAATTGTATCTCGAAATACTAGCTATTGACATGACTACTGAGGAGTAAGTGCATCATATAAAGCTGCCAAAAAGCATCTATGTCCCACATGGAACCCACAGTCAGAACTTGCTTTGCAAAATAAATGTCAGTATCCTCTCTTTCAAAGAAGTGAGGAGAATTCACCACTTCTTTCTGGAGACAACTGGTAGCAGTCACCACTTCATCTTACAGCTTAGTGTTTGGAGGATTCACCAGGGAGGCAGTAGACTTAACTCAATCACCACTTCAATTCGAGGAGATTCTGATCAATTACACCAGGATTGTTATTTTGCCTTGTGAGCACAATGGGCAATCAATTTGAAACAAATTAAGAAAAAGAAATTCTTCTCACCTTCTGCCTAAAGGATTTCTTTCTCTCTTAGTTAGAGAACTGCCACACAAGCAGTTCATCTGTTAGCCTAAGTAGTAGATTAAAACCTGACTGAAGGAGAGAAGGAATAAAAAGCAGCAAGAGTCATGAAATTCCTGATGTGGGTTTACTGCTTATGAAGACATTTATTCTATCATCAGCCAATATACCTCAGGAGTCCTCGTTCTTCCTCTTCCAGCTATTTCTCTTCCTCACCCACTGATTCCTTTGATTTTTTTTTTTTTGCTTCCTCAGTTGCATGAAATGCTGAGTCAGCTGACTTTATTTGAGGGGAAAGGAATTCTAACAGGGAGTAGAAACAAACACCCGAGAATGGGTACAGGGGTTATCAGCCTATTATACAAAAACAAAGGGTAACTTAACATTTAACAACCTTAGTTCAAAATCATATCACCCACTTTCCCAGATAGAACCCTAACCAGGAGGTTTGAGGCTACTGTGGATAGGAATTCTCTCTGCCTTCCTGTCTAAGGTTTTCTTTGACATAGCAAACGGTTCAATAATTGAACCATACATAAAAAGCATATTTGCGAATGCTCTTGTTAATGGCAGCATGCCACTTAAACATATATAAAGTTACTTGTGAGTATAAATGTCTACAGGGTCAGCATCAGAATGATGACCTAATCAATGCACTTCCTTGAAATATGTAGCCTGAAGGATTCTTTGATTCAGTGTGAACCAACAGAGCTCAGAACCTCACGGCTCTCAGGTTTAAACTGTTCATCTTTAGTTGTAACTACTAGTTGTAATTACGACTAAAGATAAACGTTGTTTTCGGTGACATCAGAGAGGTTCTCTCTGACGTATTGCACAGTATTTTGGACAGGCATATAGTTCTCAGTATCTTTTTCTGTTTCTTTAGAGCAAAACAGTCACTGAGATAATGTCTAAAATCTAGCTCCACAACAAAGGGGGTGAATAGCCTAACCAGCCGACTGAAGAGTCATTTTCAGTCTCTTGTTTTTCATCTTAATTACTTTGCAAGTAGTCTACACAAAATAGACAATTCAAACAAAAGTGCTGAGGAAGTCTCTGCCTTAGACATACCTTTAAGTTCGTATGTAAGGCTGCTATGCTGGGGCAAGAATGTTAAATGCAATTCTGTGTTACTGGGTAGTGTATTTTGGCACATTCAGAACTGACTCAGAAAGAGAGCATCTCTTGTAAAAGTATTGAGGAATAAAGCCTAAAGGAAGAACACAAGAATCAGAAAATGTCTTATTTTCAGTATCCATGCATCTAGATACTTTTAAATACTATTCAAGGCATTCATCTCTTTAATCTGATTTACCTCAAGCTGGATTTATACCTGTTATCTATAAGGCTTTTTGCAAGTAACACCAGTAGAATTTGTAGGAAACAAACTAGTATGACTTCTTGAAATATATGCTACCATAACAACAGAGGAGAATAGAAAATAGCATTTGATTCTGCAGTGAAGTACAGATAAAAGAAGGATGGCAATGTGTATTGCTAAATTTCCTTTCCAAAAATAAAAACAAACAGTAAGAGTCAAAATCTGAACTCATTTACAGAGAAGTAAATGGATTGACTTTTGTAGATAGAATTGCTCTGAATGCAATTGAGATTAAAATCTAACTTCATGTTCTCTTCCTATAATCAGAACTAATTTAGCTGCAGGAGCTATATAGGACTTTAACAGGATCAGAAATTAAAGGAGTCACTGCAGTAAACTCAAATAGTGGAAGAATAGAGTAACTTGACCAGCGTACCTGTCTCTGCCTCTATATCTTTGAAGAGCATTATGGAAACAATAAACCCAAGGCTGAATTCTAGTGAGGATGTATATGAATATCAGTATATATGAAATCTGACTTGCCACATCTTACAGAAAATTTTCTGCATGGTGACCTTTTGCCAAAACAAATTGTATGAAGTTGCTAGCGTTTGCAGGTAGCTGGCAGCTTGCTGTCCAAAGCAAACATAAGAAGCACAATGAGCAATGGCAGTTATGAAAACCACTGTGTCTAAACACACTAAGTCAGAATACAGTTCCTGAGACACTGTGCTTTATAAATTATTTGCTTAAGCAATGAGTTTATGAAAAGGAACATTGAGGAGCATTGAATAATTCAGGCATAAAAATGAAAGAAAATTCTATGCCAAAATATGGTTAACATAATTGTTCTAAATTCATCTTTGTTAAATATATATATACATATATATATATATACACACACACATACATACACACACACATACATGTATACATATATGCAATGATGCTTTACTTTGCGAAACATTGATTCTTGCTGTTGGGATGATATCAGAGACACAAAGTCCTGGCCCTGATGCAGTCAAAGTAACATTTGGCATTGACAAGGACAAGATTTTACTCTTGAAATTTTTGATGGTAAATGAAAAGAAAGAAATAATGGTTTTAGTGCTTTTGGGTAGTACTAGTATTTTAATTAAAAAGAATGATGTATTGTACTGGCAGAAGTCCCAGTAAGACCAAAGTGACTTATAGACCATTTAGTAGTGTAACAAGTGAAGATCTCCCCAATATCCCATTTATTCTCAGCAAAAAGCTTGCAATGTATTCTCAATATTTTACTTTTCCCAAAAGTCCATCCTTAATTTTTCACATAGAAACAACAAGGCATAGCAATTGGATATAAATCATTATTTCTCATTATATTCACAACTTCAAATGCAGGCATTTATTCCCAGGGTGTCATCCATACTCTTCTTACAATTTTCAAATTTCTTCTGCTTGCAGATCTCACAGATTTTCCTGTATCAGTTCTTCTGCTGGCATGTCTTGGCTTTTTTTAGTTACTTTCCCAGATCGCAAGTTGAGAACCACCTATCTCTCCGTTAGGCTGTTAAGACATAGACACCACTAGAGGGTAACACATCCAACCTTAAACACCTGCCTTAGGTTGGGATGAATCACCCTCTAGAGATACCTATCCCTTTCCTTTCACTGTAGCTAGAGCTGAGACTAGTGAAAAATGTAGGCAGAGAGAAATCCCACCAGTAGTGTTAAAACCATAGAAATAACGCAGATTCATTTTTCTAAGTACATTTACTGTTTGAAGTTGCTAGATTTTGATTTCATTTACATATGAAGCAATCTCATAGAACTCTATTCATTATTTGTCCCAGTTCAAATTACAGCAAAATTTGATCATAACAGTATAAGCACACATATTTATATTCAAGGCCACAGAAAAAGACTATTTTTAAAATATTTTAGGGGAATGGAATAGGACAATGGTGAATATGAAAGTTAAAATTTTCCTTTTTTTGGTAAAATCCAAGGGTTTGTAAAAATGAATGTATATGTAAAACAACAATTAAACCTTGCAGTCTCTGTGTCTCACAAGTAAGTCACTGAGTCAATGTAATCATTCACATGACTAGAGTGAATAGAGTAGATAAATAGACTTTAAAACACTGAGCCCTATATTCTTGCCAGTAAATTTTTAGATTGATGTTCTAAAACTATAATTCCTTAATAAACAATGAAAGATGGAAAATCTCCCCCATAGTTTTAAGTTTTGTGGGCATCCAGGGTTTCCAGTGCATGAGATTTCTTTTTCTTTTATTCCAAAAAATATCAGATCTTCAAATTTTCCAAATTCCCTATGAATGAGAAATTTTCTTAAAAATATTGTTGCACATGCACCAATGTCATTTCCAAAAATGATGTGTCTTACAGGCTCTGCACCTCTGTCCACTGCTCGACCTCAAGGGTATGGCACGTATGGTTCACAGGCTGTGATATCTGGGCTTCCTCAGAGTCACAGTCTGCAGGGAATATTTATACTGCAAAACAAAAGATGAGAGGAGAAATAGCTTGAATGTTGAACCGCTCACTGACCACCCCATGTAACTGTTATCTCTCCCCCTGCCACAGCACCGCCCAGCCAAAGCCTAGGTACGTTCTGGGAACAGTTCATTCCAGCGACTGCTCCCGAAAGGCAAATCTCCATCCTTTCCTCTCATATAGTCCTGCAACACCATCCCAGCAGACTTTGCCACTTGAAACATAATACATGATCTCATTCCAAGTATCCTCAGGTTTTGTGAGGAAAATGCGGCTCTAGAAAGCCATAATAAAGATTTCATGTTGTTTTAGATGTTTTGAACTGAAACAAACAAACAAACATACTAAAGTGACCCCAATGCACGTGCAGGGTCATTAGGCACACCATGCTGTTTTAGAGAGAACTAGTAGTAAGGACGTCAGGCAACCTTCACCATTTGACCATGGATCGTGCCTGGCTTTCTTTTATTCAGAAATACAGATGCATCCTGAGTACCCGTCCCAGGGTTTGAATGCTCTTTGGAGCAGAAAGCCAGGAGCCATGAGAGCTGCCATCCCACCTGGAAGGCTTCCAGGCACATGGAAACTATGGCCCAGATGCCTGCTGCAGTGCTACTAAGCCTACGACCTGCAATCCACCCCCTTGAGGGGTCTGTCAGACACTCCTGGGCTTGGCAGAAGTTATTAACCAAAGGTGTCCTGAACGGAACAAACCTGGATCAAGAAGTCCCCATTTTAGAACATAGCTTTGTGTCACCAGAAAATTCCTTACCACGTCCCAGCCTGCATTATGTCATATATGTTTACATGCAGTAATGACATCCCATGCTGATAATTAATCAGTTAATGATTTGGACAGTAGTAGAAACATACAGTCCATGAAAAGTCTGATAATGCACAATAATGCAATGAAACAAAATCATCAAACAATGTGTTTTTTGACGGTTTATTGGTTTCAGTAGACTCTATATATAAAAATAAGTGGAGGAACTTGCTTGTACTTTGTATTTCCAACAACTTAAAACAGAATCAAAATAAAAATAACAAAAGTAAGTTCATCAACCTTTTTTCTTACTTTGAGACCATTCAACAAGTAAGATTTTACTAAAAACTCACCATGCAATACTTTGGTGTTTTCTAGCTTTTTGAAAAGATATAGAGGTAAAAAAGTAATACTGAGACCGCATAGTTCCATATGCTGCAAGGTTTTTCAGGTATTATCTTTATTCATGTAACTTAAATATTGCTGAAGTCTTAAGTAACTATTTTTCATTCTAGGAAAAAAAGGGAAAATCATTTTGTTTATAATAAGTACTCTGGGACACTTCTCAGTTTGCATTAAGCAGGCTTGAGATGTAGCTTATCAGAATGGCCATATAGACACATTCAGGTGATTTCTTGCTTTGGAAACCAAACCTTTTCCTTTCATTCACTTTGCCTTGAAAACAGTAGACACATTCAATCCATTGATATTTGTTGTAGTTTATACTTCAGAGCAGGAAAGTACTCTTTGTAGAAATATTAGTGTTACACTAATAAAATGCATAGACTGTGTTTAGGTACTTCTGCAGTTTGCTTGTTTAAGTCAGGGAGAAATCAGTACTAATATTGGTACATGATACCCTCTTTATTCAGCAATATATTTATACTGAGATCTACCACAAACTTAGGCAGTAGGTCTTAAGCAGTAGTAACATGTAGGTATTATCTTTAAAATTGTTGTGTATAATGACACAGATCTCTAGTCCATATACAGAAGGTGCTTTTCAGAGCACTTATTACTCACCTCTTCCTTGGCCTAGATAACCTTTAAAGGGCCTGCCTGATTTCAAAACAGAAAACATTTTGCTATTGAGCTTCTAACAGAGTATTTCAGTAAGAAGATGGCTCCTACAACACAAAAGCCAAGGATATTCAGGGTTTAGATAATGAAGGAGAAATAATGGAGCTGAATCTAGTTGACAACTAGGTACGTAATTTTAGAGTATTTTAGGTAAGGGTCTTGCAGTCACATCAAAATGAATTTTCAAGCTTTAAATATTTAAGACAAATAACCTGTGAGGAGAAATCAGTTTGAACGGTGCTTATTTCCATGAAAGAGAAAAAAAAATAGATGTCTGTATTACTCTAAAGAGGCACTCCAAGATTGTCTGGTGAAAAAAAAAAAGAGACTGCTTGCTTAATGTCAGAGAAAGGCTATTTCAATTGCATTTCTGTGGGAAAACGGTGACACTCAGTAACCAGTTAGGTGGATCGCAGCTGGTTATTTCCTATGAGTGTATCAGGAGATACTGTATTGATCCACTCTCGACTTTTCTAATTTGAAGAAAATTGTTTGACTTCAGGGGGGCACTACACATGTCTTGAACTCCACACTTTTTGGTGAGGGGGACTCTTATTTATTTATGTTTAACACCAGTAACCTCCATTAATCAGCTGCAGAAATACAAGCAGAATTCCAGCTGGCATTGGCAAGAGACTCTGCTGGGAAGTAACCCCAGAGAGCTTCGCTGTGGCAATTAAGCGCTCATTCATTAGTTGTGTGAAAATACAAAGGCTGCCTGAGTAAAACATATATATCACACCCAAATTTTTGAAAGAAGGTTTTCAATTTTCTGTTAATTTCACTTACTCCCCTACTGCAAATCTGTCTGTACCAGAAGGTGGCTTTAACTGGTGAAATCTGATATCAGAGTTTTCCTAATGAAAATCTCACCATATAACTCTTGGAGACAAAAATGGTCCCACACTCATTCTGATCTAAGTAAGTTCTTCTAGTTCACTATTTCCATAAACGCTTTGTAAAAGGAATTAATCCAATATCACAGAGAGAGTGAACCACCTGCTATTGCAGACTGCCCACGCTGTGACTCAGAATGAAGCTACTAGTTACAGAAATCCATAATTTTTGGTGCTATGTGTGTGTAGAGCCCAAATACCTAGGTAGGGTTCGCCCTATTAACCTAAGCAGAAAAGCATCATTTACAGATGGAGTAATGAAGGACAGGGTACGACCAGGGTCCTCGAGTGAATTAGTGTCACCAAGTGCTGTTGTGTTGTCAGCCATCCTTCAAAAAAGGATGTGTCTGATTTCTGCCTGACCTTTTTCTTATGGAAAATCTGATAGTAACCAAATGAGCTGCATTTGTAGTCACTTTTATGCTTTGACTCTGGAGATAATTAATCTTGTAGACTTTAAAGAGAAGTTAAATGCAACCTCTGCCAAATGTTCAACCACTGGAGACATTCATGAATTCAGATATCTTCTGGCAGGGGTTTTATACCTATTCAAAGGGAAGGGAAGGGAAGGGAAGGGAAGGGAAGGGAAGGGGGAAGGGGGAAGGGAAGGGAAAGGAAGGGAAGGGAAGGGAAGGGAAGGGAAGGGAAGGGAAGGGAAGGGAAGGGAAGGGAAGGAAGGGGGGAAGGGGGAAGGGAAGGGAAGGGAAGGGAAGGGAAGGGAAGGGAAGGGAAGGGAAGGGAAGGGAAGGGAAGGGAAGGGAAGGGAAGGGAAGGGAAGGGAAGGGAAGGGAAGGGAAGGGAAGGGAAGGGAAGGGAAGGGAAGGGAAGGGAAGGGAAGGGAAGGGAAGGGAAGGGAAGGGAAGGGAAGGGAAGGGAAGGGAAGGGAAGGGAAGGGAAGGGAAGGGAAGGGAAGGGAAGGGAAGGGAAGGGAAGGGAAGGGGAAGGGAAGGGAAGGGAAGGGAAGGGAAGGGAAGGGAAGGGAAGGGAAGGGAAGGGAAGGGAAGGGAAGGGAAGGGGGAAGGGGGAAGGGAAGGGAAGGGAAGGGGAAGGGAAGGGAAGGGAAGGGAAGGGAAGGGAAGGGAAGGGAAGGGAAGGGAAGGGAAGGGAAGGGAAGGGAAGGGAAGGGAAGGGAAGGGAAGGGAAGGGAAGGGAAGGGAAGGGAAGGGAAGGGAAGGGAAGGGAAGGGGGAAGGGGGAAGGGAAGGGAAGGGAAGGGAAGGGAAGGGAAGGGAAGGGAAGGGAAGGGGAAGGGGAAGGGAAGGGAAGGGAAGGGAAGGGAAGGGAAGGGAAGGGAAGGGAAGGGAAGGGAAGGGAAGGGAAGGGAAGGGAAGGGAAGGGAAGGGAAGGGAAGGGAAGGGAAGGGAAGGGAAGGGAAGGGAAGGGAAGGGAAGGGAAGGGAAGGGAAGGGAAGGGAAGGGAAGGGAAGGGAAGGGAAGGGAAGGGAAGGGAAGGGAAGGGAAGGGAAGGGAAGGAAGGGAAGGGAAGGGAAGGGAAGGGAAGGGAAGGGAAGGGAAGGGAAGGGAAGGGAAGGGAAGGGAAGGGAAGGGAAGGGAAGGGAAGGGAAGGGAAGGGAAGGGAAGGGAAGGGAAGGGAAGGGAAGGGAAGGGAAGGGAAGGGAAGGGAAGGGAAGGGAAGGGAAGGGAAGGGAAGGGAAGGGAAGGGAAGGGAAGGGAAGGGGGAAGGGAAGGGAAGGGAAGGGAAGGGAAGGGAAGGGAAGGGAAGGGAAGGGAGGAGGGAAGGGAAGGGGGAAGGAGGGAAGGGAAGGGAAGGGAAGGGAAGGGAAGGGAAGGGAAGGGAAGGGAAGGGAAGGGAAGGGAAGGGAAGGGAAGGGAACGGAACGGAAGGGAAGGGAAGGGAAGGAAGGGGGGAAGGGGAAGGGGAAGGGAAGTTTCCTATTACTGTTGAAGTATTTTCCATTGGATCCATCCTTAATAGAGAATAGAGGAAGGGCAACAACCAAGACCTGGTTACGACCACTTTATTCTGAAAGTGGTCTGAAATACTTTAAAGTAAGCCGGGGTTATACCAGTTGGCATATAGAGCCAACAGCCCATTAGCCAGGAGAAAATAGCTGCAATATGACAGATGTTTGACGCCATTTCTGCCTGGAGGCTGGTGTAAACCAGCAACGTTAGTTCTTTGCCAGCTGGATAACATTCCTATATTCAATATTATCTCTTGCTCAGGTAATTCAGTGACTGTCCATTCCTTGTTAGCCACTAGAATGAAGGAAAGAGTTGGCCTAGGCAAAGGATAATTAATCTTATTAAAACATACCATAACAGACCTACTGTAACTCATTACACTAAAATGAGATTGAGCCTCTGGTCCCAATTTAATTCCTCGAAGATAGGTGTACAGAAGTAAGCACCTTTATCCCTATTGCACATTTATTAAAAGTCTTAAAAACAATAACTAAGAATTAGCAAAAGGCCTAAGCAACTTGTTTTACCATCATAGAAGTATTCTAGGTTGGCACTAATGAATCTGACAAGGTAGAGTGAAGAAAATTTTATTTGTTCTGTAGTAAATAAACAAGCTATTCAGTAACAATTATTCTGGAATAGTTCCTAAGTTAAATAGACTTTAACTGAAACAATGAAATAAAAATAACAGAATGGAAATATTTTGTTTTATACACATAAATATTCTAAGAGAAAGCCTATATTGTATTTTGAATCTCAATATTTTGGTGATCAAATCTATTTGCTCATTACTTCAAAGGTATAATTCTTATTATTCACCCTAGCCACCCACTCCTCTCTATAGAGTTAATAATTACTATTTAGGATAGTTTTCAAACTCTTCCCTTAAATCTGGCTAGTACAAGCAAACCTTACGTGTGTCACAAACATATTCCAGTAAATGATTTCAGAGAAAATACTGCAAACTTTTTTACTGGATACTGCTGTGATCAACCAACCAACCAACCTCTCCCTACCACAAAAGCTCTGATTCTTTATAGACCTTATGTTAGGTCTATACTGCTCTCAAGTTACCAAAAACTCAACTACCCATTTTCAGGCAAAAGTAGCTTGGGTCCACTAGTACAGAACCACAGTCATTACAGACTACGATATGTAACTATTTAAGCTACATAATTATAAGGCTATTCTTTCGAAAGTAATATTTGAAGAGTAACAAAACTCATAGTTTATTCGACCTGCATATAAAACCATTGAAGTATAATAATGCATCATTAAAATTTTAAAGCAGGTGCAGTTACTCAATAAGCTAATGGTACAGTATGAAGACTCCACTCAAGACTGTATTGTTGAATTCCCACTGGGATAAAGCAGAAAGAGAAAAATAGAGGGAGGGTATTAGAGTGACCTTGCACCAAGGTGCTACTGCCTTATACTAAGTTTCTTGTAGGCTGTGGTTGGGCTCCACACTGAGGATCTTTAAAGCACTGCATTGTCAGTGCTGTGAATGAATGAATGCTACAAGTGAGCAAGTAAAAAAGCAACAGCCACTACAGAGAGAGAGAGATACATGCGGGTGACTCTGTGTATGCGCCAGCACACAGCTCTTCATGGTAGTAAGCCTAGGGTAACCTGATTAGGAAAAAAAATGAAAACATATCAACAGGAAAAAAAATAAGAACAAGAACAACTGAAAATTTCTCCTATCATTTAGGACTCTCACCTGTATAAAGTGAGCTTGTAAGTGCCTTTATGATTCCTAAAGAAGCTGAATAAGGGAGAAGATTTCCAGTTTATGTGCTATAGAAATCAATGGCCTTCTCAAAGCAATACCTATCTTTTCAAGCAGTTCCGCCTTTTCTGTTAACTTTAAAATAAATTTATTTCCTACTATTTAACCATATTTGAAAATCTATTCTAATTTGTTAAAATGACCATGTGTTTAGCTTCACAGATATAAGACTGTCTTCATATGAAACATGTCAAAACTCCCTTTGACTCTGTGTTAGCTGTACTTCAGCACTGTATGAGTGGATTAGTAGATCAGAGCAGTTCTTGCTGTGACCCTTACATCTCCTCTACTTGAAATTCAAGATTTTCCTCTTTCGACTGGACTTAGTCTGAAGCCCTGAATTGAATCTCCTTACCATGCATGTAGTTTAAAGCTCTCTTGAAAGCTCACATATAGGTTCAGACCCTTATGCCTGTCCTAGGAGTGTATTTATTTGATGAATTTCGGAGCAGAACTTCTGGCTTAGCTTCCTATGAAAGAAATCTAGTTCACATCACACCGTGTTGCAAACGGCCCCAGACATGGTAAATGGGGACATTCACGGGTTTACTTCCGTGTGAATCACAATGCTAACGTAATCACAGCTGTTGACTTCAGTGGGAACCAACACTGGGTGAGTTTTGATAGTATGCAAAATTTAAGTTGATGGGTTTAGATGGTGGTAAATCTTTTAGTGGCTTGAATCATGGGAATCTGAGGCAGCTTCTCTGTTTATATTATATTTTTGAATATAAGAGTAGACCTGGGCTGGAGGGAAAGCATGGTACAAGACTGATAGTGGTAGCCACCATGCAGCTAGATTATTTTCACAGAAAAAAGATGGAGTTGCAAAAGTGGCATGGAAATGAAAGTGATATTTCAATTCAGCCTGCTCTCAAAATGTAGATATCTAAATGCTCATGGGTTTTCAAGGTCTACTTTATTTAAGAGAGCACTGCAAGGATGTAGGCCACTAAGTACCAGGTAACACGAATGGTTTTATTCACAGATAAAGTTTATAAATAATAAAGTGGCCAGCTCTGTTAAAAAATGAAGTATGTTTATCTTTTGTTCAGTCTTTTCTTGAGTTAGCATCTGATAAAAATCATGAGAACTAAATATCATTTTTGACTAAAAGAATACAAAGTTGAAAGGGAGAAAAGCAAAGAGTTTTAAAAAATTTGCCTCAATCTTCCTGTTAAAAATTATTGGGCACTTCGTTAACAATTGATAAGATTTTAGCTGATCCACTGCTATCAGTTAAAAAGCTTTGCAATGTATGTAGGCCTTTATGAAATGTGAAAGGTTTATGAGACACCAAGCTCTCACAACTTCGGGACATACTGGGACAGCGCTGTGGAAGTCAGAAGCCTTCATGGGAAATGTAAGAGGAGCTTTTGATAAGAACATGAACTGGGCTGCCCACTGGGCCATAGAAAAATTTGAGTCCCTCTCCTTCCTCTTCTGAAATCATTATCCTCTGAGAGAGATGAGGCAGACTTCTTGGTCTTTTTTTTCAAACACAGTTAAACAGGAATGTGTACAAGTAGTAAAGTAAGCACAGAAATGAATTATTCATGTATATGTATGTCTGTATTACAGAAATTGTCTCCTTCATTGAGCAAAGCTTTGTCTTGGAATGGATATGGATACACACGTTGTGAATGTAGGCCACATATCATCAGGTTACACTGCTTACAACACCATCACACGGTGTGAAGTGACAAAACTAAGGCAGAGCCTTCACAGACTGAAAACATACTGCTGAAAAGCAGTCATAGTGATTGCTGTTTAACTAAAACATAACCCAAAAGCTTGCAAAGAAAAATATTATAGAGATGCAAATTCCTTAACCATAGTTTGCACATATGCCTCGAATATGAAAACACCTGAAGTATACACTGCCTTGACATATATGCATATTCTTATTCTAAATACTTTTGCAATTTCCCCTTTTTTCAGTAAAGGAATACTATCAGTAAAATGGAAATCTTTCCTCCAATTATTCATGTTAAAATTATTTTAGCAGATCTAATGGAAAATTACCTGGTGATACATTCCCTTAGTTTCCTCAGTCCTTTCTTCACGAGAAAGTATTCTTCAGGCTTTCTTGTGAACTAAATTATGCAATAGATGTTGAAATTTCCCAATAAACATCTACCTTCAAAAGAACATAGCTAATATCTCTAAAAATGAATAAACCCTTGGTGCAATTAGAAGTTCAGATAAATCACTGGAAAATTCAATATCATATACTTTTCACAGGCAAAGAACACTGCAAAGCAACCTAGAACTCATTATTGTTTTGGAGGCTGAAATTAGAGTCAAAATTGTCATTCATTTTCTTCCATGTAACAAGGAAGCTTAGTTTGGTTGCTGTTAGGTTTCTATCAACATAAAGTGAAATGGTTAATTTTTCAGCATTTATTGTTCATTATTCACTAAGGAAAATTATCTGTTTTATAATTTATCATTGATGTTCTATTTATGTACCAAGAGTGGTTGTCATGGTTTGTTTTTCATCTTTCAAAAATTAAAGATGAGCTAGTTCTTTTGTTGTTTTTCACAAATGGAAGAAAAGAAAACTTGTTCTTCAGGTTCTGAATCCTCATGTTTGCACTGAGAACATATTTCACTCTCAAGCAAAATCACCTTCATTGTGAACTTCATCTAGTTCCTGGTTCATTGGATAATACATTAGATAGAACTTTCGGGGGAACACTACAGAACTTATTATTTGACCCAGAAAAATTGCAATTTTTTCTCAATATGCTGGCAATAAAGTGACATATTCATCTATCTTTAAATACTTTCATTATGACTTTCTAAAGTAGGAACAAAGATTTATAGACAGGTATCTGTATTTGCAACTCAGTTTTCAGAAATGCTACTCCTTTTGACTTCTGAGTCTTGGTGTTGCAATAGTTTGTAGAAAGAAAAAAAAAATCCACAAGGTGTTCAAATTTGCAAACATAGATGCATTTTGCAATTCATACATGAAGTTCTTGAATATTCTTACCACAAGTTGATGTCTGTATGGTTAGACATTCTCCCACTACAATGCTTCATGTATAGGAGTCCCAAGTTTGAAAACAGTCTCATGAACAACAATCTTATGAATGACACTATGGAGAGGTTCAGGTGCCTAAATATACACAGCCAGTGATATCTTATATGCCCTAAATTATACAAATCACCCACACAAAACTGGCAGATACTACACAGAACACACAGAAGACCCACATCTTTCTGAGCAGTAGCTAAAAGGAAGGGAAACCGCTGAAGATTCAAGAAAGGCACTGTTTGCAACTGTGATTAGGCAAACCAAACCTTTCCTCTTGTATTTGTTATTAATGATACAGAGCACTCTGTCTCTACCAGTTCACTTCTGCATTCTAAGACTGTACTGATGAGCAGTTTTGAAAAAATGTGCAAAATTTTTAGGTGCTAAAAAAAGATTCTGGGTTCAGTGAAGCACAAAAAATGCCAAGATCAGTTCTGAGTATGTCTTCCAGTGATCCCCTTCAAATGCATACAAGTTCAAAATTATATCATACTTGCTTGTACTAGGCGTGGATTTTATGAGCACTGAATCACAAGTGTAGGGTCACTGATGTCTACTGCAATCATGTTAGCCATAGCCCGTGTCTCTCATGACCTGTAATGTGGCAGGGGAACAGTCAGACAGGAGGGCCTGAGCTGATCTTCTGTTTGAAGTTCCTACATTAAAAGCTACTGAGAGGTCAATCTAAGTAAAAAGCCAGTCCATTAGATTATACAGCTTACTGGTGTCCCAAACTTGGTTCATTAATAAGATGTGAAACCGGGCAGTGACTGACAAGCATTACAGCAACAAGCTGTTATTTTGAGAATGGTATTTTGAGAATGATTTAGCAGTGTTTGACACTGTATCTATGTATGGTTGATAACTGGTGATAACAATTGGTGGTAACGCTACCAACATGCCTCTTTTCTTTAAGTACTCAAAATGTATAGGGGTTAGGCATGTAAGTGACTTGTTTGAGGAATTTCAGACAAAAGTAGATGTCTCAAGCAGAAAGTGAGTCAACTCCACTAGGGAAAAACAATCCGTTAAGAACCCAAAACTCTTGGCAGCTAGCCCAGACCCGTATCTTTTCTTAGACAAGATTCTTCACAATGAGCAACTGAAAGGAATGTTAATGAAAATGAAAAATCTGGATCATGATACTAAAGCTTTTTATTTGAGATCCCTAACTAATTGCTGACAGACATCCTAGTAGCAAGTTGGGGCATTTACCTGTGCTTCAATAAACAGTAAAGCAACCACAAAAATAGCATATTCATTAGTTTCTGGGGTAGCAAAATATTATTGTCTTCAATTCTGTTGTATATTTACAGTATCATTTGCAAAACAATTGTACAGCACACACATAAGACTCATTTTGGAATGCACAGAATACCTTCTTGAAAATCACAGTATTAATTCCCCCATGCTTAAAGAACTAGTTTAACTGGGTGTGTAGCAAAGATTTCACAACACATATATTATAAAAATTGTGTTAAAAAACTCGAGGACATCAAATTCCATACCACAAGTGTCAAATAAGTTTTAGAATGTCACAACACAAATTGCAGAGTGAGTTCTGTATAAATTCTGCACAATAGACTGGTATCATATTCATCTTTCCCATAAAAAAAAAAAAAATTGGCAACAAATGTATCCTAGCAAGTCTCACAGTCCACATGCAACACAACACATTATTTGAATTGCAAGCATTGTGCAGTGCGTGGCACACCCTGTGTAATTTTATCTGTGATTTCTACGTTTACTCACACAATGGATTTTTCCCTTTATATTTATTCAGTATTATTTACATCAAGGGTGGATTTTCCCTTGGTAAGGGTTGAATAGGCCTTTCAAACAGTTTTAGTGGGGTACAAATTAATACATGCTAATGTCCTGAAATAATTACTCCTTCGAAGTGATGAAGCTATGGACTGTAATGAAATAAAGTTACAGACCATATTCAACCCACAATGGGCTGAATGTGCATTCTGCACTCCTGTTTTACAGTTAAATAATGGCTAGACTTCTTGCTAATGAGGTTTTGAAACTCATATTTTGTTTTAAGTATAAGGTTTATGTTCTATAGACTGTAGAACTTGTAGTTTTGGTGACTATTATAGGTTTTTTTTTTTTTTTTGTATTGACAAAGGCACTTTCAGTGTTTGGGAGGTTTTTTTAGTATTTGTAAATTCATCAGTGCTGTTGCTGGCAAAATTCCCCTACAGCTCAATTTTCTTGAATGGTATTTCTAGTGGTTTCTAAACAACAAGGAAGAAAACCCCTTCATTTATCGGTACCTTGATTTAAACCTGTCCAATATATGGTCAATTTTTAATACAATTATTCATAATTGAGCGCAGCCAACAGAGGCAGCGAACAGACGCAGCAGTTGGCACAGCAGTGTCTGGGCTCTGCCTGGGCCTTTTGTGGGCCTTGTTGGAAGTTGTGGAGACTTTCTGGGGACCCCCGAGGAACTAGACGGTGCTTGCTGCTAGCAGGAAGGGAGAGCTGGGCAAGGACTCCTGCAGGGGACCTTGACTTCACTTCTCCTGGGAAGTTCTAGCTAGGTGGGGCTGCTGCTAAGGAGCTCTCTGGGCTGCCCTGGTCAGAGGGAGTTGGGGCTTTTGTTTCAGGTGGCTCCTGATTGGGTGGGTCAAGCACCCTTGTGAGTCACTGCTAGGCAGAGGCCTATATAAGAGCCAGGCCTAGAGTGCAGCTCCCAGAGTGCAGTGAACAAAGGCAGCAGTTTGTGCAGAAGGGTGCCAGAAGGGTGCCAGAAGGCAAGGAAGGCACCTCTCCATTTTGCACAGTGGTGTGTCCTTCCCCGGGGCATGGTCATGACATGCTGCAGAGCATGTTCCCCTGTGGCTGCTGGAGGTGCTGCATTGGCTGTGTCTGAGGCTTCAACCCAGACAGACCCTCAGACAGCAGATGCAGCTCTGCAGGTGTCAGGCTGCAGGGAGGGCCTGGGGCCTCTCTGTGAGGCCTGGGCTGACAGTCAGCCCTCCTGCAGAGGGTGTGCTGTGGTTGACCAGTTGCATCACCAGATAAAGGAGTTATGGGAGGAGGTTAGTAGGCTGCGTAGCATCTGAGAGGATGAGCGGGAGATTGAAGGGCGTTCTCGGAGACTGTTCAGCTCCGGGAGTCCCCTGCCCCCACTGCAGTGGAGTTGTCAGAGGGCTCTGCACCACGTGTAAAGGTGCATCATAACGCTATGGAAGAGGGCTGGAAGCTGGTGACCTCTCGTAGAAGGAGAAAGGCTCTTGCTCCTCCTCAAGACTTACCCTTGAAGAACAAGTTTAGCGCCCTCCAAGCTGAGGAGGAGCTGGGCATGGCTCCAAGGGAGGCAACTGGCCTGGCAGACCCTGTGCCGTGCAGGAACCCCCGGAAGAAGCGGCGAGTGATTGTTGTGGGTGACTCCCTGCTGCAGGGGACAGAGGCACCTATCTGCCGACCTGACCTCTTGTCCAGAGAGGTTTGCTGCCTGCCAGGGGCTCAAATAAGAGATGTCGTGGAAAGACTGCCAAGGCTTGTCCATGCATCGGACTACTACCCTCTGCTGATCTTCCGTGTGGGTGCTAATGACATGAAAGGCAAATTGGGAACCATCAAACGGGACTTCAGAGCTCTGGGAATGGTGGCGAAGGGTCTGGGAACCCAGGTTGTTTTCTCCTCAATCTTGCCTGTGAGGGGAAAGACAGGAGGAGGAGTAGACGAGTTTTCCAGTTAACAGCTGGCTGCGCCGCTGGTGTTGGCAGCAGGGCTTTGGTTTCTATGACCATGGGACCCTGTTTGAAGATCAACAGCTGATGGGGAGAGATGGGATCCACCTTAGCAAGCGGGGCACGCGCGTCTTTGCCAACAGACCGGCCAGCCTGGTAAGGAGGGCTTTAAACTAGGCAAGATGGGGGAAGGGGAGTGGTATAGTGGCAGGGGAATCAGTAAAACACCGCTCAAGTCAGGATGCCTCCAGCGGGTGCATACAGCCAGGGGAGACAGCATGCAACATGGCTATGGCGGATCCTCTTGCACCTCTCCTGGGAAGCTCGCATGCTTGACTGGCTCTCTGAAATGCCTGTATACCAATGCACGCAGCATGGGGAATAAGCAGGAAGAGTTAGAGATCTGTGTTGCGGTCGCAGGGCCATGATCTCATTGCAGTGACAGAGACATGGTGGGATAGTTCACATGACTGGGATGCTGTCATGGATGGCTATGTGCTTGTTAGGAAAGACAGGCCAGGAAGGCGAGGTGGTGGAGTTGCTCTTTATGTGAGGGAGCAACTAGAATGTATGGAGCTCTGCCCTGGGGTGGATGAAGAGCAAGTTGAGAGCCTATGGGTAAGGATTAAAGGGCAGGGTAACATGGGTGACACTGTTGTGGGGGTCTACTACAGGCCACCTGACCAGGAGGAAGTCATCGATGAGGCCTTCCACAGAGAGCTGGAAGTAGCCTCACGATCACAGGCCCTGGTTCTCCTGGGGGACTTCAACCACCCTGACATCTGTTGGGAAGACAGCACAGCTAGGCACAAACAGTCAAAGAGGTTCCTGCAGAGGATTGATGATGATTTCTTGACTCAGGTGGTGGAGACACCAACAAGGAGAGGTGCAATGCTAGACCTTGTACTAACGAACAAAGAAGGTCTAGTTGGAGAGGTGAAGGTTGGGGGCAGCCTTGGCTGCAGTGACCGTGAGATGGTGGAGTTCAGGATCCTACGAGGAGGGAGCAGGGCAATGAGTAGGATTGCAACGCTGGACTTCAGGAGAGCTAACTTTGGCCTCTTCAGGGACCTACTTAGGGGAATCTCCTGGGGTAGAGCCCTAGAAGGAAGAGGGTTCCAAGAAAGCTGGTTAATATTCAAGTCTCACCTCCTCCAGGCTCAAGAGCAGTGCATCCCTCTGAGGAAGAAGTCCAGCAAAGCGGGCAGGAGACCTGCATGGACAAGCAAGGAACTCCTGGCAAAACTCCAGCAGAAGAAGGAAGTGTACAGAATGTGGAAGAGGGGACAGGCCGCTTGGGAGGAATACAGGGACGTTGTCAGAGTGTGCAGGGATGTGAGAAGGAAGGCTAAGGCCCAGTTGGAATTAAATCTGGCAAGGGATGTCAAGGGCAACAAGAAGGGCTTCTTCAAATACATCAATAGCAAAAGGAAGACTAGGGAAAACGTGGGCCCACTGCTGAATGGGGCGGGTGCCCTGGTTACGAAGGATACAAAGAAGGCAGAGTTATTGAATGCCTTCTTTGCTTCCGTCTTCACTGCTAAGGCCAGTCCTGAGGAATTCCAGACCTTGGAGACAAGAGAGGAAGGCTGGAGAAAGGAAGACTCTCCCTTGGTTGAGGAGGATCAGGTTAGAGATCGTTTGTCTAAACTTGACATCCGTAAATCCATGGGCCCCGATGGGATGCATCTGCGAGTGCTGAGGGAGCTGGCGGATGTTATTGCTAGGCCACTCTCCATCATCTTGGAAAGGTCCTGGAGATCAGGAGAGGTGCCTGAGGACTGGAAGAAAGCCAATGTCACGCCAGTCTTCAAAAAGGGCAAGAAGGAGGAGCCAGGAAACTCCAGGCCTGTCAGCCTCACCTCCACCCCTGGAAAGGTGATGGAACAGCTCCTCCTGGAGGTCCTCACTAAGCATGTGGAGGACAAGAAGGTGGTCAGGAGTAGTCAGCACGGATTCACCAAAGGGAACTCACGCTTGACCAATCTGATAGCCTTCTATGACGGAATGACTGGCTGGGTGGATGAGGGCAGAGCAGTGGATGTTGTCTTTCTGGACTTCAGCAAGGCTTTGGACACTGTCTCCCATCACATCCTCCTAGGTAAGCTCAGGAAGTGTGGGCTAGATGAGTGGACGGTGAGGTGGCTTGAGAACTGGCTGGATGGCCGAGCTCAGAGGGTTGTGGTGAATGGCGCAGAGTCCAGCTGGAGGCCTGTAGGTAGCGGTGTCCCCCAGGGGTCAGTCCTGGGCCCAGTCTTGTTCAATATATTCATCAATGACCTTGAGGAAGGGACAGAGTGCACCCTCAGCAAGTTTGCTGGTGATACTAAACTGGGGGGAGAGGCTAACACACCAGAAGACTGTGCTGCCATTCAGAGGGACCTGGACAGGCTGGAGAGGTGGGCGGAGGGGAACCTCCTGAAGTTCAACCAAGGCAAGTGCAAGGTCCTGCACCTAGGCAGGAATAATCCCATGCACCAGTACAGGCTGGGGATTGACCTGTTGGAAAGTAGCTCTGCAGAGAAGGACCTGGGAGTGCTGGTGGACAACAAGTGAAACATGAGCCAGCAGTGTGCCCTTGTGGCCAAGAAGGCCAATGGTGCATCCTGGGGTGCCTTAGGCAGAGTGTTGCCAGCAGGTCGAGGGAGGTGATCCTGCCCCTCTCCTCAGCCCTGGTGAGGCCTCACCTGGAGCGCTGTGTCCAATTCTGGGCTCCCCAGGACAAGAGAGACATGGCACTCCTGGAGAGAGTCCAGCGGAGGGCTACCAAGATGATTAGAGGGCTGGAGCACCTCTCCTAGGAAGAAAGACTGCAAGAGCTGGGCCTGTTCAGCCTGGAGAAGAGAAGATTGAGAGGGGATCTCATCAATGTGTACAAGTATCTGAAGGGGGAGTGTCAAGAGGATGAGGCCAGCCTCTTCTCCGTGGTGCCCAGCAACAGGACAAGAGGCAATGGGCAGAAACTGAACCACAGGAAGTTCCATCTGAACCTGAGAAAAAAACTTCTTCACTGTGAGGGTGACAGAGCATTGGAACAGGTTGCCCAGAGAGGTAGTGGAGTCTCCTTCGCTGGAGATATTCCAAACCCGTCTGGATGTGATCCTGGGCAATATGCTCTAGAGGTCCCTGCTTGAGCAGGGAGGTTGGACTAGATGATCTCCAGAGGTCCCTTCCAACCTCAACCATTCTGTGATTCTGTGATAATTTCTAATTCTGTGAGTGAGAAGACTTCACATAGCTACTAGCCTTCTTGTTTCTAAAACACTGGAGGTGAGAAGGAAAGAAGGAAGTAGATACTTGGGATCTAAGTTGTTCTTTTTGTTTTCTTCATATTTGCTTGCTGTCTGCTTGGGTGTGCTATTTTATGTTTCACCTGGACTCCACTATTGTAGCTTCACAATATTTTTTTTACTTATCCTCGCACTACCAACTAGAGAAAGATTGTTACCTCTTTATATAAATGGGGAATTTAGACAAAGGAGGGAATAGAGGGATTTGTTCAAGGTCAGCTGGGAGGTCCAAAATAAGGCTGGAAAATGAATTCATCTAGTCCCAGGTTAAGAAGTTATTAAATCATACTTCCTCTCAGTATAGCATTACAGTCCAGTTTGAATTTAGGGGATCCATAGGCTATTTTTGTTATTTATACTAAGAAGGCAGGAAGGAAGATGGAAAGGCATGAAAGTTCTTATGAAAGAAGAAAGGTTTGCTGTTACTGTAAAGATGGAAAAGGAACCATGAATGTGATTCATTTCAAATGAAACACTGCCTGGTAATACCTCGTGGTGTACAGCTTCTCTGAGCAACAGAAAAACATTATTGCCCATGCTCTCAAGGATGCTACTAGCCTGCCTCAGCCATGTACGCGATAAAAATTCCCTTCCAGTCTGATTAGCATTAACCTAAGCATGTTAGGGATTCATGTTCATAGCAAGGATGTAAATTATGGCAAACAAATAATACTACTGTTACCACATAATGAGGCCTTACTTCAACATGACAAAATCAAGTCTGAAACATGTGAAAGCATACAGGTGTGAATTTCCCTCCAAGAAGAGGGGTAGATCAGTGCTCACTCCCTTTGCAGGAATATGGAGTCATCACCAGACTAGCGGTGATCCCAAAACCTAAATCCTTTCTCTCTTTAGGGTATCCAAAAGCTAATCAAAACACACACTACATTTTCTTGTGATACTTATGATGTATTTATAACAAACATTTGGAAAGTGTGGGGTTTAGGAGGAGGGGAAAGGATACAGTTTTGTACATTAAATATTAAATATTTGAACACGTTTGCATTTCCTTTGCCCTCTTACCTTTCATGTGTTATTTATTTGTCTTCTGACAATGTAAACTGTATTCGAGGTCTTGTCAAGCCCTGGCTGTGGTTATACAGAACCTCCCAAGCGGACAGAGATGGGGCTTGTGGATGCTTCTGAAAGAGCTGGTAAGGAAAATATTTCCACTCTTCCTCTTAAAAAAGGAACTATGCCCATATCCTCTTATATGTTTCAGGTTTGGGTTTGTGATCTAGAGCTAACTTCTACATTTGAAGAAAAAAAAAAAGGAATGAGAAAAATTTAGTTCAGTTCTATGAATAACTGGCCACTTATAATTTATCAGCCCAATTCTGATCCCAGAAAAAGAGTAATTCCCTTGAAGTCAGTGAAATGGTGCCGGATTTACCTCAGGGCAGAATTTGGCCCCCCAATAGTGATCTGGTTATTAATAGCTTTGCATTCAGAAAAATCATTCAATAAAATAATTACCTGTCTTGTCAGTGGAACGGTTTTTTTAATGTCCTACATAAAATCCTCAAGCCAAAATTCAAAGCTATGTAGAATAAATTAATTAATTGGGGAATTAATTGGGCCATGTTGCCTTTTTTAAAACTAAGCTGTATTTTAGTTATATTTTGTTATGTGCCCAGAGGCTCCTGGGCATGGGTGCCCTATAAATACAAATGGATAACATATTAATAATAATAATAAAGGTACCACAAAATAGTTTCACTGTTTTTTCCATACATCCCTTAGAGCAATCACAGTTGAGGAGCAGTGAAGAAACACCCAGGGCTGTGAGAAGACCCTATAGAGAAGATTGTTTTGCCAACAGCGAGGACTATGTTTCAAGTCATTGTTTTTCCCTCCTCCTCCTCCTTCGCCCTCCTCCCAGTCCTTCACAGACCTTTCATCTTCATTCCTGCTTGGCAGCATCTGGTAGCTCCCATTTCCATCACGCTTGCATTCTCTCTGATGTGATTCCTACAGGAGCTGATCTCAAGCAGCTCCTCCTTCCAATCTCTTCTCTTTTCTCCGGCCTGAAAATCCTCCCATCTACTTTGCTTAACCCCAGTCCCACCGTACACATGAATGTTATGTGCTGTGAAATCCCACAGAGATACAAAATGGATCTTTAGCTTTCACTCTTCCTTCTCATTTTAGGCTATTTTTTTTCTTTTTCCAGTGTGTATGAAAATACATTGTACATGTATATATCTTTAAAAAGATATTCTTTAAAAGAATCTTTTGACTTTACCAATTCCTGATGTAAAAAGCCTCCTGGCATTTTGACAGCAAATGATTAAAAGGCTTTCTCAGTATTTTACAAGCAAATATGAATTTTAACAAGATAAGTAAACTTACAGAAATGAAATATTCTATTGTTGTCTAATGTTAAACTATCTGTCAAATTTGAAACACTTGCAGTTAGTATAAGGAATGATTAGAATGAAGGTATGTTAAAAAGAAATACAGGCCAGGTTTTACTTATGTGTTGCAGATATAAAATCCAGATTTATAGATTCTTTGGATGACACCAGCAATAAAATGGTGATTCTGTTATGTGGTTTTACGTTCTCCTTCACACTGTGAGATTAGTATATCATATGCTTCATTTGTGTCTTGAACACAGCAGTTCTAATCTTCCTAATCAAGATAGGGAAGGAACTTTGTTAAAAATGCATTCTATATGCTGGAGCAAATGCTTAAAAATTATTTTTACAGTCTTACAAGAGGAGACAGTGAGAGAAGAACAAATGGACTTGCAATGCAAAGTAAGGAAAGCTGAGAGGTTAGTAACAGGTTTTTGAGGGGAGTGTGGGAAAGGAGTGAGAGAGATGGGCTACTAGGAAAAAGTGAAGATGACAGGAATAAAGCAAATGACTAAGTGGCAGGTCTTGGATGAAAGCTGTCAGCAGCACACCAAGAAGTGGTATGAGAGACAATGAGACTCCTCACCCAGGCATAGGGGACAATGACAGATAGCATGGTTAAAATAGCATTGATATTCTTCCTTCGCAATTCCTCTCCTTTTATCTGCTTTCTAATCACTGTGAGGGACACTGGCATGCTATCTGTCACTCAGGCCCATAATCCTGATGTCACTGATGACTAAGGTATCACTAACTTTCTAACAGTAAGTCTTCAACAGGTATAACAGTTTCTCGTTGTACAATATCTCTAACACACAGATTTTTCCATCCATTCACATAGCTAAACCTATTCGCTGGAACGCCTTGTCTTAACACTCGAAAGTTTAAAGTCCTTTCCTCTAATATTTACAAATGCTTCCTTGGCTGCTTGTAACCCTCCAAAGTGGTGCATGTACCTAGCTCATCAATGGATCCCTTATCTCTATTTAAAAAGAGTTTAAGTATTTCTTTTCACTTCCAAAGCCCTGCAATCTTCTCCTTCATTTGATTCTCTGAGGTTGACCCAAGATGCCAGCTCACATTGTGTTATATTTTCAAGAAAATGGCTTACTGTCTCCTTGGAGTCCCCTATCTGTCAGTATCTGTATGTCATTCACCCATATCTTGCAAGCAATGTTTGATGGGTCCAAGATTTTTCTTCCATTTTTATATATAGTGCTTAGTACACTGAAGTGCTCATATATGTCTGAAGTTCTTAGGCAGTATGTTACTATAATCATCATATGGTAATAGAATAAAATATAGTATCTGAACACAACCGTATTTAACTATATGGTACAATACCAGAGCAGGAAAATATAAGCAGGGAGGGAAAAAAGCAGAAAGAGATGTCAGTGATCAGAGCTACTCTGGAGATCAAAATCAAAGGAAGTTTGAGAAGAGGGAAGGAAGCAATCTGTGTACAAGGGGATCCTGGGTTTGAGGTGGATGAACAGCAGACTTTTCCTTAGAGTTGTCTCTTGTACCAAACATCCTTGAACACAATGGTGTCATCTATAAGATTTAATTCTCTGTGTCAGACCTGAAAAGCCCAAGTAAGAGAAGAGATGACAGATATCACAACCTACTTGGAGAAAGATTATTCTCAGGACATATTAGCTTTTCTGTAGTGCTGCTTTATTATCACTTCTCTAATTTTGGGTATTTAGGTCTTCCAAGTAGCACTACCTCTTTGCCTGATGTAGACCAGAGAATTACTTAAATTCATTAATATGACAACAGTCTTATTGAACTAAAGCTTGAAAGCAGATATTCAGCAGTTATAACTCTAAATTTCTTAATCCTAATTGCTATGGATGCATTTTTTAAACAGGTGATGTTTTGAATCATGCTGTTTTCACGTAAGCTCCATCTTAAAATGCCAAGTTGTGAACAGTCCAAGGAGCTTGGAGATAATATTGGATTTCGCAAGCTGTGATGTTAGCATCTCAGCCAGAGCACCTCTGTATTTGCTTACTCCTTTTAGGCAAGTTTGCTGCACAGTCACATTAGCTCATCTTCCCAGATAAGCTCAGGAACTGGACCAGAACATTGTTCCATGTGCATGAAAATGGGAGAGTCTGAGCTACCGAGTCTGATGTTCTGTTTGTGAACATGGAAAATTAATTTCTATATTTATGACCAAAGAATATTAAAACACTTCACACATTCAACTTTTAGTCTTCCTTGTGAGGTGCTGGAATTCCTGTTTCGAAGACAGCAAAAATCCTATTCAACATTGGGATGTTTAATGAACGCATGAGGACTAAAGCCTATAATATACAGAAGTCTGGGGTTTTTTCTCTTTGCAAGGGCATCATATAGGCAATTGAAGTCTGAGCTGACCTCACAGGCCATGTTCACGTCCCCCTACCCGAAGTATTTCAGAAAGTTAGGCTGAGTTCACAAATTTCAGAGACACGTTTGCAAATTTAACCCTAAGAACAGCTGGAATCTGATATCTTTATAAACACTCTCCTTCAAGGTTAATTCTATAACTCTAATTTGAAAGCTACTGGTACTATATCAAAACAGGCTAAAATGTAAAAAAGGGGTCAAATGTCTCAGTGGTTCTGTCATTAATGGAATGTGTACATCAAGCCACTAATATATATTCTTTTCCCTGACCTCTTTCTGCATCATGACTGTACAAATCTTTTTAAAATCTGTGATATTTTCTATTTGGGAAAGAGTAAAACTCGTGTGAAGAGGAAGCATCATCTTCAGACTAGGTTTGAACTCACATTTGGCCTAATTTTATTCCTTTGAGAAACTAAAATTTAATATGGGAAGGTGTGTATAATGTAACCATTATAAAGAAATTCAGTCATTACTTTGCTATCCTGGAAGACAGGTTTTGAATTAAGCAGAATGCATGCAATAAAAATGTTACCAAAATGATTAGCATAAGTAACTGAAAAAATCTGATTATAGGAAGGCAAAGTAGTTTAACACATGACCACATTCATAAGTATGAAATATTATAATTCTATTGTCTATTCTTTCTGTGAAAAGTTAGCTCCTTCAGGAATGTCTTAATGAATAATAAAACTGACTTGATTTTCCCACTGCAGTCAACTTTGCTGTCAGGCTATTAATGATTCATAATGACTGTATGCTTAATAGTTTTATGCCAGATAAAAGCTGTCCAACAGCAGCAAGTAGCCAGTGTCACTCCTGTGACTGCTCTCTTGGTGTTTTCAGTAATATTGGTAAAAACAATCTCTAAAAATGCAGAACAGCTGAGTTAAAATGAGAGAATGGCTTTAAATCACTCAATAACATCAGTGCTGAAGTCATATAAAATCCTTTATTACATTACCTCTGCTGTAGAAGAAAACACAGAGGACTAGATTGCATACTGTTTGTAAAAAATTGCATATTTTCCTATTCATATCATTTCATATTCTTGGATATTTTATTTTCATAATGCAGTGATTTGGATAACACAGCTAGCCAATGCTTAAATGAGAACACAATGTGTACTTCGAGAATAGCTGAGCAGAATAACGCTCAAATCAGTTCTGCACAAGATGATAAACACCCGGACGGCTCTGAAGCTGTAGGAGTTTATCTACTGTATATGTAAATGTTTTTCTCTGCTTTGAGGAAAGCCTTTGCAAGAACAATGTCCTTTAACAAAGGTCTAAAAATGCATGTGAAAGCCAAACATAATAACATTGTTATTCTGCCACTTATTAACAGAACAACGGGTCTAACAACAATTAGATATGAATATTGCAAACTGAATTTAATATTAAGCTGTCTTTGAAATGCCACTTTGCAGCAGGTTTTCTAATGCTTAAAGCACAGCAGGAGGCTAACTCCATCTTCAAATATTAAATCAAAACCTTTTTTTAACCTGATAAATCTTACTGAAAGCAAGTTCTCCTATTCAAGAGAGAATTATTGAACTATCAGGCGAGAAAACTGAACCTCCTAGGCTTTTCTTGGCACATAGTATGTGCCCACAATGAGTAAAAACAATAATGAGAAGGATTAGTAATATTTTAGAATAGAGTGTGAGAACATTCTTAACTAAACATGGGTTGTAAAGAGCTAATAAGTGCAGTGAATCAGAAACAGTGCATACTCAAACACAATCCCACTGTCTCACCTAGAAATCTTGAGGTAAGTGCAAGTCACTCAGAAATGTTGCTATTTGCTGATCCCTACAGCCAGTTACATGCCATTGAAAAGATCAAAGATCTCCAGGAAATAGTAAATGCAAGGGCACATCACTTAAAAATACCATAGAAGAATCACAGAGACACATTCTGTGCTCGAGTACCTGCTTCTAATAGCAGAGGAACTGTGTGCAACCGTGATATATTTGGCCCATATTAGTGACAGAAACCACTTATTAAGCTACGTAAAACAATACATCTCACAGAATTTTGTCCAATCTACTTTTTAATGTCCCAAGTGAAAAAGCTTCCCTTGGAAGATAGCCTAATAGAGACGATTGGCAGGAAATATACCTGGTTATTTTGCCTGCATTTATCTACTTTTTTCAGTTTTAGCTTAGCTGTGCCAAGATTTGTATCAGCCAATTCTCTTCCATCCCCAGCAGTTCCAGTACATTCTTAATGTGTTATGTTCTTCCTTTAAGCATTGCTACCTGTGTCTTCATATTTAGCTTACTAATTTCCACTCCCACCACCCAGTGTCAATATTTTCTTGTTTCCTAATTACTTTGGCTCTTCCTAAACTGTAATTCTGATAATGAGATATCCAGGAAGGAATGCAGCCCCTTAGATGGGATCTCACCAGAGTCCTAGTGAAAAGGAGTACTATCTTCATATTCTGCGGTGAGACGCTTCATTCCGAAATGGGGATGGCATTTTTTACTTATCACATCACAGTTCAAGTTCGTGTTTAATGTGCTGCTTCACCCCACATAAAAGCTTTTCATTTCTATCTTGCGTTTGGTGTTGGCATTTCCGATTATTTTCCTTTGGTTAATTCACACCAGCTCAGCATGTAACTGACTTTGCTGTTTCCTATCCTAATCTCTCTGGGATCCCTTTTATTATTCTTCTGTCCTTGTCATTAATCTCCTCAATGAATTTACTGTCTCTTCCAAATTATTAATGTAAAGTTAGACAGAAAACTGAGCCTAAAACCCACCAGTGTTCCATGAGGTATTTCCTCATATTAGGAAAAAAACAATATCAGTTAGTTGTCTCTCGTATAATTTTCATACAGATCATAATTCACATCGTAATGCTCATACTGGAAAATATTTTCTATGCTATTGTTTGTATCTGAAGTCATAATTTGCATGCATTTCATCTACTGGTCTCTTTTCTTTCCTTCGGACCATTTCCATAGCACTACAATATTTCTCTGTGATTACGCTGCATGTGTGACCTCGAGCAACCTACCACTGTTGTTTCCAAATTAGGACACAGGCAGGCACATGTCTCGGAGGAAGGCAGCAGGCACTGAATTTGCCTCTCACCTGGTAACTGCTGCCTCCCAGGTGAGCCTAGTGCCAACCGAGTAGTATTTGTTTTCTTCCAGAGAAGTTTTTGTGCAGAGAGGCACAGTCACAGTTGAACAGCCGTGCTTTTAGTTGCCACCTCCTAGCCGAGCCTGCTGCGTGGTTGTGTGAGGGCTTCTCATCGTCCGCTCCAGGTTGACGCTCACTCGTCTGACCTTGCACTGCAGTGGAGCAGAGGAGCTGCTCAAGTAGCCAATACTGATCTCATCTGAGGGAAATGGAAACTAACAGCAGCATGTTTCATAACCCTGTTCACACTGAATAAATATCGATATAAAATTCAGCTCATTTTACACAATAGAGATTTTTTGAGTGTAGGGCCCAAAAACATTTCAGGATCCTAGCAAAGGGTCACTATGCCTTGGATTTAGGACCTGATACTCGCATATGCAAATAAAAATTCATGCAGTATACCTGTACCTTAATAACGTTTGGCATTTATAAACTGCAGCAAGCTGCCTCCACTCCCTGTGTCAGTACTAACAGGAATATCTGTCTGTATAAAAATTTAATCCCATTTGGTCACAGAATTGCATGCTCATGACTAGGTACAGGGAGCTGTTAGGACATATCTAGCTTCCCCTTATATACTAGTGGACCTGCTTTCTCTATAGAATATCTTTTCTTAATACACTTTAAAAAACTTTGTATTACTGTTGAAATTACCAAACTAGTATGAACACGTTGTGTGCATTTGGTTTCAGCTCTCCTTTTTATGTTCTTGTTAAGTGTCATGGACTGTCTCACGAGAGCTAAGCCAGCAGTTTTAAATTGTCTCCTCCTGTATGGTGGTCTGCAGCAGAAGTTCATTGTCGTTATTTATTTTTTATTATTTATTTGCTGCTAATAACTTTATGTAAAATATGTTGCTGTCTCAGCAGTCTTCCCATCTGAAATCGTGGCATTAGCGCTGTGTTTCGAATTACAGTGTTGCTTTCCCACATCTTCTTGTCTTTTCACCTCTCCACTGCGGGGTACACCTTCACTTTTATTTCAGCTATGAGAATCACTCCAATTTAGTTCAGCTATGCCCAATTTTTTAATGGACTTAGTGTTTCTTTTCTGTTTCTTACAGATATTTATAAATAGTTCAGTTTATTGATACTTTATATGTTTCAGGGTAATTCCATCTTCTTCCATACTTTCTTAGGTGGGGGTCTTACACTGGATATAACGGGACTCCTTGCAGAGGTCAAATCTGAGTTTAGGACACCTTTCTTCTAAAAGCAAACCAAACCTAATCAAACAAAAATGCTTTCACAAAAATCTCAAACTTGATACCCGTTTCTTTTTATCATTTGCTTAAAGCAAAGCTTAAATAAATGAAGCAAATTTCCTCTCCATCCATAACTCTGTTGTCTACCTTTTACAGTTTTCAGCGTTGGCTTACCCCTTTTCTTACCCACACCTAATACTGGAAGAAAAATTGTGATCCTTAGTATTGCACTATTTTCAGTTCTCTTCTATGACTCCTGAACTCTTTCTGTTTATACTCCACAAAGCACAGTCATCTGTGTCAGAGCTGTCCTGGAAATTCCCTGGTATTACTTAGGAAACCTGACATTTTTATTAGAACATCATTAATTTTGTATCCTGCAGTGGATGATGCTACCCTTTCCTGCCCTCGTTCTTATTTGTTGGCCCTGTATCTGAAGGGCCAACAAAATGACTAGAGCTTTCTGTCTTGTTTCAATATTTGTCTTTAAACTATTTGTTGAGGTTTCCATTTTCTCACAAGGTTGCCTCAGTCTGATTATCTCCTACCTTTTCAATTACAAAGTATCTACAGGAATTACCAAGTTTAAAATGTTCTGCATATGTTCTCTTAATTTCTCTTTTTTGCATGTGTCCTCTCTCATTTCCTAACTCGCAGCCTGCGTTATGCCTTTTGCTCATCATCATACCACTTGCCTGGTCTGGCTTTCTTTACCTTTCCCGTATTCAACTATCTTGTAAGGGTCTGAATGATTTTCCTCTCCGAGGAAACCAAACAACAGATACAGGTGAGGGCAGTAATGACATTAACTTTGTCTCATCATAAAGTTAGGTGTTTAGTCTAATTGAACTGTCTTGATTTCCTGTGGTGTTACCCCAGAAAGAGTGGCACTTCCAGCTAATAATCCGTTCTTAAACAAGTTTCTAAACCAGGTGGTGCAAATCAACTTCTGAGGCAATTTCCTCTGGAGATATTCAGCTCTTTCTATTACTCTTGAGTGAGACTGGATAGTGATTTTATCTAGATGTTTCCTATACATACAACTGAATTTAGAAGAGGCAACTTGTATGCTTCCCATTTTCCTTACAACTTGACATTCAGCAAAACTTACCGAATATAGTAAGATACAAATATGTCCTTTCATGCTTTTAAAATCTTCTGTCAGTCGTTTGACATATGTATTAAAAAATACTAGATGGTTGTGATGCTATCCGCCAGATGAACATCAGTGTTCATTAATTCACCTTTGCGATTCTCATTCTTTTCCTCACTTCCAGCCTACACTGCCTGCCTCCTGGAAGCAGGGCATCTTGCAACAAAATAGAAATATTAACTCAGACACTACACAACTTAGCTTTTGGAAGATGACAAGTGTCAGACATGATGGATCTCATATGGGCACCTGGGGTGGAATTCATCTGAGTGGGAGACATGTAGAGTAGGCTAGAGAGGTCTTAAGACACTGATGCTCTCTACATGCTGAACAAACATTTTTTACATGTATAGCACCCTAATGCTTTTAAAAAATGTAAATAGTAATTCAGTTGTCCCAGTAAGTGGCATTCAATGTATCTAACTTTAGCCATTTAAATGTTAGAGCTTATAAGACTAGGTTAGTCTAGATGCCTATCTATAATGAATAGATAAAACATTCAAAAGACCACAGACACCATGCATGGCAAGGTGAGATGGATCATCTTCTGGAGATTCTGTGCTCTCTGCTGAAGATGAAAAGATCCAACTTTTAAATATCCAAAGTTAGAGGGAATAAAATCACTCTATTAAAAAAAACCCAACAACTAAAAAAACAACTTAAATGTCTAAGCAGGGAAGGTGAGTTTTGTCTTAATGTTTCAGTTTCATGCACACACGTGCTCCACGACTGTAAAAAGGTCCCTTAAACTAGAAGAGATACAAGATTTCATGTACCCTTGCAATGTTCTCCGCTGGCTGCCCTGGGAATCCTCCTGCACAGTGTTTTTACTGCAGGACTTGCACATCATCCTCTCCAGCACGTCAGCTACTAGGAAGCTTCTGTTCCAGGGTAGTGCTCTTGAAGCCAGATACTGAAGTTTTAGGCCTTGCAGCGCCCAAGAGAAAAGAGACACAATGCAGTTGCTGGTCCCAATGAGCAAATGAAAAAGTTTAACAAACACTCATTAGGCAGGGAGGTAAGCCTATTATAGAGCTTGTGAATATTTCAACACTACCACTAGACCTAAGCGAATCTTCTGTTTCAGCCCTAGTGAGCTGCCAGTGACCATGAATGACATTAAGTGAGGAATCGGAAGTGATTCAGTGTTACACGAGGACAGCCATTGGGAAGAAAAGTCCTTCCTTGTCATGCTCATGAGACTTAACCAAGGTTAGAGACAGTACAGCACCAGCGATTGACACCGAGTCATTGTTCCTTTGCTTTTATAATGGATCTCCTCTAGACAGGCAGCGGCTCCTAACATTGTGCTGCAGGTAGAAAAATGCAGTTGCTTGAGAATGGAACTAGTAGTAATATAGACATCTCTTTGGTTGGGTCTAATGAAAGGTCTTTACAAGCCCTTTGGAAGGCATATCCAAGCCTTGAGCACGTATTTCACTGCTGTATCCAAGTGACATCTAAAGATTCAAAACAGAGAGTGAAGTACCTTGGACTGAGAAATACCTCAGCAGCATTTGTTTATAACTCAGGCATAATGTATGATGCAGTTTCTGAGCTGTGTGATTTATCCAAACATCTAAAAGAAAGACATAACATTGCCAGAAGCTTATTCTGCAGTGTCAAAGCAGATTCAAGTTTTTGCATCAATGGCTGACAATCCTGGCTCTTTTGCTGAAGAGGCTGTCAGTGCTTTTCAGAACAAATTCTTAAAAAAAAAAAAATTTCTCTGCACTAGGGGAAACGTCTTAAAAGCAGTTACAAAGAATTTTCTAGGAGTCTTGAAAATAACGTATATTGCGAAATGCTGTTCACAAGAGCACTGAAAATTAGCACTGCTCTGTACAGTGTTCCTTGCAGAAAATCACACAACATGATTACGCACTTCTTGACAGAAGGTGTCAGCTCCTGTGTTTTGGCCAATTCTAACCAGGATAATTATCTTCTGCTTATCTAAATTACCCTCACAACTTCAGCTGAATAAGATCTATTGTTTTCCCTCACACCCGAAAATACTGAGAAGTGCAGCGTTAGTGTACTTCTAACTAATGTTGCTACAATTTGGTGATTACTTTTGTGACAATTTTCACTTTCAGAGAATATTGGGTAGACTATCTTCATATAGAAACTTGATGTAGAGTTTTTTATAATGGCAAAAATGAGAGTACTTTTAGCTAATGGAGGGCACTATTAGATAGAAAACCCAGCGAGCCTAAGGTCACTCAAGAATGTAGAAATGGCAATGATATATGTTTATATATGTGTGTATATATTCTATATGCATTCAGAACAGAACTGAACTTCCTTAAAAAATTCTTTTTGTCTGAAGTAGACTAAAAAGTAGGAAAGGAGTTTGCATTACTGTTTCATCTCTCCTTTTTGTTTTTCAGATAGGGAAAAACTCAGAACTACTTTCCATGCAGTCAAGGCTACAATTACTGATATATATTCATAATTTACCGCTTATGAGCCAATTTTATGATTTCCAGGTAAATTCAGAGCATTGATACATATAAGAAAGAATAATATGCATTTTTGAATTTTTACGGCTAAAATATCTCTCTTGTCCTTTGGATGAGAAAGAAAGAAATTAGCTATCTTAAAGAATATAATTGCAGTATTGCCAAAGGGGAAACAGATACCCAGGAAATTGCTAGCAATTGCTCTCCAAATGTCAGAATGGAATGTGCTTAGTAGAATGGAGTCACACTCCTCTGCCAGTTACGCCATCCCATAGAGCTACTTATTAGAAGGGAAAGGTAGACGCATAACTGAGGACAAAGCTTTTTAGAGCCTTCTGCTGCTATACACCTGGCTAATTAAGTATTATGCCTATATGCTCAGAGATGTACAGATGAAACAGGTAAGACCTATGCTTTACCAGCCAATCATGTCAATTAAGTTATATATACTGCTAGACTTAATCTAGAACTTCTTAACTCAGTACACATTTATGTTATGAACTTGAATGCAAACAACTTGTTGCCTCCTAGCTTTTTTTTTAAAGAAAACATATTTCACAGAAATTTAATTTGTAGTTGCGATTTGAAGTAATCATATACAAGCATAAATCCTGCAGATAAATTTGAAATATTATTTCTTAACACAATTATTTTACTCTTAAAAATATGCACAAAAAGAGATAAATAGTTCTATAGAAAACAACAGATATACTTGGGTTTTTTTGCAGTTGCACTGTGTAACCTGGGTTAGGCCTTTTCCAGTTTTCTGACATCTAGCAACAAATCCCCATTTATACATACTTTCTTCCTTCATCCTCATAGAATTCAAAATCACAGTTAGTTTCTCTATTCCAGTTCAAAAAGATTGGAGGTTCTCTTATGAAAAAGAGGATGTAGGCAAAAAAGGCAATGAGAAATGTAAAAAAAAACCTTATGAAAAGCAGCGGAATTTTGGATGCAGATGTAGCCTTTATTTTGGCACTTCTGTGCTTTACTTCACAATTTAGCCATTGCTTTCAACAAACTTCTTGAACTGTTACACATGTGATGCTGAATCCCAGTTCTTAGCCATGTTAACATAACAAAATATTGCATTGATTTCAGTATTAACCACAACATTTCTGTATAAGAACAGGCAGGATATAGCACTAAGAATGTTTTAGTGAATTTTGTTGTGGCAGTCCGTATAACAGTTCTGATCAACAATAATTTTGAACTCATGAATTCAGGTCAATGAAAAAATTAACACACACATACACACACACATGCACACACACACACACAAATCTAAGTTTTTCTGTAAGGAAAATAGTCTCAGACTGGGCAGGAAAAATTCTGAAAATTAGTATTAAAGTCATGTGTTGACGGCTATAACTACTGGTTATAAAACAGTTATCTTAATGCACTTATCGTAATAAGAACATGCCTCAGAATTATGAGCTTAACCCATAAAAGGTCTGCTTCAAAGTTCAAAACACATGCTCTTTCTTCCTCACACGTGTTGTGGAGAGCACTGTTTTGGAACAGAATTTATGTTACGTGAACTTCATTTAGCCTAACTACAATACTCAAGTCAAGTCTCCAAAGACAAATTTAAACTTTACACATCTTCCTCACTTGACTTTGTTATACAGTTGAGTTTGTTAGTAATTAAATGCTGACAAGAACATCCAATTTAAATGCAAAGGACCAGAGTGTAAGTAGCTACTGAATATGCAAAAAGTGGCAAGCAAAAAAGAGAAAACATTTAGGTACATTTTAAGGTATTAATTTAGCAACAAATGAGCTACTCTGTGTAGGCCATAGGCCACTGCCCCTTGATTCTGGCATAAATTCATAAACCTGTATTATTATTTTACGATCTTTGTGTGATGGAACAACTCCTCCCATTGCTACTCTAACAAGCCAACTGTTAGTGGTAGGTTTGGTCTCCTGGATACACCTACCTGTTTGAGACAACAAGGCAATGCAGCAAGGAACATATGGAAGGGAACTACTTGTGCGTATACAGTTTACTCTTAAAAGCTCACCCGGAAGAGAGAAAACACAATCACTTCCCTAAATATTCTCCTGCTGAGATTGTTCCTACTTTGAGTCTGGACCTATCCAAATTTTCAGTACAGCTCTTTTGTGCATTCTCTGCACAATACTCTAAATTCTATCAATAGAGTAGTTTCCCTTGAGTCCTTTTAAAATAATAGTAATAAAAATAACCTAGCCATCTAGTACCTATGTTCTTAACTGGTCATGGGATAGGTTCCAGCCCCTAGCTTCTCATGACTGTGTGTAAAGAGACAAAGTTAATGATATTGCTACAAGGCTAAGTCAGGAGAACAACTTTATGTTCAGTTCTCCAGCTGTAACATATTTCTTTACCTTATTGGGAATATTGTATGGATAAATTAATTAAAAACCTGTGAAATGCTCAGAAAGTACAGTGACAAGTTCCACAAAAAGGCCAATTAAATAAACAAGTTGAGTATATGAACCACTGCTGAATGATACTTCTTATACCACTCCACTACCACTTCAAAACAGAAAGTAAAACTGAACTGGGGTGAAGAAGAACCTGCTGTGTCTGTGCCCTTTGCAGACACTTAAACAAAGATCTCAAGCTCCAACAGAACTGAAGTGTTCTCATTTCCACAGTTCCTATAGGGTCAAAGTGGTTTTGCACAGTTCTTAATGACAGATTCATACCCAAACGAACCGACCTAGGCATCCCAGAATGATGGGTGGGTTGTGACTCAGTAGTTATGGGTTTCAGTAACTCCTAAGTGAAACACTGTTTGTTGTTTGTAGTTACTTTTCTATTAAATGGAAAATTATGTATACCCTCCCAAAAAGACTGAGTTAGTGGTATTATTCCAATACTGTAGTGACTGACATATGCCAATTTACTTGTCATCATATTCAGCATGCCAGTATTATCATTTTCCTAACCGAATTAGAATTTTTCTCACAAACCAAGTTTAATAACATCACTTTAGTGCTATGAACATGTGTTAACTACTTGATAGGATGAAAAAATAAAAATAAAAGAAAAACCGTAGTTCTTCGTTATCATATACAGAATTTAGGTTAGGTAAGCTGGAAAATGCTTTCAAGAATCAGCAAATATGAAAAATTAACATATATTGGATAAATACAAATCCTTTTTAGAATTTATATTCTATTTTTCCAGATTTCTGCAACATGTTCTGGCTTGTATCAGACTATATTATGGTTTAAATAGAAAAATGTTTTTAAAACTAATCATACAAACCTATACTAAGTGAAATCCTCTAAAAAAGATAAGAAGCCATTCAAATATAAAATGAAAATGTTCAGAATTTTAACTGTAAGAACAGAAAATTGGAAGTAAGTATATTTTATTTCCAGGTTTCAGTAGCAGAAAAGAGGGATTGTATTTGCACTCATTTCCTAAGTATTCTAGTCTGTCATCCATACACTCAGTGCATCAGACCAGCAAGTAGTTAAAAGATCAATAGAAATTTAGAAGCCTAACTGCTCTCTTGAATATGGAGTAATGCACTCAATGGTTTTAAAAAGATGGAGGCGATAAAAGTAAAGGGAGAGCAAAAGGACTCTGAACAAGCATACGCGTTTGCACATTATCGTTCTTTTGACTGCTTTGTAAGGTGCAGCGGCTGAAATACTGTCATTTGACTTGTATTTGGGAAGGGCAAGAACACTTTTTGTTATGGTCAGCTATCTTTGGGAGCAGCAGCAAAACATCCACGTTTCTGGGCTTTACCTCGGTCTAGTGGAAAGCTTTGAATCAGCCATTGTCAAAGCAACTTGATTGGCTGGTCAGTGTAACCTCACCTCTTGGTTACATGCAGCAGTGTGTGGCCAGCCAATCATAATGCAAAATATTAACAAGGTCATAGTAGTATAACACGCTACTATAACTCAGGGATTACAAAAGACATTAAAATTCTGATACCCCATTCATAAGGAAAAGATTGTAATGAGAACAGAAAATGGCACAACATTAATTCATTGTGTGACAAAGAATATAATGAGAATGGGAAATAGTATAAACATAACTCATTCTTGTTACAGCTTTAAGATTGTAATGTCATGGTTCATATCACATACTTAGGAAGAAAGGTTTGGCAGAAGAGCTGCAATATTCAACTTAGTTAATCTGAATTCAGTACACATTATTATATACGCAATATTATGCAAAAATTAAGCACTACTTAGAAATTGTTTGTTAAAATTGCTATAATTTCTCAATACATTTTTGTTAACATTTTATTAATACCATTGATATGAAAGGTTGTGCATATTTATTAACATAGAACTTTGCTCAAAATTGTTTTAGTCATATATATCTTTAGCAAACCAATTAGTATTAAAAATAAAAATATTGAGGACAGCATCCGTATCTTTTGTGACTTTATGAATCTGCCAGCACAAAGACAGTCATATTTAGTCATTTTGCCTCCAATAGTCAAGTGAAATAAGTCATAAAACAAGTGATATATTTACCTCCTGAAATTATTGAATAATTTTAGTTATTGCTCATCTACTACTCACTTAGTGATGTGCAATATCCTACCTAATGTAGTAGACTTTATTGAAGCATTTAACCTATAAGACATTAAAAATGCTTGACCATCCATCTGAGTATATGCCAAAGCAACTTGTTTCATTCATTAGGCCCTATACAAGATCGCCAAATCAATACATTTTATTTTGGTTTTTAAAGTAAATCATTAACTCTGTGGTCATTTCTGTTAACTGAAAAAGGAAATGTTCTCAAAGACACTCCCAGTATATTAAAATTCAGTGCCAAGAGGCGATTTTAATACAGCAGTGATACTGCTAGCCATTATCTACTTACTTGCCTTGAAATCTTGTTCTTTGCCCCCATATATTTTCTCTAAGTGGATACATCCAATACCAGCAAGTAGGACTTCAGCACAAGGTTTATAAATGTTTACTCCAAATTCACTACCGATTGTTTGTAAGGCGAATACTTTCAAACCCAGATAGTCTTCCATTCCCAGTTCAGGGACTAGAACAGATCCTGTCACCGCTGTAGCTTTGGCAATGTGCTGCTCCTACTGAACGCGGTCACAATTTTAAGAAATGTCTTGATCATCATTATATAAAGGTTTCTGATCATCATTATATAAAGGTTTCTCAGACAATAAGTGTCCCATAGTTTGCAGGGCAGATATTGCACTTCTGGTGTAGACAGCCCACGGTCATCTGAAGGGACTTGGGGTCAGATCCAAAGAAAAGGTATTAAAAGTCAGCTTTGGCAGAAACCAAGTATCTTTATCCAGGAGTATGGTTCATAAAATCAATGACAAATCTAATTCTGGTCTAATATCTCTTAAGTTTTTCAAATAAAGTTGCTTTGGTGACTACATTTGGGTTACTATGGGACATCTGATTTCTGATGATCACCCTGGCACGTACCTGACACTTCAAGCCATTTGAGAGGCATTACCTTGACATAACTGATGAAAACTCTAGGACGGTCCATTCCAATAAAGGTATTTAGTCCACTCCTGATATATGATGGTAACACTAGGTTCAGCACAAAGCATAGCAGTTAAGGCTACCTTCAAGAAAGAACACTCAGCGGTTGGCCCTATGCAGGTATCCTAAAAGAGTCAGTATGCTGTTTCTGTGTTTTATCAAGATACCATTCCCTGCAAAATGCATAAGCAATCTTGTGGAAGGAAGGAGGGACAACATTTTTCCCCCACCTCTCTTCCTTTAGAGAAATGTCCACATCACCAGGTTCAGAGCCATTATTCTCCTTACTACTCCATCTCTTTAACTTATGTATTCTCGATGGCACAGCAGTCTACCTACAGTGTAAGAGGTAGGAAAGGCTTTTACCCATTGCAACTCTAGCTTAGTATTTAAGGCAGCCCTCTGGAGGTGTTTGACTTCTGTCAAGCTGATGAAAATGCAGCATCTCAACTTCTCACCTCCTGGACAATTGATCTAGTTAAAAGTTATTCTGATCATGGATACCTTTCTCCTTTTAAAAGCAGAGGCTGTGGTGTTAGTACCACAGCCTCTGCTTTTAAAGAAAATGATATCCATGATTAAAATACCAGTTTAGGGATCCGAGAGGAGGAAGAAATTTGTAACTGTGAATCCCTATTGATAACTATAGACTAAGCCTGTTCTTCAGTTCTAAGGCCTGAACATAGGTATATAAATTCAGTCTTCAGAAACACTCTTTGCAGCTTTGGGGAGTGGTGGTGGTGGTGGGGAGGGGATTGTTTCATGCAGCTCCTCCACTCAACACTCAGCATACAGGCTCCCAGAAATGACACCAAAATTCTTGAAGTAGTAGTTGAAGAGAATTACATATCTACTCAGATTTGCAATGTCAGCCAACACCTAAAACATCACCATACTTGCATATCTTTCTGGGTATTGGCTGCTGTTAAACCCACTGTGGTACAAACATCAAAACAGAATATGCAGACAATAAATAACCACATATCTGTACAACAACCAATGACTATGTTCTAGAAAAAACATTTCCTGTATTGCTTGGGAGCATTTTAGTATCCACATTACAACCAGGTGCATTGTCAAAATGAGATAAGTGTAAAGACCATGAGCAGAGGAAAAATGTGATTGTGTGAGGGATGTTATGACAGTTCTGTATGCATAATACATTCATCCCAGGAGGCAATTGTGCATCTGTTACATATATTTATGGTTTTTTACTTGTACTTTTGGAGGTATTTAAGATTTATGATGATGGATTCTTTCCCCTTGAAGATTATAAAAGAAAAACATGCAACAAGGGTATGATTTTGTTAGTAAGTGAAGTGAGTTGAGTGTGAAAGTTATGCACATGGTAGGCTCTGTGAAGGTTAGGAAATTTCTATATTGAAGACTTAGTAGCCATTCTGCAGTGACTTGCAAAATACTTTGAAAACAAGTCTAATAGGTTTGATCTATGTGCAGCTAAAGTATCTTTCTGTTCATTATAGTGACTGAAAGAGGGTAAGAAAACAATCGGTAGATGTTAAAGACTAACACAGAAATGATGAAGGCTTTTCATGAGTGGAGAGGAAAGAAAAAACCTAAAGTCTCAGAGAATGAAGAAAGTGATGATAGATGAATACAGCAACACAAGGGTAAAGAGACAGAAAAGATAAAATGGCTAAAGAGACAGATGATTTCATACAACTTACTGTTTGAAGAAACAACATGCTGTGCTGTGCTATAATAACATCTCCTGACCACTGAATTTTCTATGAAGAGATAGATGAGCCTTCTACCAGCTTCCATTACACAGCACATATTTCTTAGTCTCTGTTACATGGCAGACTTGAAAAACAACTCTCTTCAGAAAATTCTTGTATTCATTTGCAGGGTAAAGGATAATATTTCTACTGTTTAATTTTCAGTCTTTGAAACAGTGACTTCTGTGTGGCCTTTTTTGAGATTAAAAGGACATCTATAGAAAGAAACAAAAAGAAAGGCGTGCCTCAAGGCACGAACCAAAAAGTTCCTGCAACTTCCAGGTGGATGTTGTTCTACAATTGTCACTTATATGGTTTCTTGAAGTTACTTCTAAGGTATCTTCTATCAGTCACTGTCAGAGACAGGCTATTACACTAGATGAACTGCTCATCTTATCTAGTATGTCAATTGCTTTATACAAAACTAAGAAACTTTAAAGGTAGAGATGTGGAACAAACCCTGAAAGTGAAAATATAAATTTGATGGACAATGTATTCTCTTTCCACCCTTATTTTTGAAGCAATTTTCATTCACCTCAATAAAAAAAGAAACTGAAATTCTTCAAGGAACTTAAGATATTCCAGAAATGTAAGTAAAAAAAGTATTTTTACTATGTTATAAAAGCATATTTTCATACACTATCAATAAAAATTCTCTACTATCTAATAGTTACCAAATATTACATTGTTGACAACAATGTAATACAGTTTGTAAGAGAGAGCTATATTAAAATATAGCAGAACTCTTATCAATGACTTTGCACTGCATTAGTTTTTTAGTAACTAATTAATGTATATAATAGCATATTTTTCAGTTTAAATTTCCAGTACTGGTCTGCCCTTAATTTCTTAGTTATTTCCAGAAATGACATGCTAACAATTTCCTATATAAAGCTAATAATACCTTCCTTATCAAGAAACAGCAATCAAAATACATTATCTCAAAACCTGGTGATAGGTGATAACCAGCTACCAAGTACAACCCTTGAAAAAAAATGTTTGGAATGACAAAAAACAAAATACTGACAAGAAACGTTACAGAATCCTGTGAGTTAAAGGCAAATGCATTATCTTGAGCTGAGACAGACATTTACTTGCACTTTTTGTGAGCTGCAGTCCTAGGCGTTGACAGAGACCCAGTCCAGTCTTATTTTGTCGTTAATGAGGAGTTTGCATCAAAGCCTATTTTATGAATACAGGTAAATTCACAAATATTTGAGGAGTGAACTGGAGAGGGAGGGGAGAGACAAGCACATGCCTTCTTCTGGTTGCCAATCAGATTTCTGTGTCTGTAGCAAAACTGATTCCACTAGAATGCTCAGAAAGGTTTCAGCGCAAGCCCTAGAAGGCCAGATATTCTTACACAAAGTGCATAGCTTGTTTCTTATGTTATTGCAATAAGAGCTTAGGTGATCTTAAGGTAGCTTAAAAATGGCACAATAGGAAAAATAGAGCCTTGTAGCTTGACAACTTTTTAAAACAATTTTCCAGATATATTTGCTTTGGGTATAGTATAATAGCACAATATTTTCTGAAGGTCCCAGATGTTTCCTAGTAGGAGAAAAGAAAAAACTAATTTTACCCATTAAAGTAGCCTCATAAGCAGATTAAAGTTAATTTTGTTAATTTTGAAACCTTGATTTTTCCCAGCATTTTTGTTGAACTGCTTCATTCATCAGTAGAAGATAAATCAATGGGTTGTGGTTGAAGACAGCTATTTAAGATGTTTAAACCTTACACTTAATTGGCATGTTAAAAGTTAGAGTCAGAGTCAACTCCAGTATATAAAAATGTATAAGCACATAAACTATAGCACTCTGTTCCATGGCTCAAGAGGCATCATGCCACCCACTTCATTAATCAAGGGTATGTCCCATGTTTCAGTAGTTGATGATTTGCAGTTGTCCTTTGTACTTGTTCAACTGTGAGAGGACAAAGGTCTCTCTACAGTGAAGTAAACTTAAGATACTGACCTCAAATTTGAAACACTCATTTTAAACCACTAGCCTGCCTATTTTAGTGGTTTCATGGCTTCTTATATCAAGGACAGAGCTGCAGTCCCTGTTGTAGTACAAGCCACAGTGGAGGAAGATAATTCTGGCACTCAGAACAATTTTCTCTCTCTTACTGACAACAGTGTCAAGTATGATGGCTCCTTTTGAAGGAAGGCACCTCTTCTTTAGAAAATGGATTAACACTACAGCTGATTAGTAAGCGTTGCAAAGTCCATCAGACAGGAAACAGAAATAAATGACTGTAGGTTCCTAGGTGAAATCTATTAGTGCCTCAGGGGTGAAAGGGTTCAAAAGAAGATCTGAACAGCAGTGGAGAGTTCTCACAAGAAGAAAGAGAAGGAGAGAAGGGAGGGAGGGGGAAATTAAAAAAGAAAGAACTTTATCCAGTTATTGCTTCTAAATTTTTCTCAGGAAGTAGAATCTTGGCCCACAAACGCTGTTTCTGAATTAATGGGCCATACAACACTTCCAAACTCCCATGTTGATGCATGCCCTCACACATCAACAAGTGTCCTAAATACACAGGGGCAAAGAAAAGAAGTATGCCCTACCCTCAGTGTTCATGGTTGGATTAGAACTGTGGCATGCGCTAGTCAGGAGCAGACCAGGAAATTGTGGTATGCCATGGGTAGTCAGCAAGCAATCAACGGGACTTCAGTTGCAGTTGTCTTGCATGTAAGAACCTGCTGTGGACTACCAAGACTGAGAGGATTAATACAATTCTTCCTTGAACTAAGAATATGTTTTATTTACTAGCTTATACACTATCCTGAAGATATTCTCTGTACTCTTGCAGAAGCTGTAGTGTTTTTCTTGCATTCAATTGTTGAGGAGAGAGTCTGTGCTTTGGCATGAGGAGGAATAGACTGATATCTCCCAGCTGGTCAGGAAGTGCCCAATCTACTGGCTAAATCTGTCCAAACAGAAAGACGATCTCCTTTTGTTGAAGGTAGGTGAATGTCAGTACTAGGTGTTCAAGAGTTTTTATGACTGAAAGGGGGAACATTGATCTAACCCAATAATTAGGCCCTCAACCACTTTTTAGACTACTTAAGTATTTTATCTAATAACTATTTCACACATGAACAGACTTTGGAGCGTTAACCACTAGTCTTAATTCCCTGTTCTAACTCAATGAATCCTAGAAGTTTGAAAGCACATTGTTTGTGAGTCTAGTTTTAAGGTACCTCACTTTTTAACCTGCATTGTGTGGGAAGCCTAAATGCTCCATGGCTGGACCCATGGACCTGAAGTGAGGTATTTCAGTGCTAAGTACTGCACTGTGCATGTTTCTTTTTCTATCTGAGTGCCAAGTAAAATGGTCAAAATTTCAGAGATGAGCTGCCACAACAGCAAAGCACACTCTAGCTTCTCGGCATTTCTAACTGTTTTACGACCTGATGCTCTACATCTGGTTGGCAAACATCGGCCAGAGTTTGTAATGGCTGCAGAGACTACATTGAAAATGGCCAGCACTGCAGGTGAGGAAGTATAAAGCAATGCAGTAATCACTCAGCAGCTACTGGATGAATTGTCAGCTCTGGCTAATATAATCCCCAGAATCAGATGTCTTCTTAAAATCCATTACGATACTATTCCCCTTAGAACAGTAGTTAGTTTCATCAATTCACAGCTTTATGACCTAGCCAATTAATATGAGTGATATCCTGACTTCCGCTCATAAAAACAATCTCTCACTAATGCTAGTATAATTTGGAGATATAATACTCAAAGAACCAACTTTCTGAACAGTAAGGACGATGCTCTATAAGAGCTCATATGCTATTACACAAAACCTGGATCACCAAGGTGATGAATCTCCTATTTAAGACACACTGAATAGCACCCTCCAAAAATATATAAGAAACATTTGAAGTACCTATATGAATCAGCATTTTGTAAAATATTTCATACATAATTTTCCTCAAACTCACTAAGAAAATAATACTGATTTCTCCAGTTTCTCTAGTTATTGCTGCAATTTGTATCCGTAGTCTGTTATAGGGGGCCAAATGTAATCTAGAGGCAGGCATATCCACTTCAATGAGAGTCACGTCTATTTATACCAGAATGGAACATGACACTGAATGATTCAAACCAATAAAGGCATAAAACTGTAGCTAGTTCAAACAAGGCCTTAGATATCATAGCCACAGATCTCTCATAAATTATACTGATTATATTAAATTGTTGCTTTTCATAGTACCCAATTGTTTTGTGAGGGATCTCATAGTGGGCCAAAGATAAAAGCTATTAAAATAACAACAGCAAACAGTGTTGCAGACTCTTTTTGTTCACTGAACCTTTAAGATAAGTAAGAATTCCTGCGGAAAAGTTGTAATTTTCTCATCATTAGGCAGATTCAGTGTTTTTAATGTTGCTGAATTTCCTCAGAGAATTTAACACAAGACTGGCATTTATTGGATGACGCTTAAGAGTTGTCTTTTTTTTAATTCCTATTCAATTACAATGCAATGTAGTTCATTAAAATGGCATGCAGAATTTTTTTTTTTTGATTTGAGAGGCACTACTAAGACCAAAATTGTAAGATGATTTGTGAGAGAGACGAAAATATGGCAGGAGAGAAGACAGGGATCAGTTTCGTTAAAGTAGTACATACACACCTTTTTGCATGGACAGTTATTTTAAGAAAAATAAAAATGACAGATGTTTTTCTTGACTACTGTACACATATCAGATATAAAATAATCAGTTCCCCAGAAGGAGTGTGGTATGAGACACACACAGGGCGTAAGACAAGAGTTTTAACACTGATTTTCGCCCTTTGCTCTTTAATGCAGCCCCTGTCTTTTTCCCAGCTGACTACACCTAGAATTCAGAGATATCAGATTTCTAGCATTAGCACCTTGGTTTAATGCCTGAAGTTAGGTGAGGTGGTTAACATCCTTAGCTGTTTGCTTGATTTCACACAATACCAAGCAGTGGCCATTAATCTTACCATGAAGCAAAATATCTACTTTGATAGGTATCACGCTTTAGTCCATAGCAATCACCCTCTAGTTAGCTAGGCATTACCTTCTAGATAGATCTTACACTCTAGTTCATAGGATCAGTAGTTGATTTTTTAAAATAGTTTTTAATAACCGCCTCCACAAAATGCTGGCTCAGACTATGAAGCCCCTGCATCCTATATATAGAGATATATATCAGCTATCTTCAAAATTCAGCCTTCACTTAGAGACTTTCATTAGATACACTTGGTAAAACAAGTTAATCCTGAACAATGTAACCACAAAGCCTTCTGAATTTCAATTACAATGTTATACGTACTGTACAGAAGTATTTTTTTTCATTATTATTACCCAACAAATATGTTTGGAAAGGCAGCTTGGATTTACTTACCCCTGGTGACGTGATTTGAAGTTCAGCCTTTGACTGCTTGTGCATCAGTAATTTTGGATGATGGAAGTTCACTTTTGTTAAAACTTACAAGGAAAACAAGGAAACAATTAAGTAAAACAATTTTTTTTCAGAAAGGCATCTGAAAAAAGTACTTGGTCAAAAAAAGCCACAGTCCTACCCAAAATTAAAATAAATGAAACCATGGAAAATAATTTAAATCCCCTGGCAGTCTCTTAACAACTTTTCCAGAGAATTCTGCCATTTTCAACCTGCAGAATTAGGATATTTAGATATTAGAAACAAGTCTTCAGCAAATCTTGGCTTTCATAATTGTATATGGAGTAGATTTCCCTGAGCTTATGTATCCTAAATAGCTAATTTAAGGATTAATCTGCCTCAAAATATCTATATGCATTAGATATCGAATTGTAGGAGAGAAAATATATTCAGAAAATCAGGCGATGCAAATACAAGCTTGAGCATAACAAAAAACATGTAATAAATATCCTGAAGAAGAAAAGAGCTATGGAGCTCTCAGCACATGAGCTCATGTAAACTTCATTTTCTATGCCTTTCTGTATTCAGTTCTGTCCTTCCCCTCTTTTAGGGAATAGTACATCCAAAGAAATTATACAAAAGTCTTTGTAATTTTGCTAGGGCAGAGAGAGATCTAATTCATAATTTCTAAAGTACAGATAGCAGAAAATGAAATATAAAATCTCTAGCAAGATTTATTTTTCCAAAAGGAAAATGGTAAGCAGGTAAGGTTATCAAGTATTGCATAGTTCCTGTACTCTCTCACATCACTTTGCAGTTTCTCACACAGCTCTGTGATACTTACACACATGCACAAATATGCTGTCCCTTTCTTCACTTTATGATACATATCTGATATGCATTGACAGCAGAGAATTCAAGTTTTACACACAAAATGTGTGAATTGATAGGCTGATTTCTTTCTCATTGAAATTTTTCACACATGAATGCATGGAGCATTTAGGGAGGATACATCAGCACATCCATCTAGACATATAAATTGGTACCTCCAAATAATTAGCACTTAGCACCTATTTCGTTCTTCCTGTTCACAGAAAGCTGCACCTTTCCTGCTTGCTCCCTGCCCTGCTAATCCATTTCCTTTCCAGATATATCTGATCTGGTCCATGTGGGAATCACCAAAGACATCAGAACAGCTTCCTCAACCTCTTGGGAATCTGGCTGCTTCTTTTTCTTATGCTAGTTCACTTTGTCCTCCAAGTAAGAATTCAAATGTCAATCATTTTTTGTTCAATTTCATGGGGTAGAATCACAAAAATGGCAACCAATCCAATTGCAAATTACTTGATGAATCTTCTTTGAAGAGTTGCCAATAATGCTAATCATCAAATGGTTGAATCCAGCTCTGTAGAAATGCATTTGTGAAGAACAGCAATCTCTGTGACTTTGACAAAGGAACTGCTGACTTGCCTCACTGTTTGTCTTTTGATGTGAAAGAGCAAATCGATTTATAGAGCTTTTGCTTGCAGATGTAGGATATGATTAGTATGCAGAAAGACCTTTCTACAGTGTCATTTGTTTATTTAGCTGTCTCTGCACTCAGCCCTGATTGTGTATACTTAATTAATGTATACAAAGCTAAAAGAAATAAAATCCTGGAACCACGATCATAGAATACTGTACTACATGTCATTCGTCACCATGAAAATGCTATTTATATTTTATTGGCTACAAGGAAGGGAAATGCATATATTTTAAAAACTGTTTCAAATAAGTCCTTACGTTTGCCAAAAGAAGTCATTTATAGCTACGCCAAAAGTGTCAATGAAAGCTATTTGATTTAAGTAGGAGGTTCTTTTTTTCCAGTGTTTAAATTTTTATTCCAAACAGTTGTTGAGTCTTTATAAAAAGTACCTCTGATGCCTTCCTGAGGTCAAAGTACTCTGTAAAACATCCTAAGAGACCTGAATCATCCCGTTCTTCAAGGCCTTCTGATTCTGTTGCTTGGAAATTTTAGCTGAGAAAGAGTTTAAAGAGGAAAGCAGAGACACTAGAGACCTTCATGTCAATAATGAATGATCAATAGAAGTCACACACTAGAAAATTGACATTCAGTCAGCAATTCTGTGTTATTCATGCACATTTTACGTTGTCTATTGAGGTTTGTTGTGGGGAAACTAGGAATTAATAGAAAGGTAGAAAAAGAGCAGGAATCATCAGAATATCAAATAATGGAATCCAGAGTGACATCTAGTGACATGCTCTCTTAGAAGCATGAACATTTAGGTATTTAAGTTTACTGATTTTACTAGTCATATTAATTACAGTTGTCTGGAAAACTTACTTAAAAAGATGTTATAAAACATTCATGAAACTTAAAATAAACCAATAAGCATATGAAAGCCTTCATAATTCAATTTAATAAAATATTTGCTTCTGTTATGAACACCAGCTCACACAAAAAACAAGTTTTTTTTACAAAAGCACTTTACAAGCTTAAAAACATTCTTGCTACATTGTCTGTCAGGACAGAGTCACATTATAAACACTTTCTAAACTCATTTGCAAGAGCTCAAACACTGATATTCTTTAGTTGTGAACACTGACTCAGATTCATAAGCAGGCTCATCTGTTCAGGCCTTTGCATCATATTTTTCAAGATGGCAGAGCACTGTGCTCTGGAGGAATGTCAGTTACATTTGGTCTTCCGTTCTGAACTTTCCCATTGGGCTAACTGGAGAATTCTAGTCACTCGAAGTTCATTAACGAAGAAAAGTGCTTTTACAAAACAGAAATCCAGAACACCCCATTCTCAACTCACTCGCATGGTCAAATACTCACACAGACAATAATTTGCTAAATTGTTATGGTACGTATACGCAAGAGCAATTCATGATATTAAAAGATAAATGAAATTGTTCTACAAGGACAGTGGAATAACATGCATAGGCTTGTACAAAATTCCCCCAAAATACCTTTTTAATAATATAAAAATACGTAGAAAAGTCATTTCAAGACCACTGACAAGTTACTTTATTGATGTTATGCTTTGGTGAATAGGAAAGTACAGAAATCACTGCATGTGACTAAAGTCAGTTTTGAGGGTTATAAGACTAAGTGAATGTAGAAGTTATTTTAATCAATTTTACTGATTTAAATTCATTCATTTTTTTGAACTGCAATGTGTAAGAAATGTTCATTATTTTTGCCTTCTCATTAAAATCATTCTCAGACATTAATTCCAAAGAAGGAAATATCAAGTAATAATTCTAAATTCACTGCACAAAGTGCCAGTCCTTCCTCTCCCTTTCCTCCTCTTTTTTTAAATTAAGGATAATTCAGAAGGTCAAAGTCATTGACTTTCTTATGCTCCTCTAAAGCAGCATGGAACACAGTGCCCTGGCTAGTTAATCCAGATTTAGCTGTTTTGTTTCATTAGTGCAGCAGAAAACAGATGATGTGCACAATTAATTTTTACTTTTTGTCTTCCCTGTGTATATCTTTGCATTCTGTACGTATTTCTAGTATTTTCCTCTCTTCTACTCCTTAAAATTACTTGTTCCTGTTTTCTCTCAGTATGTTCTCCACAATTTCTCTAAGGCTCCTCTTCTCCTCTCATTCTCCTCTCATTCTTCAATATTTCAAATCCCTCTTTCGTATCCTCACTGTTGATTAAAGTACATCTAACAATTGCCAGCTGTTCTCAGTGGGATGAGATCAAGCCATTATTGTTATTACGCCGTTTCAAAATTACTTCCATCGAACTTTTTTCCCCAACAAACTCAGGACAAAGACATCTCCCTTCACAATAAAAAAGATGATAGGGCTCTGTTAAGAAATAAGGAAAAATTATCTTTTTTTGGAAAGCAATTCATCAATTTTCAATAAATTCTTAGAAAACATGTTTGTTTTTTTTTTTACTCAGAACATCTGCTATGGTTTTAGGAACCACATTGTGTTTTTATCTACGTATAATAAAACAATTGCGGCTCTCTTCTTTGTGTGGAGAAACTTAGTTGTGACCTTCCTGATATACAAAATCTTCCCCTATCCTTTCCACATTGAGATGGGAAAACTGTCAGATATGTGAAAATATAGCGGTAGAAGTTGCTACTTTTAATTGAAAAGCCCTGAATACTCCACTGCAAAGGCATGAGTTAATTAGCATCTTGTTCTTAGGATTAAATATTATGCTTTCCTTTCTTTTATTCCCCCTTCCCTCTCACTGAACTTAGTTGTTACGTATTTGACTTCACTTACTCCCTTTTTCCTTTTCCTTCTTCATTTTTTGGCCTTCCCTACTGTGTTCAGAATTATTTCTTCCATCCTCTTGCTCCTTTTCCATTTCCTTCTTCTCCACTCATTTCACTTCTAATGGGGAATTCTGTCATCATTGCTCCACCTAGCTGGCTTCTTCCTCTTGCTCTGATCAGTGCACATATTAAACAAGGTAGTTCCAACACAAAGCAAAATTAACAAGTGCAACAAGAAATCTGAGCTTTAGGGTGCATGCAGCAGCAACTACAGTGACAATTGGGTTGTCCCATGAAATCTGAGACCCTCTGAAGGTGCTCCTTTAACTAAATAGAGTTAGTTCAATGTCTCATGCCTTGCCCTTCCTCTGTAGCTACTGGTGCACTATTTTCCTAAGAATGATGACATAATTAAATATGGCATGTGGCACAGACTAACAAAATCCACACTAATTTCACTTACTCAGGAAAGACCTTTATAATTCTTTCACAACTGTAAGAGAATAACTATTTCTCAATACTTTTTCAATGCATAATGAATGTTAAACAGGAAACACCAGCTCAATGTGCCTTTATTATTTTTTAGATGTTGAAAAGGTGTAGAGCAAGACAAGGATTTATTAATAGCATTTGGATGCCTAATAGCCTTAGGCTTCTTAGAAAAACTCAACCCAGAAGAGAGATGTTCTCAGCACATTTGCACAACAAGCTGATGGAATAAATTGGTATATTTTAATCACAGCCTTTGGATTAATGACCGGCATAAGAGTCTCTAGATTTTCCTGGACTAGTTTCACATTTCTCATTTTGGTATTATTACCATTTATGATCTCTTAATTATCCTTATTCTTATAAACTCTGATAATCTTTCTCTGATCTTGAGAATTTTGATGTCTGGATTCATTCTTCAGCCACAAAGTTATAAATCTTTAAGGAAAAACTGATTATCTAATTGTATGAAAGAAGGGGGAACCATAACTTTTTTCTCTGACCACATTTTTAACCGAAGTATAATAGCTGCTGTGTTCTGCGGGATGCTCCTTCTTTCAAAAGTATGTGTATGTGTACATGCACATTAACGTTGCTCAGAGGATACCTACAAAATTGGTCTCCTACACAAATGATGTGGAAAAATGGCATGTCTGAGAATTCTGAAAGTCATTGGGAAAACAAAAAATATGGGCAAAAAAAGCCCCAAACCACAACACTGTTTTGCAATAGCAGAAGACTGCTCTAAGCATTGTGCTATGTCCTGCTAATCTAGTTTGCCCCTTTTATCCTTCCCCGTTGACTCCAACTCATTGCATTTAACAAAAGGGCAGGAACAGCCTTTAGCTTAAGTAGTGCCTATGCTGGTAGGTAGAACACGCCATCAAAAAATGAATGATACAGGCTTGAAACACTCAGCCTGAGAAACTGTCTCTCATTTTCTAGTAGAAATGACTGCTTTTTCCTCATCTTTTTTAAAAGGAAAAAAAAAAAGAAAAAGAAAGCTGCGAACTGCTCTGCCACAGTCATAGTATGCAGGGTAACAAGGGGATGGAGGTGTGCTGAGAAATGACATGTTGCAAAGCAGGGTGAGAGTCTGAACATGCCTGTGGCTTTCTATCAGAGATCTTTATTAAGAGCTTTTTAGAGCTCATACAGAGCTTGAATGAATCATCTGTAAGCATCTATCACTTTCAAAAGGTTAGAGCTTTGGTGCTGTGATTCACTCAAATGGGGCTGGGTACCTACATTTCAGGTATGGCAGTATCCCAGCTGGGAATCCTAAAGTGTATGCCTGAGTCTCTCCTTTACCACCATTTATTCTAGCCCTCATGCATATATTCAAGCAACCCAGCACTGAGTGTCCATAAATTAAAAACAAAATGAGCTGCTAATGCTCAGCAGTCTTGAAAACCTGCCCAAATATTTCAGTGCTTAAATGTTGAGGAACCTGTTTTGAAATAGGCTTTAAAAAATGCATATTTTTTATATAGATACATAAAACATCTCCTAATTCAGGTGAGCAATATAACTCCTCGAATATATGCATTTTGCACACACACGTGCATACACAGAGGAAAAATAATTAAAAAACACCCAAAGAAGTAAATACAAACATTAGGGGAGCAATACAGGTGCTTAAATATGGGTTTCTAGTGCCAACTATGTCTTAATTACAGAGGAAAGACAGTGACGGACACTTGACTATTACAGCGAACCAGATATTATCACCTAAGTCACAAAACACTTCAACTACTTCTCATCTAGGCTGGCAAAGGCAGCAGTTTACCCATAACCAGAGATTTGCAGGACATTCTCTGTACATTACCCTACTTCTTGAGATGATACTTTGGAAAATCAGATCAGAAATCCTCTATCGAATCTTGCTAGTAATACATCATAATACTAACTTTTAATGTCAACCAAATTAAATAATAAGATTTAATATATTAAAAATAAATGCACATACTAAAAAATTTGTAAGTACAGTCATATTTAAATCATACCCCCCAAAAAGATAATATTATACTTGAGGTCAATAAATCCACTGCTGCAAAAGCAGTACTTGCGATTGTAAGACTGGACTTGCCTCTTGCTATGTTTCCAGTGCTCTGTGAGCATCCTCAGTGTGGTGCTTTGGAAACTACCACTGGGAGCCGTAATAATAACCATACTACAGGAACCAAATGTTGGCAGCATTCACAGCTCCTTTAGGAGAAGCTTTTATGCTCTCCCCAGTACATGAAAGAAAGATGCCCCTGTTAGAGTATCGTGGGAAGATCTTAAATTTAGGTAATATTTCACATAATGAAAGGCAGATTTCTGTGTTTTGAATAAAAAAAAAGAAAGCTTCTCATCAGTCCTCACCTGAGGATCACACACCTCCAGCGGTCTTCAGATGACAGTTTTCATGGCTCGTGCTCCCCCAGAGGCACTTGTAGCACGGCACCCACCTTCCTTCAAAGGCAGGTTCTGCAACATTCTTGTCCTCGGTTAGAAAGGAGCCAGTAACTTCTCTGCATACCCATTATATGCTTTTTAAAAAGCAAGACCACAAGAAAACTAGCAACAATGATGAACAATAGACTAAAATACTGCAATGTATCTCAAGAAATGAAAAACTTCAGTTTCTTACATCAGATATAGCATTTCTGCTTGTTGGATAATGCTTCCTTGGAATTGCCTGGCTTCTGTCATTGCTGTGGAGAGACTGAATTGAAAAAGCAGTTATTTACTTGTTGTATGTTAGTAAGAATAATAATCAATGCAATATCTGTTGCTCTCACTAATGACCCCTTTCCATATGATTGTTTTATCGCACTAATGACAAAATAAAATTGCAACCTTTAAATAGTATTGCATTTAAAAGAAAGATAAGCCATATGGTTTCTAAAACTGGAACTTATGCATGTGGAAAAGATGACAGAATAAGATGAAGGTGGCTCTTACGAGACACTTTCAAAGGCACAGAATTCCTAGTAAAGAATTTTATTTTTCTGTTAAAGATACTAAACTAAACAGAAACAAATGGAAGACAGAAGAAACACTTTAAAAATTCTCTTCAAAACAAGTATGTTGCTAACTAAATTGAAAATAAAAAAGCATTCCTGTTCTATAATAGTTAATCAGAATTTGAGGTTTTAAGAGGAGATTTTATTGAAAATGTATCTGTAAATATCTCAGGTAGTCCCACAAACTACAGATATTCTAGGCCCAAAATGAGAGACAAAGATGATGACTTTTTCTAAAGTATTGCACAGTATAATGGTACCCTCACTCCTTAGCCTATATTATCACTAATTTCTTCTTCTAAATATATATAATTATATTTTAAGACTTTCTTTAGAAGAAGCTTAGTGTAGTTGCTATGATCCCACTTAATAATGCCTTGAGAAACAGAACAACAGATCCAAATAAAATATCCCTCCTTAAAGTATAAGTCAAAGGCTATCTACGTGAAAAATAATCAGATTTTGCATTCCATTCTTTCAACAATACAACGGCACTTTCAAATATGCTTTGTTGTTTTCTTTTAATTCATGAAAATTAATCTTATAGATGTAGATGCCAGATTTGCATTAATTAAAACTCCACTGTAGAAGCCAGGCTTAATTGCAATCAAATTTGCTTAATTATGCATGGCGAGAGATTCCCAAATGAGAAAGGTTTTAGTAAGGATTTTTGTTTTTTATACTGACAAAATAAATTGAAATTGTCATTTTTTGTGTTTTATGTAACACTTGTAAATAATTTGCAGAGCACCTTAAGTCTTCTATGTAAAGCAATGTTATTGCTTAAGTAATTATAACAATCTGCATTTTTCATTGTTAATTGTGGGTGTCAGCCTCATTAATTTTAATTTACAGCCTGTAATGAAATTAAGAAAATTTTGTGCTGATCTGCTGAAACTTGTCTTACAGAAAGTTACTTAATAAAACTGAAGTTTAGAAAAGTAAGGAATTTATCGGTGCGTTGTCAAGACAAGTAACAAATGTTCATTTTTCTCACAAGTTTGGCTTCTAATTTTAAATCAATATCCAGTAAAGCAATTTGTGTCAGAAAGTTTGAGTAAGTTCAATCTGCAAATTTTTCACTTCAAGAGTAATTACATAGAAGAATGCAGACATAATATGCAGTTTTATTGCCAACAGATAGTATGTCACTGCAGTCAAAAACTTTGTTGTAACTCTGTTCTATTGTTCATACACTTTTATTCAGTCTAAGCTGCTTGATTAACCAGATGAATTAACTCACTGAGTAGTGAGCATTGGAAAAGGCAAATATAAGTCAAAAAAGAGCACTTCATAAACTGCATCTGAAACAAATAAACACAGTTGTGCAAATAACAATAAGCAGCTGAATATATTTCCATAAAACTGCAAGAAAACAAAGAAAAACTTGACTTTCATGAGTCTATAAACTCGTATCCTATAGCCAGCTGCTGTCACATCCAGGAAAGAGCATTCTGTGCTGCGATTCTGATCCTTCCGTTGTCTGTGGACATAAGCATGACTGCCGCTGTGACAAGTCCTGCTTTGGCAAGACCTTTACGCATAAACTCTGCTCTAAGCATGAAAATCCCAACCAAAACAAACAAGACTGAAAATTACCTTCAAGCCTGCATCCCTTCTTGTGTTACAATGGCGTGCCACATTTTTTAAAAGACTACAAAAACTTAATTTTTGATTTGTTTATTGCTGCACTTGATGATGGCAATTGTTTGTAGCATGAGATACTCAGCTCAGTTAGATCTTCATCCCTCTGTCCAGCGAAGAGGTTGTTTGAAAGTTTAACTACCAAAGAAAAAGTAAAAACTCCTTACGGTTGTTCATGGTGGGCTGTCAGTTGGCCAAATCTTGTTGCTACTTTTGGGGGTAAATTCAGGACAAGCATTCAGGATATATATAAAACAGAATTCTACATCTGCAAACACCATTCCTTTCCTGTGATTGGAAATTTCTATATAAAGTAAGTTCTTCTTCCCTATTTAAACAAAGCAGTTTCCTGATTTGTAGGAACAGTACTAAAGAGCACAAAACCTCCTCATCATTCATCTTAAACTTTTAAAATATAAATTATTTTTGTGAAAAAATTCACAATTTAAATAATGCATAGGCGATTATAGCATAATATTAATAAAGATTTTTCTTTGCATAATGTAATACTTTTTCCATCTTAATCAAGTGGTTTTGAATATCTGAATTATAATAACTTTTAAAAGTTAACATTTTGAAGACATGAAATTATATGAGAAATGTAATAAAGGGGTCACACAAAAAAGTAGTCAAAATAAAATATTTACATAATGTGATATTCGGGATATCTGAAAGGCTCTGTGGAAAATCATCTGAATGGAGCACATCTCAAAGAGAGAAATAGCAACCAGGTGCCTAATTCTTATTAAAATATGATGGGAGCCAAACATTTTTTTGCCATATTTAAATTTGGTTCCTCAATCATGCCTGCCTAAAAACACATATATTCATTTTTTAATCACTAGTAGTTTTATCTTTCAATTTCTCAATCACAGTCAAGTATGAAAGAAGATTTCAGTGTTACAGAAGTTTCCAGCCAGCAATGGTTGAAGACTTCAAGTAAAATAACCTAACAAAACCCAAAGTCAGCATATCCTATAAGCCTAAAACCCTGCGTGCTTTATTTCTGTATTATTTTACCTATTATATTTTCAAGATAAATTCTAAACATATTGCACCGCCTGCGGGTTTGGGGCAAGGGGTTAAGTTCAAATATAGTAGAAAAAATGTTTCATTCTTTGTTGTTCAGCACCTAAAATTTTGTGCTGTCTCATTCACTTTCTTTCAAAACGCTTTCACCTATTTCACTGCATACAAAAATATGCCGTAAGATCAATTCCTTTTTCTCTCTTCATTGCCAAAATGTGCAGTTCTGTGCAGTTCTGAAACTTTATCTTTCGTAAACTGTAAAGTTTTCAAAATTAAGCATAACATAGCTAATAACCTTTGCTCACATTTTCTATGGCCCCTTTATTAAGATCTGCTTTTTAATATACTCACTCTTTTGCTTTCCACACCTCAGCCCTTCAAACTCTATCCTTTCCTTCCTCTGTTCACCTGAGTTTGCGTCATTGTCCTAGCCATGCAAGAAAACAGAAAGATATGGCTTAATTAGGGTGCAACTTTATTAATTCAATTTATCCAGCAACAATCTCTACGATATAGGTGATAATTTTTTCATTAATTATTTTCACTTGGAAGATGGTGGCTATCAGCTTTCAATCCCTCTGGGAGACAGTCCTCAGCCCTTGGTGGGTGATCCACCAGCCTATTATGGTTGTTAGGAAGAACAGGTTCTCTTCTTGTCACACTAGACATGAAGAGTCCTACTTCCAGTATCTCCCTCCTTCTCAGGAGACTCTCAGTCTTGTCCGTTTTTTATTTCTGGTTTACCAAACAAGTAGATCCTCTATGGTTGTTCAGGTGTCTCAGTTTTTTACTCTATTGGAGCATAGGTACAGGTAGATGACTGGAAGGCTAGGCTAGACAGTCTAAGTTATACCCCCTACACGTATTTACAAGATCTAGTGGCAACCTGTGCTCCACTGACCTGCCAGCCTCTCCATTAAGCTTTCCTCCACCTGGATGATTGACTTCCAAAATCTATGAAGTCAGATGCTTAAAAGAGCTAGAACTCTTTTTTTTTTTTTTTTTCTAGCTAGTCTACAAAAACTAATAAGGAAACAAAGAATGTTGTGGACTCAATTTTTTGTATTGTAGAGCCCACCTTCGAACGTCCCTAAGCTCTTCCCTTATTTTTGCTTTTCCTGGAGACTATCCATTGTTGATTTGCTTGTCCTGTTCTTTTATTGGTATTGAGAAGCATTTATTGTTATGACCTTGCATGCGCTTGCCCAGTGCTTTGGATGAAAAAGCATTATATCATGTCATAAATTTAATGGAAAAAATATGAAGGAACAAAAATGGCAATAGCTAGGCAAGTTGTGGGGAGACATTGTAATTTTTCCGACATCCAAAGACATTTCTTAAATATGTAAAATAGCAGGACCCTGCCTCAAAGAATTTACAATCTGAACAGGTGAAGCCAGTAAGGGAGGGAAAGAATAATAAATCCAAGATGAGAACAACATGAGAAGTACCTCAGAGTTTGTGTTCTGCTCTCTGCCGTTACTGCTCCTATATATAGCTTGTTACTCTAACTGAACATGAAAATGGAAAGCATAATCTTGTAAGACAGATGAGTCCCAGAATATACTGCATGATCTTGCATATGCTTGATCCACCACAACTGTGCAGATGAGAGATAAAAACATTGAAGCATAAAGCTAATGCTTTTTAATATGGCCGAGAAAACATTAGACAACTCTGACACCATGCACTTCTGTTATACCGATATACTTTACTAGTGCAAAGAGTTTTAATTTTTTTTTTTTAATTCTTCACAGTGGCTTGTAGTGAAACAGTTTTCAAGCTGCTTTTCAGCATATGCTAAAAATGCAGAAGAGACTTTAGAATTTGCCAAAGGTCACAGATGAAGTCTGAGGCAGATTCTGAATCCTGGGTTTGAACTAAGTGTTGGTGCCTGTAACGGATGAAAGTCTTTTCAATGTGCAATAAAACTGAGAATGTGATTAATCTGGTGTGTTATAAAAATGTACAGAATTAAAACTGGCCAGTAATAATCTAGACATCTAATATCCAGGAACTAAGCAGGTTTTCCGTCTTACAAGGATAGGAACTAGTGCTTATACACCTCAGAGATCTATTCAATTTTGACATTGCTTCTGAGGGATGTATACAGAGCAATACCAACAGGAAGAAAAACGCCCTTAGGAAGTGAATTTCGATTTACATTCAGCGTGCAACATATTTTTGCAATGCTACTTATGATTTTTTACATTGTCTTGCGGTAATAAACTTTTCTTCTGCTGAGAGTGGGAATAATTGTGAAGTACAGAGTAAAGTCGATTCTTTAAAAAGCTGAAAATGATTGCACGTTTTAAGGATATCTACAGGTCTAAGTCTTTTGATGATGAATATTGCCTGATACTCCCCAGTATCGTAGTGAGTTGTAAAAATGTAGGGATTAGGTTGTCCCAAAGGAAGTATATACTACCACTACCACTACCACTACCACTACCACTACCACTACCACTACTACTACTACTACTACTACTACTACTACTGCTGCTACTGATAAAGTATATAATGTGAAGTAGAAGTTCTCTTTTTACCTAGTTTCAGGTGATGGTTATAAAAAATGTTGAGTTCACGAAGAGGAAGACTGAAATTTTTCTTGAAAAATATTGACAATTAACTCTCTTTGCTGTCATTTCTACAGCCTGGAGGCAGGGCTAGCTCTAGAAGGGGGTGATGAACATGCTTATTTAAAGAATGGGGCTGCCATAGCCTGCTAGATGACCTTACTTACTTCCTACATGACCAAGCACAACAGCTCAAGCACAGTGGGAAGCCAGGCCAGTTTGGAGTGGGATTGGGGAAGGCCGGTTGTGGGTCAAGAAAGCCAAGCCAGTTCGGGCTGGGGGAAGGCAGGACAGTTTTGGTTGTGGGGGAGGAAGCAGGGTCAGTTTGGTGGGGAGAAGCTAGGCCATTTTGGGCTGAGGGATGCCAGGCCAGTTTGGCGGGGGATTGGGGAAGGCCGGTTACAGGTCGGGGAAGCCAGGCCTGGCCAGGGTGAGGTAGAAGCCAGTCCAGTTCAGGCTGAGGGAAGCTAGGCCGGTTTGGGATGGGGGAAGACAGGCCATTTCGGGGGTGGGTAGACAGGCCATTTTGGGGTGAGGGCAGGCAGGCCCGTTGGGGTGGGGGAAGGCAGGCGATTTCAGGGAGGGGAGAAGGCAGGCCATTTTGGGGGTGGGGGTAGACAGGCCATTTTGGGGTGGTGGTAGACAAGCCAGCTGCCTGTCTGGAGGGCCAAGTCCGGCCCCAAGCAGCACCTCAGCCTCACACCCTGCCAGTGGCAGCAGCTCTTTGTAGGGCTCACTTTCTCTCTTTCTCTCTTGCTTTTTTAATTTTGAGGCTTTCTGTGCTGTCACTGCTTCCTCTTTCTCCCATATCCCTCTGTGTTTCCCTGAGCATTAGCAGCTCAGGCTCAGCCCCTCTTTTCTGATGCAGCCAAATCCTGGTTTTTGCCAAGCGGGCTAGGAAGGCCTAACATCAGCTCTTCATAGAGGGCCTGCATTTAATCACTTCCAACATGGATCACCTTTAATCTTGTCCAATACACCCAGATCCTTACTTAATAATGTTCTGCTGAGGTACACATGCCAGTAGGGTTCATTAGCAAATTACAAAAGAGGATTTGAAACCCTAGGTCTAAGGTTTTCCTTACGTTTTGATAACAACTGATATGGCAGATAAAATCTTTGCTAATAATTGTGACATTTTCATATAGCTTGTATGAGCCAGTGTGGCACACTAGCACTTTGTCCTAAATATGCAAATAAAAGTGTCAGCAATTTTCTTAACCACTGAGCTAACATTCAAACACCTTCTACTGTTCCAGTTCTTCCTATCTCAGGACAGTAGGAAATTAATAGTTGTGAAAAGTGAATGAGTGACAGAACAGAAGTACAAGAAAGTAGAGTAAAGTAAAACGAAAGGAATAAGAATAAGAAGAAAAAGAAAAAAGAAAAGTAAAAGAAGAAGAAAAAGGAAAACTAAAAGGCAAGGAGAAAAAGAAAAATAGCTTTCTGGGAAAGGAAGGTCTTTGACATTCTTCTTTAATTATCAGTGGATACACAGGATAGAGGAAAGAGTTCTATTTCAAAACTCTGACTTAATGACAAGTTGATGTGTAATACTTTGCCTGAAGACCCAGACAACATCGTTAAGAGAGAGACAAGTAAATTTGTAGGTAAGAAATAAAAATAAATGTTTCCACACCTCTGACATAACTGTAAAAGTTAAAAGGCTGCTGATAAATTGGAGACAAATGACTATTGTTCTGGCAAAATATGGAATCTTAATTCATTTTTGGATAACAATATTGCCAGCTCTTGCAATTTTATTATGAGCCTCATGATATTTGATGCTTTTCTTAAAGATCCAGCTCCTAGATTTATACTAATTAGGAGGCTATTAACTTTCATTAAAAATACCATGTTTCCAGTCCTGATACCTAAGCAGAAAAGTGCTTTTCCTAAAAGTATGACTGAAAAAAGTCAAACAAGGAGAACCCTAAACAGGTTCTTTGAAAAAAATCTATGCATTCTGGAAGTCTTGCACATGATTTTTGAATATTTGGCAATACTATATTAACTATAATTAAGTTAGAAATCTATTAAGTAATAAAAATAGTAAAGCTAATAAGAAACTTCTGCACTGAGAAAGGAGAACCTTCTGAAAATCGGCCAAAAAAGGTGAAATTCAGAAAGATTTCAATTTGCAGTGAAAAACCTTCACTTTTTTGTTACTTTCAATAAACTATTTGCATAGTGTTCCATAAAAATTTTTTTGACTATTTTTAAAAATTAGTTTTCAGAGCCTGAATTGTTCCACTGGAAACAAATTGAACCTATTGCCATAGTTTTCACCTGTTAGGAATTTATCCCCTGCCATCCCTTGAATATTGCTGAACCTGTGTCCATCACGATTTTAATCTTCTCAGGCTTCACTGAGTTAACGTTGTTTTGTGTTCAGGCAGCGTGAGACCACACTGCTAACAGGTGAATTGAGGAGACAACTCTAGTAAATTTTTTGTATTAGTTTCAGTTTTCCTAAATTGCAGAATCACAGAATCACAGAACGGTTGAGGCTGGAAGGGACCTCTGGAGATCATCTAGTCCAACCTCCCTGCTCAAGCAGGGTCCTCTAGACCATATTGCCCAGGATCACATCCAGGCGAGTTCTGAATATCTCCAGCGGAGACTCCACTACCCCTCTGGGCAACCTGTTCCAGTGCTCTGTCACCATCACAGCAAAGAAGTTTTTCCTCAGGTTCAGATGGAACTTCCCGTGTTTCAGTTTCTGCCCGTTGCCTCTCTAGGTGTGATCTGAGATCTAGTTTGCTTTGCAGTTTTCCCCAATTTCAAATTTCCTGCAGTGACTTATCTATGTATCCATGATTCTGTGGCAGACCTGCAGCTGCATGCAAGTCATCCAAAGTACACCTAATTCCTTCTGGTCTTCGAAGGAGAGAACTATTTGACACTTTTGCTGGCCATGCACTGTCCTTAATTCCATGCCGTTCTGTCCCAGACTCACTTCCTGATCCCTACATTCAGGAAGAAAGAGGGAGGAAGAACTCTGGATCTTCTATGCCCCCCTCTGAACAGGTAGAACATTGTTTTGGAATCATTACATCCCTATCCATTACTTTCCCATTTGACCTACCTGGAAATATGCTATTTGAGTATTGCTGCTTAGTTCTGCTAATCACTGATCTCCTCTCTGGACCTGGCATCAAAAGGTCTTCCCTGAGGTGAACAGAGCGCCGTAAGCTCTCCTATTTCTTTACCCCTTTGATCAGTGTTTTCTCATCCAGGGCCCTACGTGAAGAAAGGCTAGGTTAACTGATCTAGAATGGTTTTGCTCTCTCTTGTAGGAGATAGACCCTGATCACAAGATGGCAACTTTGGAAGATAGATAGCAAGTACTAAGAATGTGCTAGGTGGGGAAAGTTTCCTGAGTCCTCCCACTTCATTTTTATAAAGTAAAATTTTTGGAATCATCTTGTCATCTATTTTCAGCTATTAGAAACAGGAAATATATGTGAAGACTAAATTCCTTGGTATTACCAAAGAACTGAGGATAACTGCAGGAATTGGCTAAATGACCTTAGAAGTTATATGTATTTCAGCACCATGTGAGAAATAAGATGAGAAAGCTCCTCTTCCAAGCTATTTTTATGAGAAAATACAGTGTGGCTTTGACTGCAAGTGAAAATTTTTCACAAAAACATCTGAAGCCATTCTACAAATTATTCGACTATTTGAATAGCTTAATAAGGAATCTCAGTATATCCTTACCAATTGCATCACTTCCTGGGAATTAGGAAGTCATTAATATAAATCTTATTTTGTAAAAAGGATTTAGGGGTTATCTTGTGAATAACAGTTTTTTACAATGACTGAAATCAAATAGAACAAAAAATAGTGCAACATTTTGGAGAGGTGTAGTATGTATGGCAAGGGAAAAACCAACAAGGTTTCTGTAACAGAAAATTGTGCCTCTCTAATGTGTTAGAAGGTTCTGAAAATATTAATAAGACAGTAGATGAACATGACCCAGTGGACATAATTTACTTGGATTTCAAAAAGCTTTAGAAAAGGTCCCTCATAAAAGAATATTAAAGATAATAAATAACAGTGAAGTAAGGGGCAAAGGCTTGTCATGGATTAAAAAGTGATTAAATGATAGGAAATAAATAGTTATAACCTCAAAGAAGAGATATATTAATAATAGAGTGTCTCAGGGGTCAGTACTGTGATCGAGTTGTTTAATACATTTTTTTAATAATTTGGAGGAGTACGTGGATTGCAAGGTGGCAGAGTTTGCTGATGACATTATACTATTAAACAGGTAACCACTTGGATAACCTCCTAGTACTCATGACAGCTATGATCCTTGCAGATAATTCTAAAGACCAGCCTACAGTGATGTGAAAGTCACAGAAGAATCCCAGGGAATGCCAATAAAGAACTTTAGCAACTTGCAGGGAGAGTGGTACAAATTCGTCTGTACGCCAGTTGTTCTACTGTATCTCAAGAGTCGCATAATTAATGGATGTGTTCTGACAAATCTAAGGTAGAAATGGGGGTAGAGAAAAGTGTCTGCTTGACCTCCACAGTGAAATGCTTGCACGGCATGCCTTCTGTAGACTGTCTCCAGTGAACTCTGAAGTTTGTCTGGACGGTTGCAGAAAGCTCGAATGATCGTCATGGTGTTCAGCCATCACATGTTAATTCTACAGATGAAAACTGTAGAATTATTTCTTTCTGAAATTACGAACAGCTTTGAATGGCTCCTAGCCAGTCCTTACTCCTAAGATGCAAGTAAAACAAAGGCATTTGTGCCAGAACTAAACATGCTAGGTCAAGTTCTCACTTTCATAACCTTACCCTCACCACATCAGTAAGGATCAAATACCCTATGTTTTTGCCTCCAAGCTGTCATGACCCCAGAGAAATGTTTCACTATCTGAGAGTTGAGTGGAAAAGGTGGCTGCTGCTACAGGGAGACCTTCAAAAAAGGCAGTGCAACTTTCAGCCCAGGAACAAATTACTATGTTCATTACTAACCCTAGCTTCCTATAAAAAGTAGGAATAACAGAAGAGAGTTCTCAATACCAAGAATGAGATGGATGAAAAGAATTACCTTCCGGTAACAGCATTTTCTTCTAATTCTAATGCTTCTTCCTCTAATGTAAAGAACCATATATTTGCAAACTAATCATGTCTTATCTATCTCATGTCCCAAGATGGTTTTGTCTCCCAAAGGGCACTAGCTCTGAAAAAGAAAGGTCAATATTCATCACTATTAAATGTGAGATGCATTATAGCTATTCCAGCTACATTTTATCCACAGTGGAATGAAAAGTGTGTGTCACTAAAAAGGAAAAGTTACTTTCCATAGCCCTTCCCTGGCACATGAAGAAGTAACAGTAATCACACAGATGAAAACCTCTGGCCAAACACAGTTCCAGCCCCTTCAGAATTGAGCTTGCTTTACTCTCAGGCACAGAGAGCCTGAAAGAGCCACAGAACTTCACCTCTGACTGCCATCCTTTCATAAAAAATTACCCTGACACCAGATGGCTGAAGGAAGGAGAGGAAATGACGTAGACCTTGTAGAACTTGCTGCTGTTGAAGCAGAGTGTTAATCAACAGCTTCTATTTTTAAAGGCCAGTGTAAACATTTGGACTGATGCAATTTGTATTTTATGTGATACAAAATAATGGCAAATAAGCCTCATCATCATTAAATCATTACTATCGAAGTTTCAAAGTATTTTATCCTTGTTAAAAACTGCAGAATTATCTGATTGTATTAGGAGGATATCCGGAAGTATCTGGCAGTGGCTTCAGCTCTAAGCAGAACACTAGCTATGAAAGGCCATTCATTTAGTCTATTATAGAGTTTTCTATTATCCCAAATATCATGGGAGAAATTGAGTTCATGCACAATTTGATGCAACTTGGAGAAACTTAGCTGATAGGTATAACCACTTAATGATGGACCTGACTTAATCTCATGTCTTTTAGACAGCTGATGAAATGTATAATTTTAAATGCATTAAGTTTAATCAAGCGATTAGTTCCTGAATTTGCAAAAAAATAAATTGAGGGTTATTCATATAAGTCTTTGTTTTTATTTTATGATAAGACATTAGGTAGAAACCCCGGTTCATTGTCAGCTGGCTGAGAATTACAGTATGTTGCAGTATAATCATAAACAAATATTATAATTAGAAATACCAAGGGAAATTTAGGCTATAAGGCAAAACGAAAAGAAAGAATTTGACTATGGAAAATTAAATTAATAAAACATTAAAGCATTAAAAAAGAAACCTACTGCCTATTATAACTAAATTGTTTGCATAGCTAAAATAAAGAAACAATCTCGATGTTTGCATTTATGAATGTTACATGACAATGAGAACAGGTATAGGAGAGGATCAGTGCAGTTAAGGTTATGGTCTCCTATCCATTTCTCCTACACATTTGCACCCTGTAATTAATTTAAACTTAGCATTTTTATTTAAAGCAATGAAATTAGGGATTTATTATTCATTCAATCTTACCTTTAGTTTCTAAGAGACAACACAGTGCTAGGCTACCAATATAGCCATGGTATGCCATGTCATAGCATATGCTGGGAACTCTTTTTATGTAGAAGTCAATGGGAGCAGAGTTAGGCCAATGCTAAAAGCTTTTGAAAAATCTCTCCCAGGATGACTTTCTCAACATCACATAGTAAGTCTGTAGCAGAACTGGGACTGGAATTACATTCAGATCTTCTAAATTCGAGTTAAGTGCCTTAATCACATGACTTCCTGGATCTCTCCTAAATGTATTCAAGTATGTTCCCATCACTTCTTCACCTGTAGACCCAGAAAGTCTGGTCTGAAGCAGTTTGGGATAGCCGCGGTTATGAGTCACCTGCTTGTCAACTGTTCTCTGCCAAACATATGCATGAAATGATTCCTGTCAATCCCAAAGAAGGAAAACAAATTCAAGTGGAGTGCATCAGAATACAAAAAATCAACTGCCTTAAAGGCATTTGTTCCCCTTGTAGCCCTTTTTTTCCATTTTTCCTGTTACCATTCACTTCTTATGTGACTATATTGTTGCTTTCTTGCAAAATTGGAGTAAGAAAAAATACAGAAGTGTTAACTTCAATACAAAATCATCTCTCTTAAAATAAAAATCTTCAGAAAAAGACAAAGCTTCAAGGACATTTTTGTGCATGTTTGAGGACCACCAAGACCAGCTGTGACATCTGTACTAATTGAAAAAGCAAACGAGGCCACAAAGGACTGTTCTTTGACCATTTAATCAATTTTGCACTCAATGCATTGTTCCTTCTTAGGGACTTTAATGCTAGAATTGATTTTAACAGCCATTAGAGAAATACAGAAGTCAAAGGGCTCTCAACCTTTTTTAGCTTGACCAATGGGAAAAAAAAGATTATGGATATGTGAATAAATCAGTGAATTCAAATGCCTTAATAAAAAACTTTCTGTGAATCGTAGTCTACCCATGTAGTAGTGGTCACATGGACTAACTAGAAAACAATGTCAGAAAAAGCAACATGATCATCTCTGATAATGGCTGATCTAGATTCTTAACTGTACAATTATCTCTTATACTTTCAATAATTCCATATAGCTCACTTCAGTACAGAAAGAGGTTAGCTGTCAAATGTTTATAAACAGCTATGGAAACTGGGTATTTCACTCAAGCAAGCAGAAGAGTTCTGAAAGATGGAGAAGACCATTAAGACCACTGTCAAGATGCTTTCAGGCTTGAGTAGTAGATATCTGCTCTGGAAAATGTAGGAAAAGTAACTACTGAAATTTATGCTTTACTTTGCAGTTCTACATTCATTAATAGAGAGGAAAAAACCAATAAAAAATAATGCTTAGATAATTTTCTCTTATTTCTAGGAACTTCTCAAATAGAAACACATATTTAACCTACCACTTGCACAGCACTGGCCAGAACTCACATAGAGCTGAAAAAAGCAAATAAGCCATGGTTAATCCAGTGAAAACAGAACACACAAAAATGCACATATAGGTTGAAAGGCCAACTTCTTATTGTCCTACTTGTAGGTTTTTATGTCATCTGTAGCAGCAGAAGAGATTTCTCCTCACCCAAGCTGAAAACAGAGCAGAATTTCCATGCAAGGAATTTTCTTCTTCTTCAGTGACAAATATTTATGATGCACAGGACCCCTACTGTTATGAAATATAAGAAGTTCTGGGGAGATGAAAGAATCTGTAAGAATTATTTTTTTTCTCAGTATGAATATATAGCAAGAGGCAGCGATGGCTACGGAGTGCTATATATGGGGAGTGGCTTCTTTGTCTTCTCTAACTTTAGTGATTGTCTCATGAACTGCCTTCTACTTCCTCTATGTTCTGGGGCAATAAGAATTTGGCCCTAATGAAACAGATTTACAATATGACCTTTGCATACCTGCATGATATATTGTGATGACAGCCATTCCATTGTGAAATATGGCGCTATGATCTTTCAGCTGCTTCCCTTTGTAAGATGAGCCTTACATGATTAGATTGATATGCATCAGTGTATCACAAATTGTGCCAAAATAGCAGCTACTAGTGTGCACTGTAGTGTACTTTGAGGATATTGACATAGTTCTAGAAAAACAAGCTTAAGGACAAGCTGAGCCACAAAAGTCAAATAATGTAATTGACAGATTATTTGATGCAGTTCCTGATTAAAACTTTTCTGTTTTACTGAGATACACTGACTTACAAAAGACCTTTGACACTCTACTGTAAAGTATATGAATGCTTTAAGATTTTTCATTATTACGGTCCACGCCTGAAATTTGTTCAGGTTGTCAGCTGTTTGTATGGACTCCTCAATACTGTTATAGTAAAAAAGAGCATCCACCAGGCACATTCAACACCACGTCTGTTCTTTAAGGAGATTACCTGTATCTGTGACATGTTGCACTGTTGACACAGACATGACATCCAATTTAGCAATCCACGTTTAGCTGGAGATTTGCATGCACCATAAAGCAGAGCTTTAATTTTGTTTTTCTTTCCAACTTGGAAACAAGGGAGGTAGGCAAAGGGTGGTGCATTTTACCATCCATATTCAGTGACATTGTTGAGCGTTATTCATCTGAAAACGTGGTTCTTGTTTGAAGTCCTCCTCTTTGTATTCTCAAAGATCAATGTAGGTTGTGCCTCATTTGTACAGCCGCTGTTAAAAAATAGGTAACAAATCAGTCATTCCCTCAGAAAGCTCCAAGCAGACAAAATATAACTGACGAATGAGAAAAAAGAGGCAGATAAAGGTAGGGTGAGAAAGATGAGTCAAGAGAGAGCAGAATGTGTACTTACACAGTGCCGTAAATTCTTCTCAAACAAATACTTTAAAGTTTACAAATCTACCTTTCAGTTTAAACCTGATAATATTCTGAGATAAGGTTTTTGCAATACTTATAAACTTTGGGTATATGCCAGGTCTTTACGTAATCTTAGAATACTAGATAGCGTAACGTCTATACTAATTTTGAATATTGTAGACAATGTTATACAAAATAATTCTATCTTATTTTGTAATAACATGGTTCTGTGAATTTTTTTGAAGTCTGCTGTAATGCAATATTGTGCCTTAAGAAGAGGAAAAAAAGAATGATACTCAGAATAATATGGAAAATGTGTGTGTGTGTGTGTGTGTGTGTGTATAAAAATTATCTAGTGTTTTTTTCTTACTTGAACCTCTCAGTGTTATAACAATAAACTTAAAAAGCCAAGATGTGGGCCAAGGAATAGGCATACGTTCTTGCACGTTAACTAGTTAGCATAGTAGGCCATAGTACGGTTTCAAACTGTGGCAAATAGCACTACTGTGCCTGTGCATTACTTGGAGATTATTTCAGCAAGGAGTATTTCAGCAGGTTGTTTGGAGGTGGCCACTCTGCTGCAAAGCAAGATAGTTTTGCTAATATAGATGTGAGATGTGTCATGCAAGTTTTTGTTTTACTAATACAGAAACAGCCATAATCCTATGCAGTACTATTCACCCTATCTCAGAGATAATTTTATAGAACAGAAGGTTCAGAGAAGAGTGATCAAAGGAATGGAAAAATATCTTAAGGAACATTTGAAAAATTTGGATTGATTAACTTAAAATGGAGACCCAATAAATGCATGCAAAATAGTAGGTGAAGAGTAGAAGGTAGATTGGGGAACATATAGAATTGGTAATAGGAAATACCTATGTATATACCCTAGTCTGCAGAACTTATTTTTCAAGGAAGTTCACAGATCTTGAAATAAATTATTGAAATACAGCTAAACAAGCAGACCCTTTGAAAGACGAACATCTTTTCCCTTTTCCCATATTTAGCGCATGTCTTGAGGGCTCTTTTTACATCTAGAGCAAACAATTGCTTCTCTGTTAAATTTGAATACTTGGAAGAGAATAGGGCAGGTATCATTCTTAAATTCCCTGAAAAAAGCTGTGTACACTTCAGGAATAAAATTTATGTTAGCTTAAAAGATTTCACCATGAAAGGAAATGTGTTAACTTATGACACAGGAGCGCTAACAGTCCTACCTACACACAACGCAACACCCACTGTCATGGCTCCTATTTGAAGTGTTAATTCCTTCCAATGTTCAGTTAATGTTATTAAGCACAAGATGTATTCACACTTTGAAAGGGCAAAAATGTAATAGCCAAAAATGAAAACTAACATTAAGAGTTATAGGAAAACAATTTTTGAGAAAATACTGGAAACATGATAGAAACTTGACCTTTCGGGTTGGATTCTTACAATTACAATGACAGCCCCTGAACCGCTTGAATTAGTATTTCATTTTCTCAAATAGCTTGTTAATCTGTGAAATTTGCACCAACTGTAAATAGTTGTAAGTGGAACAAACTACGGGTTTTTTCATACATTTCTGGGATCCAGGTTATCATGAATTGGGTTATCTGGTTATCTGTTTTGGTGTGAGTTAACTTCTTTCAAATAGCAGTCATCTAGGTGGAATTAGTTAATTCTGGAATGCACCTGAGCTATTTTAGACATTGTAGTGCTTTCTTTGCTTTTATACCGATAATCACCAGGATTTCCTGGGGAGAAACAGGATTTAAACGTCTACAGTTCTGCTATTTTTACAAATGTGATCTTGTTAAAGACCCTAGGCAAATTGATTAGCTCTGAAAGCAACCTTCCATCTGCAGAGTGGAGAATAATCTGCAAATGAAGATAAATCTGTTAAAAAGAATATTTACTCTTGCCAGTTTCTGAAGTACCCTGTTAAAAAATAACTGTTCACCTCCATCTGAGGAAGTATATTGTTTGCTAGGACTGATGCAGAGCGATTTCAGGATACTGGACAAAAAAAAAATCTTTCCTCCTATTTTTTTGGTTTGGTGAGGTAAAAGACCAAACTTGCTGGGGAGAGGTAGAATAGTCAGTGGAGCAATATTATACTGATCTGATTTAAAAAAAAAAAAAGAAAGAAAGACAAAGAAACTAGACTCAGTTGTTATACAAAGTGGGCTCTGCTAATGGAGAAGCTTTTCCTCTGGGTGCTTTGCCATCTAGATGAAATGTCAAGTGAAATTTCCTCACCTTTTCTTTTCTCCAGCCACTGTTCTTTAGATTCAGTGGAGCCCTCAGTCTAGTTCTGAGTCTTCAGGCACTACTGGAATGGAAATAACAAACAAACTTTTTATTTTTACTATTTACTTCCCTTATATTTTTCACAATTTATTTCATTATGTAACCTCATCACTTTAATGCTGAAGCTATTTTAGAATGTAGTTTTTAACAAAAGACTGTACAAAATACTGCATCGTACAAGTACAGAATTAGTCCGTTGTTGCTTCTCCATCACTGCTAGAAGTACTGCACATGCATTTTTTCCAAAGGCTCGGGTCATGTTCCACGCAACTTTCATACTTAAGTATCTTGACTGTCTCCCATGGAGTCACTCCTTATCTGCAAGGCGTTTGACCTAAGAAACAAACCATGTAAAACAAACGGATACAGAGACATAGCAGCTGACAACAGCTCTGTGAGAACACAAAGTAGATTTTTAAATTCGTTTTCTCTTTCCTTTTGTTTGTTTTTTTTTTTTAATCTTTCTAAAAACCTGTGCCTGAAGAGATCTGAATGAGAGCAAGCATAAAGAAGAAAGGTTCGACTCTGCTCTAACGGGGGGTGTGGATGAGGTCACTAAGGCAAGGATAATAGAAGGATACAAAAAGAAAGTGGGAAAGGAGGGCTGGGTTAACAAAGTCAGAAGAAGGACAGGAGGAAATGACCATAATAAGGCAGAGATATGCAGAATCTTGAAAGGACAAGTCAGATGCCGTGCAGCACATCCAAGACTACCACATTAGAGCAAACAATCAGAACAGGGTTGGTAATGTGCATTTTATCTTAATGTCAGAGATAATATTTTCCATCCTTTGAGCTTGTCTCAAGCTTTATTAATGAGCTTTGCTAATTTATCAAAAAGAAGGCTATTTGGATGATAAACATGAATATTAAAACAAAGAGAAGTATGGTTTGTGGAAGTTCATTGCCCAAATGTCTAAGCCATCGATTGTGAAGCAAAAGTATTCATTTGCTCTTTCAATTGCTTGGTTAAAATGCTAAGTTATTCCTGGTGCTTTGTAGCTGATCAGTTAGCATTACTTTTAGTTTTATTCAGACAGCATGTTCTAGCTCTTCTTTGTATACAAGGCACTGGCAGTTTGACCTTCCTGTTTATTCCTTTATGAGACCATTATCATCAAAGTTCTGTGGCCGACAATTCACAATTTTCAAATGTTAAAGTTAAAAGACCTAGATTTCTGACTGCTGTCAAGCTTTATTTATACATTTGGAAAAGCAAAAAAAGTTCTTATCACACTTTGAATGCATAAGCTCTAGATAAATTGTAAAATACAGCTTGAAGTATTTATTATCACATTTTTGAGAAAAGCAAGATCACAACACATGCTTTGGGGAACAGAATCTAGATAAAATATATGTTGCGAGTCTATTGTGTGAGAGCCAAATGCCAGTACTTAATTTCTTTCTTAAAACAAAGCTATTTCAAGGCAGGTTTAAAAAAAGCAGTTCCACTGAAAGGCTCTTCAAAAGCAGTTCCTTGTTGCACCAGTTCAGATCCTAGCTTCACACAGAGCACTTGTGGTGCTAACTAGACTAAGCAAATAATTAATGAGAAGTAATTCAGCTGATGAATTCAGCCTTTTCTGTTCCTGTAATATACATGACCAGGCAATGGTTATTTAAAACATGCACCAAATTACTGAATGGCTTCCTTTTGTAATTTTTTAAACTGTGTAGATTAATCATAAACAGCTTCCTCTGAGTTTTCAGTGCTCATATCTCTAGTGGTTAGTTGTGATTGGTCAGATAAATCATGTAGCCATGTTTCTGTCTCTTCACTGACAAATGTGTGAGGCTGCTCATGGCTAAAACATCAGTTCGGATAAGGGAAAACGGGGTTTCCATGAGTCCTCAGAATATAGGTTTGCCATTCACTTGTGACAGTAAAATTCTGCCCTCATGCCAGAGCCTGGCTACCGCTTCAGGTGACAGAGGTAAAGGAGCCTCCCTTCTGGTCTAAACAGGCAGAAAGAACTAAGGCGGTTTTATTAGCTATGTGGAGTTTTTTTCACACAAAAAAGTGTCCTCCCCAGCACACAGTCAAAGAAACAGTTAAGTCAATTTGTACCCTATTAAAAGCTATACGGTTTGTGCCTTTTATTCTGTTTCTGTGTTTTATGAAAGGGATTTGACAGTGGAATGCTCCATAAATGTAAGAAACTGCTTGACATACCTAGGAACCAAAAATATATTGATTTATTTGTGGTTCGAATTAAAAGCTAAAGAGGTGGATACTGACTTTTAAAAATCACATTCGGTGCAAAGCTAATAACATGACCCTTATTTACCACACCATGCATTCAGCTTTAATTTTTTGTGTTCATCTTTTTCTCCGTAAGCTGCAGTATTTTTGTATTGAAAGTAACAGTGAAATAGGGGCTAGACAGGCAGTGTTATTCAGTTTTGCTGGCTGTTCTAAGTGATGAAACAATAATTCACTGGGTGATAGATAACAGAAGGTAATTTAATGGTTACTAAGAATGAGTTTGCATTTGTTGGGATAGTTACTATATAAATTTATAGATCTAATTTGTATGTACCGCATTTTAAATTTTAGTGGCAGCACAAGGAATGGTATGAGAGCAACACAAGCAGGACCGTCATGAACTCCTACTTTAGCAGCCACTTGAAAAGGTGTACTGTAATTCAACATGATATAGGTTCAGAATGTTCTCACAGTCTTGTTATAAATCATGGTCTTTGGAAGGGAAGGTGTTATTAAGTTTGTTTTTTGATTTTCTCTTGCCCTTCCTCCATCATCTTATCTAGGGAAAGTGTTGAAAGGTAGAAAAGGTAATTCTGTACAGGAGGTCCTTTTAAGTGCTGGATTTAAGTGCTCTTTCGGGATTTAGCACTTTTCTAAGCTTAACTGACAGGTCACTTTGCCCCTTGTTATCTGGGCAGATAGAACCAGAGACCCTCCAAAGACAATAACATTAATTGTGGGGCAGGGCGTGGACAGTACAGCTTCAAATCACAACATTCAGACTAGCCTGAGCACCTGTCAAGATATTATGACATTTACATTCAATAAATACAATGTCTCCAGAGAACCAGAGCTGTTTTTGTCTAAAGATGGAGATTGGGCCCCAGGGAAGCCATTTTGTTGAATGTGCTATTCTGTGGTATAGAAATACCAGCTTTTGTCATATTTAATTGTTGGAAGAGCTATTAGGATTTCAGTTCAAGTTACAAATCTGAAGGAAGCCTAGACTGACAGAATGGTGGTTGATTTGATGATCATGGGAGTAAAAGAGGAATGGAGGTGGTAGATGAACTAAATTTGCATTTTAAATGCTCACCTAGAAACTTATCAATTAGACTTTTAAATGTAAAAATGTAACTTCTGAGCGTCCCAGAAGTATCTAATGTACTGAATTATGTAATGGCCAAACCAAGGACATTCCTTGGAAGTTAGGTTGTCTGCGAAGTGCTTTAACAGAAAGTAACAAAATTATATGGAAATGCAACCATGATCTTCAGGATTTCAATCAGGATTTTTTATTCTATTTTTGAAATTAAAATGGTCATTAATAAATGGTTTCCTAAATTATAATAGAAATCATTTCTTCTTTCCAAAATAAATTTTTTATTTACTATAACGGTATACCCCAAAACAGCAGGAGAACTTCTGGAAAAAGATATAAAAAAATGGGGAAAAGTTTGATGCTGACAAATGGCAATGTTATTCCAAATTCTTGTGTGCTGAATCAAATTGTAATGATATTTTTGTCTTGTACAAGATACCCTAAGGAGAATAACTTGGGATTTTCACAGAGGAAAAACAAGAAGGAAATGATTCAAAATATCCTTATATTGCTATTAATATTACTAGGTGTCAAAATTCTTGGTAAGCACTGGTTGTTTCGATTATAACGCAGGAAAATTTTCAGTAAGACAGCATGAAGAAGGAGTCAGATATAAGAGTGCTTTCCATTGCTACATGAAAAATCCACCCCTTTTCTCATTTAGAAAGTGAGTGGAAGGTATTCTGCATTTATATCTGCATTTTGAAGCTAGAGGAAACCAAGATGCCAAATTTCGGATTTATTTGTCCAGACTGTTCAAAATTTATAGGGCAGAAGTAGGAATAGAGCTCAAAATCGTATGTGTCACTGAAAATGTACATTCTTTTGGACTGCCTGTATCCTCCAGTTTACATTGTGGTAGTTTTATTGTGTTACATGTGAAAGCAGAGTGTAAATAACCAGTGGGTGAGAAGTCACTTTGAGAAGTACTTACAGGAACATACATACATTCAGTGACCTGAAAAATGAGTAGAAGCAAAATCAGTGCTGATCTCTTGGATCCTCTCCTAGCTGCGTTCACAATAGCCATAACTGAAAGACAGTCACAGAACTGAAGGATAGTCACAGGAGATTTTTTAGTGAGATCTGCTTTCTTACTAAAGTAGAGACATCCACAGATCCACAGATAGGAAGATCCAGAGGCAGCTCCTTCCTGTGAGAAAGACTTCACGCTCTGCTTCCCTTCAGCATTTAATCAACCACAGAAGCAGTTTATTGCTTTGTATATGCCAGTGCCAGAAACATTATCACTTAATTAAATTGTTTCACTGTTTTTTCTATAACAGGCGACATGTCTCTTTAACTCCCTTTTTTATTTAGTAGTGAGTTTGCTTTAACATCATCAGAATGGGGCATTAAATTGAACTGGTGGCTGTTTAAACTGAAGTTCAAGTCAATAATAAAGGTAACATTTCACTGCCAAATTCTAACCTGATGCTTTTCACTCTTTTTGCAGTCCTGCATTTGAACATCATTGACAGCCTCTTCTTCTTCTGCATATACATTTGATTTATGACTATTCTTGTTGCTGGGACTTGTGTTTCAAGATCTTTCCACTGTTTGGGCCTCATGCAATCAATGGAATTTCCCTTTTCTGCCTTTTTTTGCCGAAACTGCAGAACTCAGTTTCATTATGTTATCAATTCAATCAATAGAATTAAAAAAAAGTGTTGAAGCAAATATTTAAGTGTCTCCATAAAAATTGAAATTTTAAATACACATCTTGAAGCCCTTCTAAACAGAGATTCTTTTGCAAATACTCCAGAGTAGCTTTTTCATTTTTGCTTAGGTTTTTTAGTTTTAGGAGCTTTAAAAGGATGATAGTTAAGTGTTCAAATGCCCTCAAGGTTACTCAAAACATTCTAAGTTGGTTCAAGCCAAAAGTTTCTCATTCCTGCAACTATAAATCATCAGCAATGTTACATTGAATTTTATTATTGAATTTGCATAATGAAGATTACTATATAAATAACATTATCAAAAAGCTTCATCTCACAGTATAAATAATTGCTAGCTATTTAAAGGAAAGAGAAATGGAACTTTGTCACCCAGTAGGTCCTAAAAGTTATCCTAATTCCCTTGTTCATAGTAGAAGAGTTTATTGCCTCTGGTAAAATTTGGAGTTACATGGATAACAGAAAAAGAAAAAATACATAAAAATTGTTTGGCTTTTTTTGGAGAGACTATTTTAAGGAGAGAACGCCTGTAGGAGTACACTGGTCCAAATTCTGTCCTTTTAGCTGTAGTAAGGAGTATTACAAAAGACATCTTCTTTACCTTCTGTAAGTTCCCCCAGAACCTGAGGAATTCATAATCCTTCTGCCTTCAAGTGCCAGAAACAGAGAGTAACCCTGAGCTCAGCATCCCCCTGGTTGCTGCATATGCCATGTGTCACACTTGTTAACCCTTCGCTGATGAAACAGAGATCTAGAGCAAGGCAGCTTTTTCAGCACTGACAGGGGAAAAATGTTGATCTTGCATAGGGGAGGGCATAGTCTGTAAGCACAAACAGAGGACCCTTTGGGGTTTATAGGGACCTGTATTATATCCATATTTACATTTACTTATCGTATCTTCATGGTAACTGATGAATGTTAACTGATAAAATTTCTCTCTCTCGCCTCATAACCCCAGTAAAATGCAATTGCTTCCCATGACCTCCTCACTGATTGTTCCATTCGCCTGCATTAAAGAAATAAAAAAGTATGCTTTACTGTAATCCCAAACACTCTATTTAGTTTGTTCTCCATTTATCTAATAATTATAAAGCCCCCAATTTTTCTAGAATTTAAAAGCTGCTCCTTGGAGATAGTCTATTTGCTTTTCAAGGGCATAAATCGTAAAATTAACCTAACATCCTAATTCTCTAAGTTCTTTTACAAATATCTGAGTAGTCAAGGTAGTTTGTGACCTTGTCATCCCACAGGTAGAAGCCATATGCAAAATTATTAGGAGAATCACATCTTTATCTGAGTTTGCATAGGTGCCTTTTGAGAAGTAGCCTTCTCTGTAATAAATAAATAGTTGAAAGGGGAATGCAAGGTCAATACAACAAAAAAAAGCAGTTTCAGTCACAGGTAATATGGTTTCTTTTTTATACATTGGTTATGCTAAGAGATTATGATAGGACTGTTTTTATAGCTGGTTGACTTAGATTTGATAACAATACAATTATTGAACATCTATCAGTCACCATCTTTTTATAAATCAAAAATAGTATGTCCAAATGGATGTTGACAAACCAGAGAGAAGGAGTACAAAAATAGTCAAGGGAATGGCATATAGCGAAAAGTTCCAGCTCCATCTGTTTACCAAAGACATCATTAAGAGACCGTCACGGCCTAAAATAAATTACTTCCAAAGCAACAATTGCATGTTAGGTAACTCTTCAGTCTGGTAGCCAAATATTCAGTGGCTAGAACTTGAAGACAGAATTTCTACCTTCAGGCAAGTTTCTGAATGTTTTGGTAGTATTCTGAAATGTTACCAAATTTCCATGGTAAAGGTAATTAATTGTTCACCGGCAGTTTGAAAGGCTTCTTCTTTAATAGATGTTCCCGAATCTTGGGGCAGGGGCAAGAGCAGGGGCAAGGGAAAGGACAGGAGAGGAGAGGAGAGGGTTCAGGGCAATTCCATGGCCTTCGTTTTATCAGATATTAGAGTAGATTATCACAGTGTTCTTGTTGGATTTTCAGTTCAGAAGAAAACAATAGTTCAATATGTTGTCATAACGTAATGAAAATTGAGCTAAAAATGCAGAATTAATGTTTATACTTCCTTTAAAATGGCTTTGGCAGAGGACTTAATCTTTACAGAAACTATAACCTCATGTAAAAATGGGACATAATCACACAACTGAGCTATGTACTGGATGGGCTAGACCACACCTACTTCAATATATCAAATAAAAGGAAAAAATGTTAAAAAAAATGCACAGAGTGAAAAATGTAGAATCATTACCTTATGACCAAAAAAGACTCACAAGTCTCTATTTCTTATATCTCAGAACTTCTATTTGTAAGGAGGGAAATAACCTTTGCTGTATTGTTGGAATAAAAGGAACTAGATGATTCATCTCTGTGAATCTGCTTGTTGAATTTGATGGATCATTCTTAAAAGCGACGTTGCTAATCTTCAGGTTTTCTTTTTTAGGTTATTCACAGATCAGTGGGTTTTCCGGCTAATACAGGTCCTGATGCTCTTCTGTCTTCACACATGGTATTCATCATATCTTGACAAGAAAAGACCTTCAGTCTACAAATAACCTTCACTGAAGTAAGACATGTAAGTGGGTTTCTATATGAAAGATAGATTTTATGGCTGAATAAAAAACAACTGTAGTTAAAAAGTGTCGTTGCACGGCCTTATTTGAAGATTTTCCTCAAAAGAACTTCTAGTGTTTGTTGTTAAAAACACTAATAGACAAAAAAAAAAGGCTTAAATTTTTTTTATCATTAACCACAAATTCAACAGGAAAGGAAGATCAGTTGAGTATTTTATCATTCTGAAATGTGCAGCCTTTAAAATATTTAAGCATCCACATTAGTTCTTGTCAAACTAGCACAAAGCAGTGCATAATATGACCTATGTGTAAGAGCAGAACAAGATAAGAGGCTATGGTGAGGGTGAAATATTCACAATGTGGCTACTATGTGCAACAGTTAAAAATTTTGTTTCCTAACACTGTACAATTACTTTTTTTAAAAAATCCTGAATAAGATGCCAAAATACCAAATTTCTCCTCCCAGTCTTTACTATAGAGTTCCACATCAATACTACTACAATATATTAACCCCTTATCAATGACAACAGAACTATAGCACAGTAGAAAGCTGATTAAATTTTATTGTCTGATAGTATAGAGTCAGTTTGGGTTTGTATCAGAAGTATTGATAAAATTTTCCTACTTGCCACCCCTGCATAACCCTAGTGAAATAAACAGATCTCTCTCACCACAGACTAGAACCGACTCTTCCTGAAGTGATTTACTGATTTCACTGGGTTTATAATAGTGCCAACGAGGGAAGATTTTGGCTCTCTTCAAAGGGAACATTCAGAAATGTTAAACAAATAGGTCCACCAGAAGAAGAAATAAGGAAATTTAATTTCTAGCGTCTTTCATGTATCAATTCTGTGAAGTCTACTACAGGGAGTTTTGCTACATTTTCCTCATTAGAAATGCTAATAAGGTCTCCCTTCTTTGCCAGCCACGTATTTCATAAAACATGTAGAAGTTTAGTGTCTTCGAAACATGCATTTCCAACAAGTCAGCTATAAACTGGTCACTCGTTTCCGAGAAGGTGTCACTGGGTGGGAGAAAATGCTGGTCAACAGGGAGACTTGTAATGGCAGTTATTTGTCTGAAGCTTTGAACTAAAAACAAATAACTAGGAAGAACACCTCAAGCAGGTGTGATCTAAGCTGTGATCCACACCAGAGCATAATATTTTCATTTTCAGGCTAATTTAATATTGTCATGAAAGAAAAATTATGTTAATAGAGATAAAAACATCAGAACATGCACTTTCACAAGGTAAACGCAATGTTAACATTTAATTGACAAAGTTGCAAAGCGGAAAGGTAAAACACAACAAAATAAAACATGACAAATTTAAGATCATAATAGTTTGAACATTCTCACAAGTAATTTCATATCATTATCTTTATTGTAAATATCTGAAAAAGAGTAATGGAAGGAAAACAACTCAAAGCACTAAAAACTCTCTGAAAAAAAATCTGTTATAGCAAGATATTTACTAAGAATAAACAGCAACCATCTTTGTTCAATGCCTCAAGATATAACTGCAGTTCCAATTGGGATCAAAACACTGCAGAAGCAGTTAAACAGAGATATGAACACATTCAGACAGTATGATGTAGGTCAACAGAGCTGATGCTTTTGATTTTGCCTGTTTTTTTTTTAATTATTGGACTTTTTTTCCATTAGAAAAGAATAGGCTGTTATATGTTTTCAGCTATTTGATTTGAAGAATTGCGTTTTCCATACCTCCAAGTTTAAGAACCTGTAGGCGGACTGGTTAATATAGACTATTATAGCTTATCCAATGTAAAAATTTCTTTAACAATTTTTTAAGTTTTTGCTGTGGAAACAATTGAAGCTATTTAATAAGTAAGTATATGTGTAAGTGCTTAAGCTTGACAAGAGATGGACCTCATGGACTTAAAAATTTAAATCCCTTTACAAAATTAAACTTTTCTCAGGAAACACTTTGCGAGGTAAAGCTGGGTCTGTGTGATGCCATTTCCAACCTCAGAGCTGGAATATGAGAAATCACATGAGACATGAGATCATCACATGAATACTGTGTGAATGCCATTCTTTTATGCGAGTTTTTTAAAAGGAGCAGAAACATTCAATCATATTTGAAATTCATGATCTCAGTCTTCAGTGCAAAGGACATTTTTTACTGATGGTTATTTGAAAATAATATTTAAAGAGCCAAACATTATACTCCCTACCTTCAGCAAACTCCAACAGAAGTCAGTAATGTGTGTTAGTAGTATCAAAGACTTAGAATGTTATCAGTGGACTGATACTCCACTGTATTTTTAAAATTAAATTAAATTTAGAACAAATCAGAACAATAATAAGAGTTCAAATTAAATTTGATAGTAGTGTACTCCAAATTTAGTTCAAAATGATTTTCTCATCAAAACCCAACAAAAACATAATCATTTATTGCACTGGAGCACAAGCCCACCAAATGCTATTACAGTAAAAGCTAGGCATTATTTCCATCTGGCTTTGCGCACACAGGATGTTGTATAAACTACCAGAAGAGCTCTATTTCATTGTAATTAAAATTTAGTGTTACACTTAAGCAATAAGACAACTCCAGGAGATGTGATTATCACGAGATAATGACCTTGGGGTGTTGCAAGGCAAGGAAGCAACCAAATGCCTCTAATGCTCCAGGGCGTACGATTATTTTGGAATAACCACACCTCCCGAGGTTGTGCGAGTAGTATAAGAGACAAAGCCTGTACCGAGAATACAGATAGATATGATTTTGTAGGGGAGTGTTGGGGGCTGGTCTCGATGAAGCTGGTAATGAGGAGTGCTGAAACAGCAGTTTCAGATGAGTTGCGTTGCTCACGCGCTAATTCCGAAACGGCTTGAGAACTCTCTAGACACATATAGAGCTGACAGTGATGTCGTACCTGTATAAGTAATCCTCTGTAAATGCACAGATCTAATCTTTTCCTCCTTTTAGTTTCATAATTTCCATTTCATAATAGCAATAAAACATGGTAAGCAATGCATTTCTGGGGAATTATTCCACTTCTCAGGTGGCTGAAGTCACTCAACCTTTAGCCTTGTATCTTTTAGGGCATCTGAGATGTGCAATAATTCCCTGGAAATGCACTGCCTGTCATGTCTTATTGCTTAATTACTTTGTACTTATCAAGTAGTTGCTCTTTAAATGAATGCAAAAGCACAGTATGTTTTACAGTTATGGCGTGTATAGGAGCAGTATAACACTCTTATTGCAAAACATAAAATAAGTAATTGTTACAGCATAAGTACAAACCAAAGCCACAGTACAAACTACAGTGCAAACTATGTAAGTTGTAGAACACTTTATTATTCTGATAAGTACCTTGTACATGGTTAAGTAATTGCGACACATTCAGCTTTAGTAAGGATGCAAAACAAGCACCAGAAGGAAAAGAGAAAAACAGATCACGCAAAACCAAACACTAGGTACAGTGAGGTTTTATTTCTCTTGCTATTGACAGCTTTGGAAATATTTTAACATTTCTGAAACCTACAAGTGACTCCGGTAATGAAAAATAAGTCAATTGGCGAGGTGTATCACAAAGGAAGGAGAGAAACCACACTTTGCTATTATTCCAGAAAAGAAAATGCCCCAAAAGTGGAGTAGAGAGGAAAAAGAGCTGATTTTGCTTGCAATAAAAGAATATCATCTTTGATTTTCGATAAAATACTTAAAAGTAACACAGTGTGAACAACATGAAAACATGTGGAATTGAAATTATGAGTATCGTTAATTTTCCTATATAGATAATATTTTTGTCCCATTTGTGGCTATCTACCCATACACCATCTTTCTAAATGTGCCACAAATAATATCTAACAGAAAGTTTGAGTGGTCTGCTATACCAAATGATGGTAGATGTGCACTGCAATACATGTTATGCCAATTAAATAACACCCTGTAGAAGAACTGCCTCCATTCAGCTATTGAAGAAACATCCTCTTCAGAAAAGATCCTTTGCATCTTTACAATATGGCAAAAAATGAAAATTAAGTGTATCTAGCCAGTAAAACAAGTAGACAGTAGAATCAGTACAAATTTTAGAAGGAAAGAATACTATACTGTCCAAAAGTATTTCAAAATTAAACTCCACTTGTACAATTCTTAGGAGAACTATTCTTGAAAGTGTCATGGCTAGTCACTGTAAGCTCTCACTTCTATTTCTCACTGAATCAGTTTCCATCCTTCCCTTCCTACGGTTTATTTAAAATAGAGTCCTCTAGGAGTAACTCTTTATCTTAACTGGTAACCACAGAAGCCAAGAGTGAGCTTTTACATGCGTGAACATCTATATAAATTCACAGTCTAGTTCTGAGTAAATGCAAACAAACCAAAAAATCTTGAAGAGTGAAGATAAGAGTTATTACAGATGCAGTTTATGTCATTTGTTACGACAAAAAGCACCTCCCCTTCCTGGTGCTGTTAAAAATAATACCCTTTTCTTAAAGCAGGAGGCATAAACCCTCATAACAAAATCTTCACAGGTTTATCTACTCAGTGTAGAGTCCTACCTGTTAGGAGAAATCACACAAAGATTCAGCCTGCACAGAAATTCTGTTGCACGATAACAGTACATTAATACAAAAACAAAGACATCACTTCACTCTTGGCTGAAGCAACTTTCAAAAACTTCATGCAAGGATACTAAGCCTGAAGACAGCCTTAATGGTCTGGAATTACGAAAAAACAGAGATATAGCCATGTAATAAACAAAATAGTATTTATTCACAACTATTTTTGTCTGTGCTGTCTACAACGTGTAAATAAACTATTACGGAGAATAGATATGATTGCTAATACTGATCGTCTCATTCATAAGTGCTTCTTTATGCTAATGTAATATTATAAAAGCAGAATTATAAGGCTTCATTAAAGGGAAAAATGTCTGAAATTAAATTTTACTTTGCACTTACCAAATATCTGTCTTACATTGCCTCATTTTGGTTTGCCGGCGGAAATTAGTGCCTGGGCTTGCTCTGAGAAAAGTCCTTCCCCTTCAAAGAAGGAGTCCCACCCAAGACAGTATTGTGAAAGCAACTGACTTGACAGGCTGTAACATATGTTTATCATCCCAGAGTTTCAGAGGAATTCGACACTGATGCAATACGTACTGAAGCAAATTCCTTTTGCTGAAACTAGGCTAAATTCAAAGCTCCTTCATTACCATGATAATATGTGATTCAAGGAAGTATAACATACATCATCTATGAATCTGTAGGATGTAACTATGGACTGATATACATTCCCTGAAAGAAAATTAACTCAAAAATTTCCACTCAAATTCATAATATAGCACTATCTCAGTCCATTGCAGCACAATGATCAGGTTCTAACCAGCTCCTTCAGTTTCTGTATCCACTTTAATGCTAGCAACTCATCTACTAATGGTGAATACTTGTGGAGAGAAATTTGGATACTCCACCATGCTAAAAAAAAGGCTTCCCAGGCCAGCATCCTAATTTTCTCGATGCTTACAGTCACTGTAACCATTAATTTAGAGCAGAGAATTGGCACAATGGTAAATCATAGTGCTCTTCAAAAGCTTCACCTTCCAACCCTTGCACAGTGAGCGTGTCAGAATTTGAGAGACGAAGAGGAGATTGTTTCTCAGTGAGTGTGATGTCATGTTGAGCAAGAAAGAACACATGAAGTGAAAAGATTTACAATGCCAGTGTGTTAGTTCAGAGCTCATCACTCGCATTTGAATATCAGCAGTACAATTCTTGGCAATTTTTTAAACTTATCACTTCAAACCTTCCTGAAAACAGCTGTTAGAAATGGTACACTGAGCTGGCATAACAATGACGCCATTTAGGCCTAGATTGCATTTGCTTTATCTGTTTAGAAATCAACTATTTTTATTCCAAAGAGAGGCTGCAAAGAGAAAATACCGGGTTGAAGCAGAACAGCATTGAGAAGGGTTTTTTTCCTTAACTGTTAGTGGATTTATTCTGCATTGATCTTACCTGGGTGCTTTACCTTTCATTCTTCAGGTAAAGATAAGGAGGGTGGGTCAGAGCTGAAGTTATGTAAAAATTGCAAATTGCTTTTTTTCAAAGGCTGAGAAAAAAATTGTCAAAGTACTTCCTGATTAGTACTAATCATCAGAAATACTGAAAATCCAGACTGGGACCATGCAGAAAGGTAGTCACAAAGCTAAAGAAGCATGATACATTATCCCAGAGGATGGTATCATTTGTGTGTTCTCCGTGGACCTGAAAGACCTTGTAACTCCCAGTATGAAAATGTTTAATTAATCAACCTACCTGGGTCCCCTTTCTCTCCTCAGCTGTAGCTGAAACTTTAATATACAGACAGACTACACTGAGTCTGAGTTCCTCCCCTAAGCAAACACCTTAGCTGCATCCTGACCAAAACGTGCCAGTCTCTGTCTTCTCCTTGGTATCCAGGAGCACAAGAAGAGGGGACTCGCCGCTTTCTCAGAGAAAATTAATGGGTTTAATGGGAGATGATTGACTCTGGCATGCACAGCGGCACATTTCTGCAAACAAATCTAGACTTGGCAATATAGCATTAACCTCTTTTCTGGCCTGTCAGTAGTCAAGAGGCAGAACAGGCACCCAGCAGCCAGAGGAACAGACAGAATGGGCCTCACTATCAATCAGCATTTACCTACCTCAGGGTCAGCTGGCTAAAGAGCACATGCTCCCGCATGCCCAACTTGCAGACCAAAGAGAGCTGGAGAAAGTAGTAAAACAATATCTCTGAAATATTGCAAGAGAGAACAAGGCGAACTGTTGAAATGGAAGAAGGCAGGGATCTCTGGGAGATCAGCAGGTTAGCACAGGGAAACTTGGGTTACTAAGATAAGAGTTATAAATACAGTGGGAATCAGGGAAAGTAAGGGCCTCCTGCACTGAGCAGGAGGTAAAGAAGGAGAGGATAAACTGAGCCCTTTAATGGCTCAGGTAAAGCATGTACAGCTACTAGAATTAATATCATTTTAATACATCTGTTGTGCATTTTGGAACAAATAATGAAGATTGTCTATAGACAAAAGAAATCTTTCCAGAAAAGTTGCTATACTATACTCCCAAGCAGAGGAAGTCATTTCTTCTTATCTTTTCCAACCAAATGCTGAATGGAACTATCTCTGATCAAAGGCATGATTTGAATGAAGAATGGTACAGTCAAATTAAACAAATTGAGACAACTAAGGCAACAAATAAATCTGAGGGGAAAACTGAGTCAACTCAAATGTCGAAGTATTCACAAGAGAGAAATAATTGAAGAATAAAAGCTATGAACTTGGTGAATTTCTTAAAATGTAGTAATTTAGACATACAAAATTCCCCAGTTGCAAAATAGAGCATCCTTCATCCCACCTATAAGGCTTCTTCTTACTGTAACTTTTGTATGTAACTGGTCCCTGATAAATTCAGTTCAGCATTTGCAAGCAATATACCGCAGAAATCTATCTTGTTGCATTCTGAGTACCCGTCCCCAAATCACAAGAGACATTATGTTTTTGTTTTCTTAATGATAGATAGCAAAATATTTTACTAGAATATTCAGTTTATAAGACTAAAAACCTATCATCGTTCCTGATGCCTAACCCAGTGGAATTCATGTTTTATAAATGAAATGTTAGATCTTATTTCTTCATTGACTCTCTGCAAATGCCAGGTAGAACCCCAGAAGAATACCTACAGTACATCTTTTCTGACATGGGGCAATCGGTGTTTCATTACAGGAAAATCAAACCAGATGTAACCTGATTTTTTATTACCTTCTTGTAGAGCAGAAATGGATCAATCTTTGGAGGCCAGTATGGATGATAATTTAGATAACTTGAAGTGAATATATTTTAGCGTGTAAGTCCAGATCATGAAATTTATTTTAGAACATTTAAAACTTAGTGAAGGGCACTGCTGCACATTTTCAAGCATTTAAAATTTAAGGGCCCCCTCAATATTTTAAAGTAAACTTCTACAGCATTTTGTTTCATTGTTGCTTTCATAGCATTTTATGAGGTGAGAGCTGGAAAATATTTAGTGAAGTATACAGGGATGTTATCGGATGAGTAAATTTGTGTGGCTAGTATACGTGTTAGGTCACTATCACAACACATCCCCACTTCTCCTTATTTGGGGTGACTGCTTCTGTATCTCTGGCTGTTAAATCTGAACTGCTCATGCAGGTTCCATCTGCAGTCTGTCAAGAGCAACAGGATCTCCAGAGGATGATTCAGCCTATGAGTTTAAGATATATGTCTAAGGATGGAATGAATCATGCGTTACAGGTCTTCCTTTCCCTTAACTCTTCCTTGCTTACCTAAGTTAAACTTCCTTGAGTCTATAACTAAGGTTTTAACTTGGACTTGATAGCTAACTAGAAATATTTAAATTAGGTGAGAAGTATCCTAGTTCTACTGATTTATTTTTAATTTCCAATCTATATCAAGAAAGCACATAGTGTAAATAATAAAGTGATATTTACTATGCACTGACTGATACCACACGGAGCAGTATTAAAGTAAAATGATATATTAACAAGTAGATTAGGGATACAAGCTTAATTATTTTCAAAACATAATAAACTTTGCTAACAGGAATCTCATAAAGTTCAACAAAGGGAAATGCAATGTCCTACAGCTGGGGAGGAATAACCCTATGGGCCAGTATCAACTGGGGGCCGACAGGCTGGAAATCAGCCTGGCAGAAAAGAGCCTGGAGGTCCTGGCGGACACAAGGTGGAACATAAGTCATCAACGTGCCTTCACGGCAAAGAATGCCAAAGGCATCCTGATCTGCATTAGAAAGAGCAACGCTGGCAGGTCGAGGAGTCTTGTGATAGTCTACAGTATCCCAGACTTCATACATCTGTGTCTTACATATATTAACAAGAATGGGAGACAAAGAGGAATGACTACTATGGCTGAGGATTGTATATTCATTGTGCTGCAATCTTAAGAGCAGAAACATCACAGGGCAATTGAAGAACAAGAGCAAGAGCAGATTTTTGCTGAAAGTAGTAGCAATTTCAGCTTAGGTTTCAATGTGCATAATGACTTGATAAAACTGAACACGAGATCTTCTGAAAACTCTCACAGTGCTGAGCCTTTCCTAGCTGTGGTGAATTAAGGTCTATACTATAAAATATTCTTTTTTTTTTTTTCCATAGCTAGAGGCCATCCAAGGCCTGCCCAGATCTGAAGTTTTCTTATCTTGAGCTATCAAAACTAACAACAGTTACATAGGCAGCCCTTCTATATCTGTTCATTTTCAATTTATTTAGCAGAAGTCATGAATCCCATGAGACATGAATCCCATGATCCAAATACCACCCTTCGAAAATAAAATGTTTCTATTTAAGGAATACTGCGTAGCCTTAGAAGCAACAGCAGACTTCAGCATTTGGAATCCGAAGTTCGCAGCAAAGTTCTTCATGGTTAGATCCTTCAGTCTTTTATATACTGAATGTTTATATAAGAAAGTAGGATATAGGCACGACTTCTACTTTTGCACTGAAATTAGCACACCTCTGAATATTCTGTTTCTAAAAAAATCAAATTTTTTCAGTATATTTTCAATGTAAGCGAAGTGGACATTTTGTTCATTGCTGCAAAGAACACAAAGAGCCGTTACCTCTCTGTAATACTTTTCTGGGACCAGTAGCCTCTTATTCTCCTTGTCAGCATGAAAACCCTTCATGTAATATTGAATTAAGAGCTGCCTTTGACAGCCATCTTCATGTAATATTCAAACACCTTTTTCACCATCACAGGTACAGGACAAGCCTGAGATCTTTTCTTGAAGAAGATGGAGAAGTTGATTCATGCCTTTGTCATGTCTAGCTTGGGCTACTGCAATTTATTATTTTAGCTAAGTTGAGCTAAAATGCCTGCTTCAGCAGCTCCAATTTTGTCAAAACATCAATTGCTACAAATCTACCCAAACTCAATACTGTTTATCAGCCTGCTTGCTTAAGTGTTTCCATTTACTTCTAGTAAAATATCACATTTATTTAAAGGAAAGCTTTCAACTGGAGAACCATACTAGTCTCACTAATTTGTGTGTTTATTTAATAGACTAAATTTTGAAAGGTGCTTTCAAGTATGTAGGCATAAGCATTCACATATAAAGTAATAGAGCTTATGCTTGCAAAGCCCATTTTGACAAAAGAGATTTGCTTCAGAAAATTCTATCCCCTGTGTAGGTAAGTGCTAGATCCATCAAGGGCATGCAGAGATGACAATGTTTTTAAAATATATGAACAAATTTTTGCATGAGGAAAAGTTATGTGTGCACCCATGGAGACAAGCCTTTCAGAATTTGGCGTAGAATCAAAGTGGATTTTCTAATAGAGCTGCCATTGTTAAAGCAGCAATTTCACGATGATATTGTCACAGCTCACTTTCTGTTTTAATAGTTTTGAGGGAAACAATTCGGTATTTTGTACCACCGTTTGGTTTCTTTTTTTTTTTCTCATAACCTTATTTAGCATAAATAGCTAAAAGCAAAAGGGGAAACTGTGGTTATCTGGAACAATTTTCTGCATAAAACTGTAGATTCCTTCTCCCTCTTTGTGCATATAACCTAACAAAGTGTTATTGAAGTAGGTTACTTCTTTTAGAAAGACATCTGACATTGATAAAAGGACTCCAAGTGATGGAAAATTTACCATATTCTTCACTAATCCGCTGCGAAGGTGATTGCCCTCACTGTTATAAATGTATATGTTGCATCTACTCTTTCAACTGAAATCCCCTGCGATTGCACGTTGGTTCAAGTAAGATGCCATGACTTGTGTAAAAGCTTAATACATCAATGACTGCTCCAAGTGCTGACAATACAAAATGAGTGAGCTTTCCCCAAGCATCAGATCAGATACAATAATCTTGTTACAGAACATTTATGCTTAAATTTAAATTTATAAAGCATTGCACAGGATTTTAACCATGCTATTTCACTGACCATAATGGAAATTGTCTGACTGCATGCCCTACAAGCTGCTTATAAAATGTATGTGTTAGACACTAAGGGCAAGATATGTGAAATGAATTGGGCACTGCTGTGATGGGATTTGTAATGCCTAAACTTTTAAACTGCTTGACTTCCCCTGCTTGACCCTGGTATCAGGGTCCTGGATTATATGGACATGTCACAGCAGAAGTAGCAGCATAACCCAGTAGGAAGACACAGGTGCCTCACAGCAGCCGCCATGTTCTGTAGGAAGCCCCTTTATTCTAGCCACTTGCAAAGCTTCAATTATTGCTAAAGAAATAGAACTTGAGTTACACTTCTGTCCAGAGTTTAGCAGCATACGCTGCAATTAGAAGGTACTGCAAACGCCTTCTGTACTTCAAACTATCAACCTGAAAGGTCTCCGGGATGTATAGACACTTAGCCCTTTCTGAGTGAGGGGATGAGGCTTAAAGTGAGGATGATCACTTAAAGAGAAGGCAGCTGAAGGTGATGGCTGGTGATGGCTCTTCTACGCAAGGGCCCTGTAAATCACCTCTCTAGTACATGCGGAACCTGCAATCATCTGCTTCCTTTGCCTGAAATAACTATATTCTCCAACACCTAGAAGACTAATCTAAGCACAGCAGATGCCATTGGACTCCTTTCTGAATGGCACTGCAAAGTTTTATGTGGTCACCATCCCTAAGCCAGGTTGACAGCTTGATGCTGCCTGGCATCCGCATTCTCCATCCGTCTATCCCCAAATACATATCTTTATCCCAAATGCCACGTCTCTCATCCTTTCCACTCCCCTATTTACATACTTCCTATTTTTGAAACTCCTGAATTATGAACATGCATGATGCATCTCAATCTATGATCCTAATTTCCTGAAGCTTTACTTCTGGCCTATACAGATTGCTGTTTCCAGGAAGCAACAGCAGCACCACGAACTTTCAGAGCTAGGACCTGTGAGGAAGTGAGGAAAAGAATTGGGACAGGAGGAAGGAGAGAAAAATGAGAAAAAGTCTAGCATGTATGGCTAGACTGTTGGACAGGGAAACACAACTTACGCACCTTACATAAAATGTCATTGGGACAACAAGCCACTTCACATTCAGATGTAAGAGGCCTCTCCACTAAGTTCAAGACCTCTTTTCACTTTTATCTTATTCATTTGCTGAGCAAATTAATTTCAAATTATTCCACATAAAAACGCCTTCAAAATGTAATTCAGGAGTTATTTCTGCATTTTCTAGTAAATGGATTTTATTTTAAAATATCAAACAAACATTCCTGAAATATGCAGCAATGCAGGGAGAAAAACCTATGTTTATTCCTTTTGACATAGATGCCAATCAAAAAAAAGAGCAGCCTCTTTAAGAAGAACCAATGATCTATACCCAAATGTGTAACTTAAGCATCCAAAATTTAAGGGTGTAACAGGGTATTTTAAGGTTTGAATCACACAGAGGTAAACAATTACAGTCCTGAGACAGTTTCATGTTTCTTGTCCCATACCCCTGGTGTCTTGTTTAGCACTGCAGATATAACATTAGTCACACAGTGAAATTTAGTTCAAAAGTGTAGTTAGGAGGAGCCAGAGTAGAAGTTGAGATCTATGCACTATTTCAAACTCCATCATTTCTGTCCATATGAGCAAATACCTCAACCTGCTTGTGTCCTAGAGTTAGAATTATGTACATCTTTTTTTAATAATAGAAGAGATGTTACATGGTCCATAATTTACTAATTATAAATATTGTTGGTATAAGCAAGACAGCAAGACATTTCCTGGCTGCATGATTTACATTTTGTGATAATCCCTTGAATGACTTCATTGTACCGGCTGTTTAACAAAGGAGCATTCATAGTCCATTACAAGGTACATGGCTATAGTTTATGACCTGCTGGGGTAAACTGAATAATACATATATTATTCAGTTCAGATCACCTATATAACAGTGATCTAAAATATAATAGATATGTTCTTGAAAAATGAGTTTGCAGAATGCTGTGTTAGGTCCCTGGCTGGAGGCCTGAAAGTTTATACACAAATCTCATTGCCTCATTATAGTTCTTTGTTGTTACATACAGAACCTTATGTTATTCTTTCTGTTTTGCAGCTAAGAAGAGAGATTGGAATATGTTAACTTTTCTTGCCTGCATTAAGTTTGGAATGTGGCATTCACTCCTGCAAATCAGCAAGAGAATTCAGTTAATATTTAGCTCTTTGGGTAACATCATCAGCTCTCTTACCATACTTAACATGGAAAGATCTTGTTGTTGACTCAAGACGTTGATGTATGCTGGTGAGAAAGAGGTACTTTCTGAGGTATGTGAATTTTTGAATGGCTGCATTTCATTTTACACAACCGTGACATTCTAAAACGTGCTTATGGGACATGGCTAAGGCAAAATTTAAGATTCCGGAAGTAGCTGAGTAAAACTATATATAAAAGAAATTTCATCACTCTTGCGGACTATACTTTGGAGGATCAATCTCTAACATATCTGGAGGGGGGCTGAGGGCCCTCAAGTAGCACCTTCAAAATCTATTGCTAAACGAAGCTTTAGATTATTACATTACACCCCAGCTGAAGAAACTCTCTCCTTGCTTTTTTAATAATCTAAGAAAGCATTTTTGTGTGTCTCAGCATTTAACATTCAATTTGTTAAATGTCACTGAAGAAAAATAAAGTGAAAAAGACACCCGTTAATAATGTACTCTTTAATGTTTCATCATCCCATGACTCTGTGTTTCGCTATGTTGACCTAATTTGCCATGACAGGAACATGGTCCTTGTTTCAGAATATTCCAAGTGTAGAAATGACTAAGTCTGAGTGAAAATTGTAGTTACCTTCGCAAACAGAGCTAGCATTAATGACATTATTTTAATTGTTCATAGTAAAGATATATCATTAAAAAGACATAAATATACTAAGCAGAACATGATTTATTTAGCAACCTAATGTTTTAATTGCCATGGTTAGGGAATGATCCTTCCTCATATAGCGCTCATACACTCTTCTCACATCAGACCTCATTATGGTTATTTAGTATCTTGCCAGATTAGGCAAAAGTTGTGCTATAAATCCAAATTTTGTTAGGACTATTTGACACTCTAAATGAATCTCACAATATAAATCATTCAACTGGAAGAGAACAAGTAGGCCAGGGGGTTAAAACAATAATATACCTTCCATCTATTAGTCATTTATTTAAATACATTCGTATCTGTTATTGATGACAGTCCTTACGCAATGACAGGAGCGGCTACTGTAGACCATTTCAGGAGTTTCAGTTTTGGTGAACAAAAGTTCGTATCACAAAACCGTGATGTGCAAGCGATGTAATACAGTAGCACCTAATGATCTTGAGTGAGAAGATGAGAACTGAAAGGCTGTTAAAATTAAGGTTCTCCTTCATATTCAAAGACGGTCTTCACAAAACAAGCTTGAGGTATTTTGGCATTACTGTAAGATTCTATTTCTATATTTAATTATCCTTTGGACAGAAAAAGGCCTACAGTGTTCATTACTCAGAAACACATGGATTCAGAAGAATGGAGGAGAAAGAAGAGCAAAGAGGTGAAGATATAGGTTATATGCCATACTGAAACATTCTGCTGAAATTATTCCAAAATACTTGCTGACAGAGAGCAGAGTAAATCTGGTTAACCAAATTTAGTAGGAGTATTCTGTACACATTATTTATTTACAAATAATCACCTTCCACATAGTTAAATACTAGAGATAGTCTATTTTTCCCTAGAAAATTAATTAATTTACAGATCCCAGGATAACCCATTTATCCAATTTATCTTCTTTTTCACTCTACAAGCTACCTGCAATTTGTGCTGTCAAATTAATACGTACTGATTTCAGTGCACTTAATCATGACCTTGTAAATGTTTCTGCACTTCCTTGCAACTTTATTCTTCTAGCATTGCCCCTGATTAAGTGCATTGAAATCAGTATATCCTTTTATGAATGAAAGTATCCTATGAGGCATGCTTTAGCCCTAAAAGACAAGGCCAAAATGAGTATATTTTTGTTTATTCTCACATGCATAGGCTTAATATGTACTACTTAGTATCTGCTATTCCTACATTGAAAATGACTAGTTCTGAATGCAGCACCATAAAGGGGAGTAAATTCAGATAAGTATTTGGTTTTTCACTTTTGCAATCAGTTTCACACCTGTTCCTCCTTTATGAACCCATATTAGTTCTGGCAACCTCCCCATGATTACTGTGTACTCTCATTTCACTTTCAAACATGTCATGTTGATTCAGAGGAATGGTTCATTTCCCATTACTTGCATTCTCAGAAGCTTGAAAATACCTTCAAATATGCTTTTTACAGTGTTCCTTTTACTTCTGGTGCACATCTATTATGGAACTTAGAAGGAATTAAGTTGAGGATGTTCCCTGATCTGGTAACGTTCCAAAAACCTCTAACAGCGAAGCACATTTCCATCAGGGGAAACAAACAACAAAAAAAATGATCTAGCAGTGGGGATACAGATTTTATTATTCAAATCAAAGCAACTTTACAAAAAAGTGAACTGATAATTTGAAGTAATTTGTTTAAACCTAGCACAGCTGGGTAAGAGTATATTTATAAATGCAAGGAAAGAAACTCTGGTTCTTCCAACAAAGATCATAGGTGAGGAAACAGATAGCCAAAACAGAAGACAAATCCATGACAATTTATGAAGGGCAGAACTTTTTTTTTCTGCTTGAGTTCCTGCCTGTAACGCTGGACTCCTAAACGTACGCTAAGGTGCAGCCTGCAGTCTAGGTGTCTGCTTATTCCAGACGATAAGTGATAGTAGGTAAATGCGGGGCAGTGAAGTATGGAGATTTTCATCAATACCTCTTCAAGGGTAAGCAAGATATCACTCCACTTTCTTTAAAATTTATTTTTTGCTGCAGTAACCCATGGCTTTGTCACCTCCAGGTTAAGTCACAGTATATGACCACGTTCAGAACTACCCAGAAAAGGCAGAATTTGGTGGGTTGGATTATTAAGCAATATATCTAAGAAGGCACATAAACCTTGGCTACACTAGCTATCAAATGATCAGAGTATAGTTTAAAATATTCTCTTGAAACTCTACAAATTGAAAATAGATATGTTTCTAGCTGTGTGAGAGGCCTCTTAGCTTACTCAGAGATATCACAGTGACAAAGCTGGCCACAGGTGTTTGTAATTACATGTGTGTGCCTTTAACAACAGCAACATGTTCTCTATAGGAGTTGATCAGTATCTGATTTTTTTTAGCTGTTACTATGTTATTAGCTAACTTTTCTGGTTAATAAAATATTAATAACACAGACTTTTATTCCTCTGCCTGCTCAATGCTAGGCTATGACCGAGACTCATATATGGCACAGAACAAATTTCTCTTTCAGGCAAAATTTATAATTACTTCAATTAAAAATGCAAACAAAGATATACCTTGAGATCTACTATGCTCTGGGATATTCTTTCCCTCTTGATTAGACTGGTTCTTGTTATTTTTAATCATCATTTCTTCTAGGCTTTTTTAAATACAGTGCTCGTGGAGCTGTGAAGGGTTAGTAGGAAGTAACTGTAAGGAGTCCTTTTGAAATTAAAAGGCTTTATAGGAGTATCCCTTTTCAGTATTTTATATATATTTTTATAAGATATCATTTTAATATTATGTGTTATATTTGGAGAATTGGCAGTGTTTGCATGAAAAACTCTTAAGCATGAATAAATGAATATATATATCCCATGGAACTGAGTAACTCCATGTCTCCATATACTAGTTTCATGCCATGGATGCAGTCCAGCTAGTTAGGCAGTTGCAGTGTAATGCTATAATTACTATAATTCACAATTACCATTTTTAACTGAGCTAGTTTTTAAAATCTCTTTACAGCCATAAACCAAACATTGATATTTACCATGAAGTCTATTTACGTTACATTTCATCCCCTCTTGCCCTGTCAATCAATGCCTAATGCAGTGTTAGTCTAATTATATACATGTAATGTAATTATATTGTAAGACGAAATCCTCCTATTAAATATAACAAGGCTTTAGAGATGGGTAGACTAAAGAAACAATGCTCTACAGAGTAGTGTACAATGATTCTTATCTAAACAAAGAGCTGAAATGTCATATGAAGATGCAGCACAATGAAAGTGATTAATAAGTCTTTTTTTTGTGCTAGTTAAGATATTGTATGCCCTCTGATTACTTTACAATGCACTCTAAATACAGAAACTTTGTGTTATAATCCTCGTAGAAGTTATATATTTCTATCGTTGATTTAACCTGTCTAAATTACACTATTGTTTTTGAGGAAAGCTTACAGTGCCTCTCGGGTGAGTGACATTTTCTTTTTACCTTTAGCACTTTATGGAAGTAAAGATAAAGAAGAAAGAGCATCAGGTCTAGGAAGCATGTGCATCAGCTGTTATCAGGCACCTAGCTCATACTTGTCTCGCTAATGTGGTTTTAGAAGGTCAGACATAGCAGATATACTATTCAGGTAACAACAGGATCATCAACATTGATGCATATCACTCAAAGACAGCTCAGCTTAGGCCATTGCTGCCCAATCAGGACATCATTACAAAGAATAATATGATTTCAAAATTGTTATACTTAGACTCATAGGTATATGCAAAAGAGCACTGTCACCACTGTACTTCTTTCAGATCTCCTGCATAGACTTCTACAGCTCCAGACGAAGGAGGAATTTTGTACGGGGAGACGGAAAAACGTTAATATTTTCTATGTGGGTCATGCTGGGGGGGGTGGGGGGAGTGGAGAGAAACCTTACATGCAAGGCTGATGTGTTTCCAAAGTATGAAACGGATAACAACAGTTGTCAAAATCCGCAAGAGGTGTTCAGTTCAGATTACAAAACCTAAATCTAAGTGTCTAAATGCCAGGGCCTATCCATAAATTCTCTTTATGGCCAACTGAACATTAGCCAACACAAGCAAGAGGGCTGTACAACTGACCAAATGTCATTTGCTACTTTGGGGTGATCTTAAGAGCTCTCCAAGATCCATTAATAATGTTAGCTAGTTGGGAGCTTAACTACCTAATTCACATCTCTGTGCTTGCATTTAGAAGCCTAAATTTAGATTTTTATAATTTGAAGCTGAGTATCAGCTGAGTATCAGCTGAGTATCAGTGTTTCTAACTCTGGGGACAAATGGTGATTCCTGCCACAGGGATCAAAAGTATGTATAACGGTCCTTGTCTGTTAGCTGTTCAGGATGGACACAATACATAAATGCAACTCACACGGTGTAAAATCTTATGGTTTTACAAGCTTTACTGTAGTCAGGGACAGACTTGAACACAATGAATTATAGAATTTTAGGGGATTTCTTTCTTCTCAGAGTTCCGTAGTACGGCCCACCTAATGCTCTGTTACCATACAACAGAGGCTGTAATGTATGTGGCAGTCTTCTAGGTCTTGCCCCATGACACATGCAAAGTAGCTTACTATTCTTCTATAAAAGAGGGAATAACCTCATACTGCCAGATGAACTGGGGCAATAAAGAACCTGTACGCAATCCATTATCATGTAGCAAGTGGCCTGGTGTGACTTGCTCCTGTGAGCAGTAGTAACTCGCTGCTCCCAGGCATATTTGGATGTACACTGTGAGGAAACTGAGTTTACACTGGGTGTTTTTGTACGAGAACGCAGAACAGACCGTAGGAACTAAGATGACAAGGAAAGAAGGTTACAGAAATGAGTGTATGTGATATCAACTTCACTTGAGAAGCTTTGGGAGGGCTCTAAGGTTGAAAGACAAATGAATTTTTTTTTTGAATAATTTAGGGCTCTCCCTCTAAATCTTTCCATCTAAAGGCTAGCCTTCCTCAGCAGAGACCAAAGTCAAATTATGCATGAGTGCTGAAAAGGTTGAACTTGATTCAATTATTTATCACTCTTAGACCATTCCTTCTTTCTATCACACACTGTTCTCAAAATCTTTGAAATGGTCTTCAATTTTGCTGGGAATGTGAGCTTTTCTGGGTCTTCCTTTATTTTAAAGATAGGGATACTTGGGGTTATGCTGTCAGATATCTTAATTTCTATGGCATATTTGACATATGAGGAGAGGCTGAGTGAGCTGGGCTTGTTTAGCCTTGAGAAGAGAAGACTCGGGGATCTTATTAATGTATAAATATACCTAATGGGCAGGATAAAGAAGATGGAGCCAGTAAAAGGACAAGAGGCAATGGGAATGAATCGAAATACGTGGAATTCCATTTAAACATCAGAAAAAGTGTTTTTACTGTGAGAGTGATCATACACTGGAACAGGTAGTCCAGAGTTTCCATTCTTAGGGATGCTCAAAAGCCACCTGGACATGATCCTGAGCAACCTGCTGCAGGTAACTGTGCTTTAAGCAAGGAGGTTAGTCTTAACAATCTCCGGAAGTCCCTTCCAACCTCAACCATTCTGCGACTCTGTGATTTCTCAGTTCCATGCCTGATCAGCAGAAGTTTATGAAACAATAAAAGGTTTCAAATAACTCCTGCAAACTTCTGAGACTTTTGGAATCATTATTGTTTCTACATACTAGACAAGACCATTTAGAATCTTAATGGTACCACAAGTTTAACTAAACACAACAAAATTTAACCTTGATATACACAAACCAAAATTTAAAGCACTGATGACTTTCCTATTCATGGATCCCTTTTCGTTTCTCTCTTCAAGCTTTAATTTCCTTACTCTTTTATATATTTTTGCCATTGAGTTTGAAGAACACATTTGAGATGAGAAAATGAATCCCTATATATCTGTCACAGTTGCCAGCTGATAGTCAGTAACTAGAATGGAGATAATTTGTTAGTGAAGTCACCTTCATCTGCAAGTTTAATGGACCTTATCCATGGATGAAGCACACTCAGTAAGCTGTGATCCTTTATAACCCAATCATGCAAAGTTCTGGGCATCAGCTAGGGTGTGCTACATGCCCTCAACTTTTATCTGTACCCCAGCTCTCTCCCTCTTTGAGGGCATGAAGCACCTCTTGGAGGTACACCACGATGCACCTTGAGGCACCAAGTCCCCATGCAGTAATTTTAGCCTACTGAGCCAAAACTGATTCTCTGTCTTTCAGCTGTACAAAACGTGGTTTAGATTGAAGTAACTCACTGAATATATTGAAACAGTGCTTTGAAAATATGTCCGTATATTTTCAAAGTGAGGCGAATTTCCATGTACAACTGAAGCAAGATTTAGAGATCAATGGATCCTCTCTCAGCTGATATAAAAAAGCTTGTGTAGACTTTATAACAATCAGAAAGTTAATCTAGCTTCACTCTTACACGACTAAAACTCACTGGCAGGCTTTTATTATGTTAATTTTCCAAACTCACAAAGCAAAAAACTCAGTAAACTGAAAGTAACCAAAGGGGATGTTTGGTAGAGACAGAAATGAACTGTGTCTTTTGAAGTGTTCCAAAGGAAATGTGTTCAGAATATTTAAGTCTCAAGTGAGTTACCAAAGGTTATTCATTCACAAGTGAGATAAATTCATACCTGTCAAATTGTCTGCATCCTCTGTCTGATCACTAGGGCCTCAAATCATTTATTTTTGTCCCCAGTGAAAGTTCAATATTTTCACATATCCAAATTTAGTAGCATTTCCTATGTCTGAAAGTAAATTAATTCATTTTCCTTTCATGTTACTTTACACTTTCACCAGACTAGTGCAGAGAAAAAAATTTAAAATACAAGTTGGCTGACATACTTTATTTTTAAATACAATTTCACAGTGCAAAAAGCATGCAACCTCCTTACAACAGATGCAAATAGAGTCTATTTAGTACGATATGACTGTCAGTGATTTAAAGTGGATGCGCAAAATATTATTCCAATCTCATTCAAGACACTTGCGCTCTTTTCCACTGCTTAAGTCCTAATGTGACCAAAAGAAGGGTATATGGACTCCAAAACTCCTCTTTTCCAACTTGTTCCCAAAGGAAGTGTTATCTTCAGCCTGCCCTTGTCTTATTGTAATAACACGAATAACTATTTCCACCATGCAAAGTGTGGATTGAAATTGTTATCAGCTCTGCGGATAGATGCAGAGTTCTGCAGATTAGGCTAAAATAAGGAACTGCGGATTCAGCAAAATGGTAGAAACCTCACATTTTGAAGGAAAAAGAGGTAGCTGGGGCAGACAACAGAGAAACAAATTGCTCATGAAACCAGAACAGCAAAAATAGGGAACATAAGCACTTGCCAGGAGTCACATTACTGACAGAAACAAAGACAGAGATTGATCCTGTGCATTTTTACTATATTTTCTTAACAATTCCTTATATTAACTGTGTATAACAGCAATTTAGATTGAGAGTGGGTTCAAGAGCACAGTCACTGCATAGCAAAATATTTTTAGAAGAATATCTTTTTTTTATATTTTTGTTTGCATGGCGAATGTCCTAATTTTTTCGCTTACACAAAAGAAGGAAAGGAGAAAACAGGTTCCATGTATCTTTAATATGCCAATTAGATTGACATTAAAAAACAGAATAAAGCTTTTTAAACAATAATGCTTTTTACATTTTTACTTTCTGCACTTTTTGCACTTTCTGTTTTTATTCAGGAAGAGTTATTTTTCATAGCATCTATGCACTATGTTTGGCTGCATTTAACATCTCAATGCAGTGAAGGAAGGCAGAGTTTTGATTCACGCTGTTGGATAAAATTTGTAAAATCTTTGTATAAATTTCTGTGTCTAAATAAACAATTTGTGAATCCATATTCCTCATTTGGCATTGTTAGATTCCACAGAGAGCAGAATACCTTCAATAATATATCTTTTGTTCTATTCAATTTACATCTTTCTGAATAAAACCATAAAGTCTGCTGTTCAGTCACACTGATGTGATTGACTGTTTTTTTCTGAAAACCCATGGGTAATTTTTATTTTGAAACTATGCACGACTCTTCAAACCTCAACTTAAGATGTGTTGGTTCTAAACAATGCAGTTAACAGGGTATCTGCTGTTCTGATGATATCTGATCCTGCTACTGGAAGAAAGTTAAAACAATGAAATAGTCAGTCAAAGGAAAAATGAAATTTCAGTCTTCTAAGAACTGAAGGTTGAAGTATTCAGTTTTTCTACCTTGAATTAGACTATACAGCTCCTTTGCATACCTTTTTTCTTTATACTTCGAAATATAGGTTAGAATATATGTACAAACAAAACATAAAAGAGAAATGCTTTTATTATAATTGTGTAGGAACTTCCTCCTTAACTGACCTTCTTTTATGATAATAGAAAGTCCTGTCTACAACCCCCTCCCCCACAAATTAATATTTAATCACCAGGGGTTCTAATTATACCCTTATTTACACTATTGTAATCTAAAGGGAGCTCTATTAAATTTAGTGGCTTTTTCCTAACACATTGTGATCCTGGTGAGGGGGGGAATCTGGCCCAATGGGGTCAGAGAAGAATGTAACAGCATATGTATATTGTATAAATACAAATAAAATAGATCACAAGGTACTCAGAAAATGACAGCTACTTTAATTCTTAAAGGGGTTAGACTTCCAACCCTTTTAGAAATTATGAAATGAAGAATAACAAAAAAACAACCCCCCATTATTATCCAAGCACAAGTGGTATAAGATCATTTATCTTGATGGATGTCACCTTAGAGCACATATTATCCCTATCTCTCAAAGTGTTTTTTCCCCCTTATTTCATCTCTGACATTCATTGTAAATTTAATGATCCACATACGATTTGCTGGTGTCTCAGTCTGGTGTTTTGAATCATGAAACTAGTGCTAAATTTATGGCACTGCAGTACCACTTAGTGAATCATTAAGCAGTACAGTGATTTTAATGATTTGGATCATACTGGACCTCATCACTGTATAATGAGGTTCCATTTAGCGTAAATTTTATGTAAAAATTCAATTTGCAAACCAACAACATGAAACTACAACATTTTTTCTAACCTGACATTGTATTTATTTATCATGATTTCTGCTAGTGTTTCACATGCGGAAAGAAAATACTAGCTCATTACAGAAGTAATCTTTTACACTTCTTGCACCATTGAAAAATATGCACATTCTGATTGGTATTTTTTTATAAGCCTCTTCTTAAATGTAAACCTCTAGAGGTCTCAGATACGATTATTAGAGTATGCTGAATTAGATTGTGATATTACTGGTCTAGGTAACCGCTCAGGGAAGCAATCATCCAAATGGCTCACAAAACCCATTCTCTGATGTCCTAGAGAAACCATGAACACAGGGGGAAACATGAACACGTTTATTACTGTCCATCTCACTGCTACTGGGTCACCCAGTTGCTCTTTCCACTATAAACCCTGTTTTTCAACCTAAGGCTTTCCATGCTGAACGTTCATAACTTGCTTGTCTAAAATACATTTTAGGAACTGATTAGATATGTTATCAACTCAAATATAGACTGCTTCCTTTTTAAAAGGTTTAGAAAGTATAATGGACTTGTAAAAGTATGAAGTACTTTTAGAATAAATAGTATTTTGTATAGAAAATGCTTCATTTGTAAACTAATATTTTTAGTTTTTCTGCAGATTTTGATTCCCAAATCTGCAGAAAACCAAACAAAACTAATCTCAAATATTGACAGATAGTACATGGATCATTCTTTACTATATATTAAACTAAACTCTTGGAAATACGAATTAGCATGGCTGGGCCAGAATTCTAAAACAGAAAAATCCTTAATGGGAAAGAACTGCAGTTCTTGAAAAGCATGATTGCAATTTGATTCATCTGGTCCAGACAACACGCATCTGAGGAAGCTGAGATTTAGTTAAGTTACTAAAGTTCTGCACTATTTGTTGTCAAAAAAGCTGGGGATACACTAAAAACCTTTAAATGAATTGATCTGTTATTTCAATAACACTTGCCAGCTCAGACTCTCTAAGTACATTACAGATTTCAAAGGAAAAAACAGGGTGAACAGGATAAGGGATATTTTTTTCCACCAAAAAGAAAAATGAAAGCAATGAGTAGCAGTCACCATGCTGTAAATCAAATGTGTATGAGTGGCAAATAAGTGGCGCAACCCAATGCACCCTAACAAAGTCTCCAAGAAATGCTCATGTTACAAAACACCCTAAAATGGTACAGTCCCTTTTCTTCATGCCTGCCCGGCTCAGATGCCCAAATGCCAGATGGAGAAACTTTCACTTAAACCACATCAGTGGCTAAAAATTATGTGGTACTAGCCATCTGTGAATTTTCAAAATGAAGAGAAATAGAACAGAGAAAGAGAAGCTTTTCTCAGCCTTTTAGCTTTCTTTTCCATTCATGTAGTTTTAGTCAAAAAGGTAGCCTATGCTTTGTGGAACCAGGAACTTTCAGTAGTTTGGCCTGAGAAACAGTGAGTTTTGCTCGGTAAAGTCATGTAGTCGCTCTAGGGATGGAAAGAATGATAGAGGAAATGTAGCATATGAAGATTTCTGGCAAACTGTTTAAAATATAGCATTCTTCAAATTTCACAGTTGAATCCAGATTTACAGAATCACAGAATCACAGAATCGTTTAGGTTGGAAGGGACCTCTGGAGATCATCTAGTCCAACCTCTCTGCTCAAGCAGGGTCCTCTAGAGCATATTGCCCAGGATCACATCCAGACGGGTTCTGAATTATCTCCAGCGAAGGAGACTCCACTACCTGTCTGGGCAACGTGTTCCAGTGCTCTGTCACCCTCACAGCAAAGAAGTTTTTTCTCAGGTTCAGATGGAACTTCCTGTGGTTCAGTTTCTGCCCGTTGCCTCTTGTCCTGTTGCTGGGCACCACGGAGGAGAGTCTGGCCTCATCCTCTTGACACTCCCCCTGCAGATACTTGTACACATTGATGAGATCCCCTCTGAGTCTTCTCTTCTCCAGGCTGAACAGGCCCAGCTCTTGCAGTCTTTCTTCATAGGAGAGAGGCTCCACTGCCCTCATCATCTTGGTAGCCCTCCGCTGGACTCTCTCCAGGAGTGCCATGTCTCTCTTGTCCTGGGGAGCCCAGAATTGGACACAGCGCTCCAGGTGAGGCCTCACCAGGGCTGAGGAGAGGGCCAGGATCACCTCCCTCCACCTGCTGGCAACACTCTGCCTAAGGCACCCCAGGAGACCATTGGCCTTCTTGGCCACAAGGGCACACTGCTGGCTTATGGCCAACTTATTGTCCACCGGGTCTCCCAGGTCCTTCTCAGCAGAGCTACTTTCCAGCAGGTCAGCCCCCAGCCTGCACTGGTGCATGGGGTTAATCCTCCCGAGGGGCAGGACCCTGCACTTGCCTTGGTTGAACTTCAGGAGGTTCCTCTCCGCCCACCTCTCCAGCCTGTCCAGGTCCCTCTGAAGGGCAGCACAGCCTTCTGGTGTGTCAGCCACTCCTCCCAGGTTCATATCATCAGTAAACTTGCTGAGGGTGCACCCTGTCCCTTCCTCCAGGTCATTGATGAATATATTGAACAAGACTGGACCCAGTACTGACTCCTGGAGGACACCACTAGCTACAGGCCTCCAACTAGACTCTGTGCCACTGATCACAACCCTCTGAGCTCGGCCATCCAGCCAGTTCTCAATCCACTTCACCGTCCACTCGTCCAACCCACAGTAACTTACACTTCCTGAGCTTACCTAAGGAGGATGTGATGGGAGACAGTGTCAAAAGCCTTGCTCAAGTCCAGGTAGACAACATCCACTGCTCTGCCTTCATCTACCCAGCCAGTCATTCCATCATAGAAGGCTATCAGATTGGTCAAGCATGATTTCCCTTTGGTGAATCCATGCTGACTCTTCCTGGTCACCTTCTTGTCCTCCAGATGCTTAGTGATGACCTCCAGGAGGAGCTGTTCCATCACCTTTCCAGGGGTGGAGGTGAGGCTGACAGGCCTGGAGTTCCCTGGCTCCTCCTTCTTGCCCTTTTTGAAGACTGGGTTGACACTGGCTTTCTTCCAGTCCTCAGGCACCTCTCCTGATCTCCAAGACCTTTCCAAGATGATGGAGAGTGGCCTAGCAATAACATCCGCCAGCTCCCTCAGCACTCGTGGGTGCATCCCATTGGGGCCCATGGATCTGTGGATGTCAGGTTTGCACAGATGATCTCTAACCCGATCCTCCTCAACCAAGGGAGAGTCTTCCTTTCTCCAGCCTTCCTCTCTTGTCCCCAGGGTCTGGAATTCCTGAGGGCTGGCCTTAGCAGTAAAGACTGAAGCAAAGGCAGCATTCAGTAACTCTGCCTTCTCTGTATCCCTCATCATCAGGGCACCCACCCCATTCAGCAGCGGGCCCACATTTTCCCTAGTCTTCCTTTTGCTATTGATCTATTTGAAGAAGGCCTTCTGGTTGTCCTTGACATCCCTTGCCAGATTTAATTCCAACTGGGCCTTAGCCTTCCTTGTTGCATCTCTGCACACTCTGACAACGTCCCTGTATTCCTCCCCAGTGGCCTGTCCCCTTTTCCACATTCTGTAGACTTCTTTCTTCTGTTGGAGTTTGGCCAGGAGTTCCTTGCTTGTCCATGCAGGTCTCCTGCCTCCTTTGCTGGACTTCTTACTCATAGAGATGCTCTTGAGCTTGCAGGAGGTGATACTTGAACATTAACCAGCTCTCCTGAATTCCCCTTCCTTCTAGGGCACTCCTCTATGAGATTCCCCTAAGTAGGTCCCTGAAGAGGCCAGAGTTAGCTCTCTTGAAGTCCAGGGCTGTGATCCTATTTACAGGCCATGGTCCTGCATGGATCCTGCGTGGTTCAGGATCCTGCGATCCTGCTTCCTCCTCATAGGATCCTGAACTGCACTATCTTATGGTCACTGCAGTTAAGGCTGCCTCCAGCCTTCACATCTCTAACCAGATCTTCTTTGTTTGTTAGTGCAAGGTCTAGCAGCTCACCACTACTTACCCATAATAGAGTTGTAAACACAGGAGCTGCTAGCTCTGCAAAGCAAAAACTCTGTCTTTAGCCATAGTTGCTGTGCCTAGCACACTTTTCCTTCTATAGGATTAATATATAATAAGGCTTGTTTTGATCTAGCTGAAGAGGTCTACACATGCACATTTCACATGTAACATGTTTAATAAGTATGTGTAGTTCTGCAAGTACCAGAACTAAACAAGCCTGATTTCCTGTATATTTTTGTGTCACAACTGATATTTTTTACTGTTCCAATAAAGCTTTCCTGCTCAAAGAAAGCATATCTGTTTTGTGTAGAATCTCTGGTGTCAAAAATAAAGTTGAGCTGTGGATGCAATTTTTTCTTCATCTGCCTCACTAACAGGTATCTCCCTTAAACTTTGCAATCTACATTACACATATCCACAGATTTCATGATCTGTGAAATCTATACTCCACTCCAGGAATTTGGCTGAAACTAACTAAAGGATATTAGGAGAGGAGGGCTGAGTCAGACAGATCTAGACAAAGATAGTATAAATGCAGACCTGTTTCTGTAATCAAAAAAAAAAAAAAAAGAAAGAAAGTTAGGGTAACAGTTTCCTCAGATGCTATCATCTTTTTTTTTATTATTTAAGTAGACCACTTAAATTTGTTCTAGTCATGATTTCAAAACTTCATAGCAGCAATGAGATTTTTTTAACATAAGGGGTGAAGCCAGCTCAACCAGAGCATCGAGGTGAATTGGCCTGCACTTTTTCTTTAAAGTCGGTACAGCAAAAAGGCTTTGAAATCTCTAAAGAAAATTTTCGTTGCCATACGAACTAGAAGAATTTTTAAAGCAAGAAAAATCTAGTCTGATGGACGAGACAGAGTAAACCAAGAAGATTGGCAAAGAAATCCCAGGACACATCTCTGCCTCGCCCACTTTACACTATCACATTCTTCCTGGCTACTTATTCTGGTTTCCTAACGAAAAAAGGTTTTGCGGATGAAAAGTCTACTCATCTATCAGCCATGACACATCCTGGTCACCTCCTGGCCACTGAAAACCCACTGATCAATTTTAACCAAGTATGACTGGGTAATAGAAGAGCCAAAAATAATTAGTTACAACAAGTCTTTTAAGAATTAGCAGGCTGGCTATGAACAGTCTCCAAAGAAGCCGTAAGCAAGATAACATGACTGGTGTGTGCAGAGGGTCTATCAGTGCGTGGACACAACAAGTCAGTGAGCGCTGGGCTGCCCTTTGCCCAGGCGCAGGTTCAAGCACATGTAGGGGACTGAGAGCACTACAGTAAGAGGGGAGGGACTTATATTTGGAGGACATAAGATTCACATCCATAGGCAACTAAGAATCTCCACAGCTCAAGTAAAATATACTTCCTCTTATTCTGTTGTCTCATGATATTAACTTGATATGGTAAAATATGCCTTTACAACCTGAGAAATGAAAGCTTCCATTTTGCAGCCTGTTTTCTTTTTTGCCAAGTGATAGCTTATGCTGTGGAAAGCAGAAACCACAGAGTAGCAGCAGCACCAGTAATACTTGTGTTATTACAAGGACTTTCTCAGGTCATTCCAATTATTCAAGGCATCTGGACCATACAAGCAGCATGACCCCACACAAGCAGTGTTCGTAACAAATAATACTTTGCCTCTGAATGATTCTTTAGCAAATGTTACCCAACTCCCAGGTTAGCAAGACAGCTTTTTACTGATTTCCTGAGCAGCTTTGTACTAGCTGATACAGAACACACAGTTCATCCAACACAAAGATTATATAACTAAACAGATACTAAAGAAAGCTTGAGAGTAGATAACATCACAGTATTCAAGAAAAAAGCACTGTTGTAGTGTTTGGGCTGTGAGACTATAACAGTGTTCAGAAAAAAAAAAAAATCCATCCATTATCAAAAGTGACTGGTGGTTCTGGCCAGCAATTTAAAACACCTCAAAGGTTAATGTATTTTTCAGAGTATTTCATGTAAAACAGAAATTTTAAAGGCATCTTGAAATATCCACCTCATAAATCAACATTTAAAATATAATGTTGGCCAGAATCTCTGATGCTTGAGTTATTTCTCTTATAAAGTACAGATCAGTCTTCTACAGTCTTTGTTTTAAAGGTAGGACCAAAGTTAGCAAAAGTTTCAAAAATACAGTCCCTAAATGTGAAAATACCATTTTGTGGCTGCAAATTGCAAAAGAAAGACTCAAACAAACTCTGAAAACAAAAAAAGACAAGCCACCTTCCTCCCTACATACATATAAATCTGAGGTTTGTCGTAAATGAGCTGGAGGATGAATAGCATTTGAATACTTGAAAGTCTGTGTACTCTTTGATTTCAGACAGCTTTGTTTTGCCAACTGCATTTGCAAGCAGCCAAAGACAACAATAACAGACACTGAAAACTTGTTTTTGGCATCTTACTCACAATATGACTAAATAAACTTGTATTTTACTAAGTTTTTTATACAGTTGTTTGTTGTAATAACAAGTAATTCTTGTCCTTAAAATTTAAGCTGTACACTGCTAATTTTTTAAGACAGTGTATAATGTGTTGCAACTTAGTTATCTAAGACTATCTATATATCAGGACATTGTCATTTCCAATATCTGTTTAGCAGTCTTTATCCAAGATCATAATGTGTAGTGATATGACCTGAATTTTTTTTTTAAATTTGACATTTAATTTGTGTGTGATAGAAATCAATTTCATAAAAACAAAGAGAACTTTCCCATGGGAAGAATTTCCATCTCTTTGGCCACTGGCACTTTTTCAGGATGCTTCTCCCTTCTACACATAGCAGCACCAGCCACTCCTCTTGTGGTGCTACTTCTTCTTACCTATTTTCTATGGGTTAGTAGCATCTAACCATATGAAAACCAATAAGCAAGCAAAAAATTGCATGAAAATGGCATGACTAATATCCAAAGAGAGCTTGAATTAACAAGACAGTGAAAACCAGCATTCTGCTAGAGAATATCACCATCATCCCAGCAGTGCAGGGAAAACTTGGATCAAGTAAGATAACTGGACATTCTATTTATAAGAAAATTTGTCTTTGCAAAAAAAGTAAACTCTGCTAATTCTAAAGCTGAAAATAAATTCTATGTACTTAAAAACCTCATATTTTTGCATTCACAGACATTGGCTTTCCACAATGTTTTCAGAGCAGGTACTTCTGCTCACTTCTTTCTCTATGTAATTTCTTTGATATTGAAAACAGTAGTGATCTAAACATCAGAATTGTTGGTACATATGTTCATGTGTATATATTTAGCAGGTTATGTTGAAATAGTGGCAAAAGTGAAAAACTTTTGGAGACAGTCCAGTTTTATGAAAGCCTCAAAGCCGGGCTTTAGGAGCCTTAACTTTACGGATGCATTAATGTAGTTAAGTAAATTGTTTCCTATATGGTTGCTAGATATTCACTTTGATATTGAGTTCTAAAATAATCTGTTAAAAGTTCAGAACTTGAGAGACAATATGATTTATTCTATACCTCTGAAATTTTGTTGGTAGCCCATTGTTGATCTTATCATTCAGATTTTAAAATAACTGATCAGGGATTTTTTCTGCTCCAACAATTTTAATTTTGCAGGCCACTGCACCTTAATGTGAGCTAATTTTTTTACCTGTTTTGTGGAAAAAAATCTAAGAAGGTGTTTTTGTTTAAAATAATGAGTTTATGTGCATGCACAGCAATTACTGACATTTCATGAAGTTCATATTGCTGTTCAGTATTTCTCAAATGTCTGTATCAGGGTACCAAGGGGGAAAAATACTTTGAAAACAGAGCCTGAATGAGATGCAGGAGAGACATTGTTGTAATAGCACAACTTTTATTTTATTGCATTGTACTTCAAAGCGACATTAACATGATCGGTTTCCATTTTGTTCATCTTTTACCTTAATAAAACCTGTGATAAGTGTATTCTGCCATGGGAAGTAAATATATCCTTTCTTCTATCGCGTATAGAAACTATGGGAAGAGTTGCAGTAAGAGGAGAGGGTGATGTATCCGAAATTGACAATGGAGAATCCTTAAAGTAAGGGAAAGGTAAGTGGATCAATACCCATAAAGCTATTTAAGAACAGATAGAAGTGGAGGTGTAGGAATATCACAAATACCTTCTGTGCTGTTAGGGTATAGATATAATGCATCAGACCATATCTGGAGTTTTTACTTATGTTTTATTCCTAAATAGCTGTCCAAAAAATTTCTGAGAGTAGTGCTTGAACATCATCTATAGTATTTTGTCCAGTGTTAACTATGCATTAACTAGATTAATTTATATTCTGATCCTCTGGGTCGGAAAGGTCATCAGCATCATTTCCTGTGGTTTTCTTAACCCTGATTACTCAGAAGTTAACGAAGAAGAAGCAAAATCTACCTAGTAGGCATCAATAAGAATTTTGCAATTCTGAAATAAGAACAAAATTGAAAAATAGGGAAAGGATTGGGCTGTAAAATAGCAATAATAATAATAATAACAACAACAACAATAATGGGCAAACTTCCCAAGCTTGGACTTTAAGCTGCCTTTCTCTTTCAATGGATCTGCAAAACTATGTTTGAAATCACACTTTGAAATTCTGTTTTAGGATATTTCTGATATATACTAGTTCTAAGACTATCTATAAAGGAGAAGTTCAGATATGTACAAATTTTATCAACTTTAAAAGGATAAGAATCAGACCAACAACTATCTAGCTCAGTATCTTGTTTCCAGTAGTGTCAGCAGGAGATGCTAATGAGGGACAACACAGAAGACTGGCCACTGTCTGCTGTCTATTCACCTCGTACTCCCTCAACATCCATAGTTACCCCTGCTTCTTCTCTAAATTATTTATTTGGACCATTCTTCATAAATCTGTGCAATTCTTTTCTGCATCTGCTAACACTATCTGACCCCAGAACTTTCTGTGGCAAAAAAAAAAAAAAAAAGAAAAAAAGACTCCAAAAGTCCATTACCCTATTGTAAAAAGTGCTTTATTTTCTATTTGAAATCAAAGTCCCACTGTTTCAACGAGTAACTCTTGAACCAGTAATGCAAGATCTGGTGAGCATCAGTTCTGCTTTTATAGCCTTCACGATTTTGTAAATGTCAACTGTATCATTCTCAATCTTCTCCTCTTCAAATTAAAGAATACAAGGCTTTTTAGTCCCTTCTCATAAATCAGCTACTCTATCTCTTTATTCTCTATACTTTCCTAAAATCCATTTTATAAGTCTATGGAGAGACCAGAACTACACACAATACTCAAAATGTCGGACTGCCAAAGTTTTACGGGTGAGAAAAATGATGGCTTCTGTCTTATTTCTCCTAACCTCCCAGTGTGATGACCAATGTTCTGAAGGCTTTTTTTTTCACTGCCCTTACATATTGATTTGATGATTTCCAGGACTATTTTCTGTTACCAGAATTCTATTTTCCAGTCTGTGTTCAGCATCAAGAAGAATCGTTATAATTGCTGAAAAGTCTTGTCAAATATTTCTGAATATATAAAACTTTCCAGATCTTTGTAAAAAGGTTGATATAGGTTTAATCAAATAGCTATTGCAAATTCCAGAGGTTTGGGTTTTTTATCATTTTTATCAAACACTACGATCCTCGAAATTTTTCTGGAAGACTAAAATAGCAGCAAAAGTTTCCTATGTTAAAAACAGTTGCCACAAACAAAACAAAGGCATGGAATTTCATACTTTTACTTGAAATGTACCATATGTCCTCTAATACCTATGCACAATAGGGTGCAAATTTAATGACTTACTTTTTGTGCCCCTGTTGTAATTAGGTATTAGAGGACATATGGCATGGTGCAGCCTTAACAGCGAATTTTCTTGTTTTGATGGTTTTCTGCTACAGGCTTAACATTACTTCAGTAACGATATTATTGAGAGAATTCACTCACATGTTGATTTCTAGCTTTAAAAGCTGGATTTCCTTTCAGATCATACATATTTGTGGACTGTCAAAACCAAATATATAAACAGTATCAACAAATGAATTATCAATAAAAAGACACAATCAGTTCAAAGACTATAATTTTAGATGCCGTAGTGAATGCTGCATTTATTATGCTTGATATTGTAGGCATAGATTAGCACTCATTGTTGAAAGAGTGACTATATCTTTCCTTATCAAAAGCTTTTAGGGTATTTTTCCCATCTCACCTCTCCTTCTAAATGCATGCTTTCTCCCTAAATAGGTGTGCAGGCTCATGTCTTTCTTTCCCTGGTCTGTAATCCTCAGTTCTCTCTCTTCTACTCAAGTCCTTGAGCTATGCTACTTTCTGTATCTGCTCTCTTTATTCAGTGAATCTGACTGAGCTCAGATATTTTTCTTTTTTTACTATGGGAATCTGCGATTAGCCATCATCTTGTACAATGCTCATACAATTTTTTTGAAAAAAAAAATGCCTATTTTGCAGATAGAAACAAATTATGTATTGATAAAGTACTTTAAAATGTGAAAAAAAAAACCCTCAAGATAATATAAATGTATAACAAAGGATTTGAATGGGTAAAGTCAGCCTGCTCTGTACCTCTTCTTTACTGTTGTACTCCCTTTCCTAATCAGTATATGAAACATATTGATAAATACAGTACATGAGCAAGTACTCTTTTTTTTAAAAAATGACCGATATTAAAGCACACAGAGCCAAATGGTTTTTTGTTGCTGTTCTACAGGCAAGATGAATTTGCCATGTGTTTCAGAGGACATATGGTATCTCAGCAATTCATACTGCACCAACATCCTAAATAGATTAAAACATTACTTCTTGCATGACAAAAGCTGACACACTGTTTCCCTGACTGGTAATCTAGGGGACATTACTATCATGCAGTAGTAGCAAACTGAATCAACATTTAATATTTCATCAGTACAGACAAAACAGGCACCAATTTTGCCAACAGTCATGATTTTATCATGAATCTTGTAATATTTAAAGTCTTACTCAAAGTGCCAGTTCTTGAACAATGCAAATAAATAAGAATATTGGTTTATGCCTGCTTTATGAACATGTGGCTATCTTTTCTAGGGGTAGAGAAAACGTGATCCTACTGCCTCTGAAAAGTTCAACATGCAGAGAGGGAAGAAGAACTACTGAATTTTTATTTTTATTTTATCTCATAGTATTTACTCCAATTTAATGACTGTGGAAGGAATTATTCAAAATCTTTTCATTTTGGGACTGGCATCACTGTGATGGATCACTATGCTACAAATCAATAGCAACTTAGAATTAAAAAGAAAGCATTAAATTACTTCAAAGTGATTATAATCCACCAGAAATACCATGGGAAAAGTCAAGAGAGAACAAACATTCAAATCTGCAAAGTATTTATTATCATTGTTTCTTTTGATTGATGACACAGTTTGAAGAGTGTCATTAACGATTGTACCCATCTTTCCCACTTTCTCTTAGAGTGAATTCTGCAAATAACTATTGTAAGTGTTATAGAAATGCTAGAAAATTTAGGTTAAAAGCACTATACAAGTGTCACACCTAGATCAGCACTTACACTTTTTAACAAAGATTATTTGGTCACTTAGAACTTGTGTAAGTCTCCATTCTGAGATGTACTCATGGTTGCTTACCCCTTTCCCAGTAAGCACTGGGAGTAGATCACTGTGTAGTGAGCCTCCCAAATGAGCCATAAAGATTGATAAAATACAATCTCAAGTAGCTGCCGGCACCTCCCTGTCAAGCTTACTAATGAGTACCGTGTTACTGCTAGAGTCAACTGTCACATTGTCTCCAGGCTAATAAAGGGATCCTATGACAAACAATATAGAAACAAAAAGGAGCTGATAGAGGATCTTTCCTTTTAATTCAATCTCTGCATATCCCTAGGATACTATCAAATTGTTGGCAGAGAATGTTTTCATGTTTTAGAAGGAAAGTTTTGGTTGTTTGTTTGTTTACGCATTTATTTATTTATTAAGCTAGATAAGTAAGAATGATGCAGTTCTTTGTTTAAAACTTAAATGCGTCTGAACATGTAATATCCAAGAAAGTCAGCATTTATCAGAATCAATTTCCATGCTTCTCACTCTTTCTTCGATCTAGTGATGGCTGGAAACAGGCGAAATCTCGTGACACAAATCCTAGCTGAGGTATTCCCTACACTAGAAACAACAGCAGAAAGAAAAATTATGTACAAAAATGAGGTCACAGAAAAATTAGTACCCAAAGTCAAGCATGTAAGATTTAGAGAATGGTAAAAGCCACAGTTCCCTTTGCAGCCTTATTTCTGGACCCTTGGTGAAGATCATTAAAATAGCTTCAGCATTGGAAATTCTGGAAGTTTTTCTACTCCTGATGTTAATCTACCAATCTTTACGTAACATAATTTGTTATATAAATATTAGAGGACAGTGAATTTCTAAAGAGCTTTTAATACCACTTGCAAATTCTCCCACAGCTCTGGAACTCGCCAGTGTTGGTATTGGAAGCCAATAATTTTAAGAATCATGTATCGCATGCTTTTCTTTGTGTTTAGGATATATAAAAAAAAGATGCTCCAAATTTATTTTAACATCGTTTATGTATGTAATTTCTCAATTTAAAAAATAAAAAATAAAAAAGAGAGCAAATGAACAAAGCCAGAAAAAACATTATATGAAACCGTATGGACATTTTCTATCATGTCAAAAAGTTCTCAGATATTCAAGTCCACGTCAGTGAAGAGCAAAACTAAACTTTATTCTTTGTGAATTCCCACTCCAGTGGGAATGAGATGCCACATTTTTCGGTTATACAGCCATTTGCCATACAACCGAGGCATGCTGTGACTCAGTAAATCTGTTTCAGGCTTTGGAGAGAGGTAGCTTTTAGCGCTTACTGACGTTTCTTCCCTGCCCTGGAGAATGTCCACCCACAGCTTCTCTCCTGCTTTGCCTATGACAGTCCTTTCTCTCTTTATTCCTATCAAACTCTCCTTCTTCTGTCCACCTCTGCACATGTTCCCTCTAGTCTGCCCTTCTCCACTCTCCCTTCCCTCTGTTCTGCATTGATTCAAACTGCATTTGACATCTGAAAATTTTGGCATATTTTTTAAAGAAAGAATATGACCTTTCACAAGAACAGCATTAAATGTTAAATACGTGTTAAAAAAGACTAGCGCTTTTTCATATATTTATATCAAAAGACGAACCTGCATTCACTTAGAGGCGCTAGAGGCAATGATACTTGCTTCGCCCCAGTAAATGCCCGCTCCTTTTCTAGAGAAGACTTTACAGGTTTTGTGTTTGGGTACTTACCAGATATAATGCTGAATTGTCTGAAAACATTTTAGAACTAGCACTGAGCAAGAAATAAATGAATGCTGGTTTCATTACAGTTTTTCCTCCCCCCCCCCCCCACTGTCATCAGAGACTTACTGTAGCGATTATTTTAGGAAATTAAGTTCTGTCATTTAGTTGCAATTATCACAGATAGATAATGATTTTCAGGTAGAGTTTCATCCTTTTTTAGATCATTTGCACACTTCAGAGTTTTACCTCATACAACAAAGAACAGGAATTCGAGCAACAAGGAAGTGCACAGAAGGTACCAAAGATGTGAAAGAGTTTTTGTTACTGGTATGCCTTTATATTTATTGCAGGAAGAAAAGGTGCATATAGAAGAATAAATAGAAGTGTTATGACATGAAGTATCTGCAGAAAACACTGTTAGCCCTTCAACTCATATCTTATCAGCCTGGACAGAAATTCCCGACACTATTTAAACTTACAATACACTATGTTGTATGACATCACAAGCAAAGTTATTACCAAACAAGAGTGCTATAATATACGCAGATTGGTTCATGAACGCTCAAATGCATGTGGAAGCGGCCCCCTCTCAAATCCAGGCACTCTTATCTATAAGCCTAGTGAATTGCATTCTAAAACAAAAGTGGAACAACGTGATATTTGAGTCATATATGTAACAACATTGTACATATCCTTATTTATATTCAGCGCATTCAGTATCCTGCTATGTAATTCATGCTATAAACAAAAACTCAGGGGTGAATACAGAAAAATTGAGCTCTTTATATCCTCATATATTCATTTACACTATTAACAGTAAAGGTTAAATACTTACAGTAGAGATAAGGGATGAATTTTTGTATTTCTGCATCCTTAGATCTTGGAAGCTCTGACTATTCTTAGAGGTCACAACTCATGGATTTATGGACTCAGGTAAGTTTATCTAAGCTGACTTGTATTTTGCTAGAAGTATAAGTTAGTAGGGGACTGTTATAAACCTCTATCTGTATGTCACCAACACATATCTATTCCCAAGCAGTGATTCCTGAAAGTAAATATTTCTCTTATAACTCTCAGATAGCTGTGTAAACTAGCGGCTCTCAATCCAGTTCCTATCAACCATGTGAGAAAACACGCTGTCACAGTAGATCACATTAAGATCTTTTTTGGAAGTTTCAGCATGGAAAAACCATTTCCCTTTTCTCTAAAGGAAAAAAAAATTGTCACCCTTTTCTTCCCCCTAAAAACATTGTCCAAAATCATAGACAGGCACATTTTGTAGCATGTTAAGAAACATTGTCATTGCTCTAGAAACAATTCTAGGACTTCACTTTTCAGCAGTTTTGGGTTTTTCAGAAAAAGTATGTGCACTTCAATAAATAAATAGACATTTCCGTAAATGTATGTGAACAGCATATTCAAACTTTGTCCTTTTTCTATCTGGAGAGCTTGCTTTTGTTTATAAAAAGCACACACGAAAGCCAGGCAGCTTTTGTAAGTATGATAAAACAACAAATAGTACTGCTGGCTATCTCTACTTTGTTTTTATGTCCTGCAGAGAGTGACATCTGTGTGCAAATTAACAACAGATTTGTGTAAGCTAGCTGTGAATGCAATATTTGGAAAAAAAAATTTACCTACAAAATAATGAATGTAATAATGACATAATTTAATTCAATTTTGAAACACTCATTACTTTCAGGTGTATATATTACTAATAGATCAAAGTATTAATTACTACCAAATCAAAGTGGTATATTTGATTAGAATGAGTGACTTCTACAAGTTTAATACTTACATTGTAAAGGGTTGCATTAAGTAAGTTGTGCAGGACAAAACAAGGGTATCTATAGAGCAGAGCAGCTGGTGCCAAGGACTTGGTGTACACAGCAATGCTTTCGGGGGATTTTACTTTGGACTTGTTCTAATCTTGTCCACAGAATGAACACATACCAGCAGCTGGAGCTCATTAGGTGGCTCCTGCATCAAATCTTTTGGGCTAATTTCATCCAAAAAGGAATCCAGTTCATGCACTCTAAAACTGCTCTGCAATACAAACCACAATATGGAAAGTGGGAACAATCAGGAGAGGTACTTTAAAATTGCATTCCTGATCTGAAGTACAGCATTTATGTGGTCATATCCGCTAATGTCAGTCGATTCAAAGCATTATCTGTCCACAGAGCTGTAAAAATAAGCTTCTTAAGAAAAAAGACTGAGAATGTATTCTTCAAAACAACACTAATAACATTTGTACTTGTCTTGAAAACTCTGCAAGGCTCCCATAAGGGTGCCTACTCCTACCTGAATATTAACATGATATCAACTTGTATTAAATGCATCAATAGTCTTTGAAGCATGAACTGGAAAGCAGTCCCACCTTGTTTCTCGGTTAATGCCCTGTCCATCACACCAGGGAATCCTGCTCCCTTTTCTGCCCAATAAAACGTGCAATTATTTATGTAATGCAGGCCTTCAACTGGAGAACTGGAATCACTTACCCGCGGCCTATCATCTCACCTAATGAGGACCAAGCACATGCTAGGATTCTTAAGTGGGACGCACTTGCCTAAACACAGGGGCCTATTGACAGTTGACGTGCCTCAGAGGACCCAAGACGTACAGGTGTAGCAAGAACAGCATGGGAAGCGTGGGGGACCTGTACGCGTCTGGAGTGGTAGATGTGGACCAGGGTATCATGTCTCAAGGCATCTAAACTAACACCAAATACCTGAAAATTATTTTAGTACAGTATGAATTCCCTTAGAGTCTCCTTACTGTCTCAGCTCTTTGTAAGGGGGGGCTAGATGGAGCTAAGGCAGAACAAAACTGTAACATCTGGATAGCTGAAAATTGGAGTGAGGAACATCGTCCTCAGTATCAGATAGGACAGCTTGCTGGGAGGTGGCATTTCTCTCATTCGTGAGCTTTGCAGAATCTGCCCTTTAATGTCCCATAGTCCTACTGAGTGCTTTGACCCTTAAGCTATTAAAATAATAGCACCAAAACTATTGGCTATGTTTTGAAAGGAAAATGCATTTTTTTGTGGCGAATGGCCCTGTAGCTGTCAAAAACGTCCACTGATGCAAGCCCCTTAGAGAAGATGGAGAGAAAAATCCAAAGAAACTCAGGTGTGAAATAGATACAAGACTGCTCCATGCTGCCGAAAACCAGGTGGCTGGAGCGAGACCTGAAGGAGCTGGCAGTCCTGCCACACTGATGTCTGAGGTACCCAAGCACTTCTGCAAGCCCCTTCGGAGAAAGGCAGCAAGTGAGAGCCAGCCTGGGAGAGCCAAGGGTCCTGGCTGAGGCAGCTAACTTTCACAGACTTCTCTTTCTGGATTTTCAGACTTAATTTGTTCCTCAGGTACCACAGACATATGCTTCATATTTCCTCAGGGAAAATAAGACTCCTAAACCCCGCCTTTAAGAAGCTTCCAAGTTCCAATGTCTTAGTTTTATACATTACCCTGAATTTTACTTACTGACCTTTCCTATTATGTTTCTTAACTATTTTCTCTCATTATTTCCCCCTTCATAATTAGCTGTTAAATAATGATTTAGACTGGAGTTCTTTTTGAAAGTGTACCTTCCATTTAATATATCTGAGCCTTTGATAATTATTAATGCACACACAGCAGCAGAGGGATGCTTTATTCACGATGTCACGGTACAGCTATTAATGATACTCAAAGGACTGAAAATTACCATTTCGGATGTGTCCAGAGCAGTAAACTGGTAAACAAGCCTGCAGTTAGTGCTATGGATGATTTGAATCAACAAGGGTGAAAAGATTTGGTTACTCTGTGTATTAGTGTTAATAGGAATAGATTATAGAGGAATATTTGTGATGTGACCTTCTGTGCACTAATTGAAATAGTATTCAGAGTCAGCAGTGGAGTAATCAAGTTAAACACTGAATCATAAATCATCATGAAAAGTGCTGTCACAACTTAGCCATTAATGCCCTGTATTGCTGGGCAGCCTTACGAAAATATCTGCTATGCCGATCTTTAGGTTAATAGGAACAGAAATGGCATTTAAAGACTATTTGGATCAAATCTGCTCTGAGGTTGAAAGTGTTACTCTGTTAATTTACTGGTAATTTGAAGTGATGTAGTTAGGGTTAGAAGCAACACAGCTGAGCCCCATATAGCTAAACAAAGGGTGATAGGAATTCATCTAACATTTATTTAATTGCTATAGAATACAATTCTGACTCAATTTTAATATATATGTGTACTTTCCCTTGGTACTTCAGATAGCATTTGCTACAGTGATCAAAATCAAAATACACGGAAATTTAACATCATAGTGTGGGTATGTTGCTAATGCAGTTCGAGAAGAGACTTCTATGTATTTTACACATACGTGGTAAAATCTAATTTTACTGTTATTATGAAAGCTCAGGGCCTTTTTAACAAAGGACTTCTGCATTATTTTGCAAATGCAGAGTTCTTTTTATTTGGCATTTGCAAGAAAGAGAAATAAAGCGTACCTCTCCAGAAGCAGAGATAAACTAGGATCCAGAGGCACTAAATTTCATATGGGCAATTTCGTAATTCAGATTTGATCAAAATAATAAGCATAAGAAATACCACAGCTGGAATGATGTATACTTTTTCTAATAAAGACCTATGTCTCAAGACTGGCAAAGCTTGTGCTAATTTGATTCGTTACTCATCAGATTACTTAGACAACTAGATGCATAATGTTTGGGGGGGCATCTATTTATCATGATTTGCTTCAAATATTGTTAATTAACATTAACATAAATTACACCAGGCATCTGGTACAAAGGAACTCATTTTTAAACAATGAACAGAAACGTTCCCTTAAAAAATTTCATAGATACTTACTTCAAGGAAGCATCAAAATGTACATTCATACAATGTGCTGAATGCATCTAGGGCATTAAAATCCGGAAGCAACAATACTTTGTACACAGCTATGTTGCATAAAAAACCAACAAGTGCAATTTTCTATATGGTTTATCTATTAATGAACAAAGAGGCATGGGAAAAAAAATGTTAATGATGGATTGTAAAATGAATCCAAGTGTTTGACTAACTCCAGTTCAGTTTTCTGAATTTGTTTTTTATTGTCATGTGCCTATGAAATTATCTGCATTATTAAGATTAAATTCTGTTCTCTGGTTTACTAATGCAAATTAGATTGATGTTATCTCAGAATTTCCCTAAATGAACTGACAGCAATATTTAGCCATAAAGTCCTAGGAGTTTGCCTTTTTCACTGACGAATGATAAAGAAAATAAATTAATAAGAGAACTACAAATGAATAAAGGTATACAATGTAATTCTGAATGCAAAATGACTGCAAACAACTGTTAAATAGAACTTCAATAAAAACAATCTGAGTTGGCAAAAACCTTTCAGCGTTTTGTCCACAGCTCAGGCAGTTCTCCATAACTGATTTATTCTGGAGTGTGAAAGGGTGTTGGAATTTGGTATTTTTTGAATATTTGCTTGTGAATTTTCATTCTTCTCAAGTTCAGATCCCAGGTACAGTACAATAATAATAGGCTTAGACACGGTGTGGGATTCATCTCCTCTAACTTTAGCTAACTATCTGGAATCTAACCTAAGCTCTGAAGTCAATGATGAAAAACAGCTACTTCAAGAAAAAGATTCATTCGCTTACCTTAGGACAGATTGAGTCACTCTACCAAGGTGGCCTGCCTAAAGGCCCATGGCAAGTACTAAGTCAAGTAGGTCAGACAAGCTCCTGAGCATGTCTGTCAGGACAGCCAAGGTGGGATTCTGCTGCCTTAGCACAGGACCCCATTGTCATTTGAAGAAGGAGCCCCAAAACATCTGCATCTGCCTGGGCCACCAAATGCGGCGTAGGAGCCACGCCATACGGGACAGCAGAGGGAGGTCAGGGCGCTACCACGGGGCATCTCACATGATGCTAGACTCCTCTGAGTAACAGCAAAATCATGCCCCTACCTGGATGTGATGGATTCCACTGATAAATCTGAGACAGGTTTCGTGTAAACAGGTGTGACAGCATACTGCTGGGAGAATGATGCTAACTTAAAATTGGTAGGAGAGAAAAATGAAGCCTAATATGGATGCTTTTCTACTGGCAAAGCAATCAAACTCAAACGAGTTAGGGTATTAACTGGTTCACAAGTCAAGGCTCAGTCTTAAATTGCCCAAAATTATTAGGGAATAGAAATTAGTTCACATTCTCCAGCCACATTTGTATTTGCTTTGCTCTATTTCTTAAAAGGTAACTTTTAGCACCATTTAACTTTTTTTTTTAGCACCTAGCCCTGTGATGCCAAAAGAGGAATGTTTTCGTTTTTGCTGTATTTTATTTAATATGAAATTTTCCAGAATTTGCGTCACAAGTGTTTGTGAAATTTTCCAGGGCATTGTCAAAAGGGCCAAACAGCTGTTCCCTATTTGTATATATTGTCAGCTTAAATAAAATTACCAGAAAGAGCTTCTGCCCTCATGGAAGATAAACGTCAAAGTGCTAGCTGGATATGAAAATCTTCTTGATATTTCTGATACATATTCATTTAGGAGAATGACACCATATTTCAATACTAATTTTTGACCACATAAAATAAATTAAAATCTCACTAAAATCTAGTCCTTAGTATAACCCTACTACAGAGAAGTACTATATTTGCTTTATTTTTTTAATAGTACTTGCGGACAGTGAGAAATCAATTGCTAGCTATGCTTTTTCCAGGTCCAGCAATAGTAACACTCCTCTTCATCCTGGGAGTCAACTCAACCAGCAAACAAAACAAAACAGAGTTAACACAATATAAACTTCAAGGTAAACTATCTTCCACAGTCTTGACTGATGTTAACTTTTTTTCCTCAGTAATATTTTTGTTTTAGAATGCTATCCCTTCCACCCAGAAAGTCATTTCTAGATCTCTTACTATCTGGGCGATATTAACAAACTATGTCCGATTAAAATACAGTATAATTTTTTAAGAACTTTAAGTAATAGGAGATTGCAGACAATTTATTTCGTGGAGTTTTATGAGAAATTACAATTTATTGCCTTTTCTGGATATGTTCATTTTTAGCTGTTATTGCCAAATTCAGCCTCAGTATAAAAAGGTGCAATTCTATTGAAGTCATGGTGGTATATCAGTGCTGTATATTCCCTAGCTGGACAATGAAGCTGTAAATAACCAAATATATCAAAAATAAAAATTGATCACTCTATTTTATAGTCTCTTAGAGTGAATAAGCTTATGATTTAGAACCGTGTCATAATAAAACCACTCTGGGAGGAAATCAGAGAGAGAATGCAACATAATGGGCCAAATCTAGTTCCCAGACAGAACAATTACATTAACTTCTCCAGAATTATGCCCATTTACAAGTTTACTTTATTTGAGAAAGAAGAAGAAAACATGTTATTACTTTGCTTTCCTGTCTTCCAACGAAATGCGATTTCAGTATATGCTTTAAAACTAAGCATTATTCAATAAAAAGAATGTTATATACAATAATGAACAAAACATTTTGCAGATTTTGAATACTTATAACATGCAGTAGGTTAGAAGCTCAGAACATTACTCTATGAACATTTTGAAATGATAACTCGATCTGTTGGCCAGAGATGAGCCATAGACAGAAAAAGAAAGTTGCGTTTCCGGACTAACCAGTAGGTCTTCAGAGGTGCAAAAGGCAGAGAGCTGCCATCTGCTAGTGGAGTTTGTGATCCCTAGATGTCCATGGTGGCTTTTTAGAGTTTAATAGTGATATTTGATGTGTATTATTTTTGCTACTATCCTCTTATTCTTGACTGTGCTTTCTTTTCATTTATTTTTTGATGCATTTGTTGCATTTAATAATATTCACATTGTTTATCTTTGCCCAGTACTCCATTGCCGGCACAGCCCGTACCAAAAGATAGGGTACATAGAGCAAGAGCCAATGCCTAACCTCAAAGACACTAAAAATTACTCTAACTTATTCACATAGTTCTAATTGGAAGTCATTCTTACATATTTACGCATACACACAAGTGTATGTGTTTCTGTATATAAATAAAAACAAAATAAATAGAAAGTCAGTGCAATAGAGATTACACAGTGCAGTTCAATGCTCTGCTTTGCTATAAGCGTATCTAAATCCAGCCCGCACAAATTTAGCGGGTGCTTTTTAACTTATATATAAAAATGTAAATCATTTATTATCATGCACACACAAATTACTTTTTCACATAGTGCACAGTTTACCTCATCTGATGCTAAAAAATATATAATTTCATTCTAGGTAACGATAAGATAGAGGAAGAAGATAACATGTATATTCATTTAAATTGTTTAAGTGTTTTCTTTTTAAGGATTGAATTAAAAATCTACTGTAGTGACCCTGTCTTGCACAGTATAATTCCCTAAAACTTCTAAGTCACTCAATGATAAGAGGCTGATCTATATGCTTCCACTGCATTAATCAAATACCAGGTCTAATTAAAAGAGCCATGCACAGAGCTTTTTCAAAATGTTGCTCAGGTATTGCAATAATTTCTGATCACCCAAGCCTGGAAGACAAATAATTAGAGCTGCCAGAGCATTCTGATGAGTGATGTCAGCATCTCCAAGTGACCTTCCCTCCACTAATTAATTTTCATCTTAAGAAAAGAGACCCTGTTGTTGCACATTATTAATTGAGTTCACTAAAAGATGCGCCTGATTAATTTTTGTTGATAATACTTGTCATTCTATGCAGCGGCTGTAATCATTCTATTGAGTTTTATTTTTTTAAGTTGATCTAAGTCTTTTACAATGTGACTGATACAGTATCTTCTACACAGAAATCTGTACATAAGGGTATAGTCTATAATGTGAGTACATAGTTTTCATTGCTGTTGATAGTTTAGGTCAAGTGGAACTCTGATGTCTAGCTTGCTAACTTATTTTCAATCGAGTTAATAGGATTTCTTCCCCTCTACCTCCAGGGACTTCCTTCAGTTTCCAAGTTTAAGGGATTCTCTCTCTCTTTTTCCACGTACCTCTCTCAAGAGCGTCACGTTTCTTTGATCATCCTGCCAGCTAAGGAGGACCATGCAGCTGGCTCAGAGTAAATACCACAAAACACTAACAACTGGTGATTTCGAGACCATCTAGGACAAAAACAGTGGTTAGAGGGATGACAGCTAGCAGAGCCAGAGTGCATGGCTGAGCCCTGTCTGGCATTAGTTGTCAGTATGATCTGGACCATGAGTCTGAGCTCTCCCAAGCAAGGATGATTAGGGGTGTTTGGAGAGAGAGCTATTTTGCCTATCTCTATGTTAAACATGGTTACCTCATGGGATTTTGGGGAGTGGGGAGGAGAGAAGTCATGTGGTGCCACATAGACGGGAGCCATGCTGCACCATCACAGCCAGATTAATTTATTAAATGTGGTCACAGAAGCAGCAACAGGCAGACTATCCCAGAATAACTAAATAATAAAGCAACGGACACCTCCCTGAGTCTACCATCTCCTGATCTCTATGGCATTGGCTCCTCTGCAGTTTGGATCTCAGAGTCTCCTGCTGAAACTCGTCCACTTCATATACCTAAGTGTCCATGGAAGCAGGGAGAGATGAACCCAGGGACAGTCAGCTATTGTCCAGCTTCATTCACTACGTTAGATCATACTTTATGGGTTCTTATCATTTCATATAGCCTAGCCCAACACAGTTCTTTGCATAAAAACATAGCCATGCGCTTCAACACATTGAGGATCTTAACTGCTCCTGAATCCCATGCCTGTAACAAACACAGCTGAGCATAATGATGTGTAATAATACGCAATACATTACCAAATATTTTTCAGGAGGTGAAACTGATTTCCTGTTAAATGATCTTAAAATGTATAGGCAATTTAAGCCACCAAAATACACATATTTTTCCCTACTTTGAAGAGTATTTTAATCATGTTTTAATCAAGATAGCCATGATTACCAATTTATCAAATATCAATTTAACAACAAAGATTATGGAAATCTTCCCCAAGCCAGTGAACAAAATATGATTAAAAGAGTTCTTCAGAGCACTATGATGAAAATATGCATAACTCTATTCCTCAGATATGTTCTAGCACACGAAGGGATCAACATATTGTAAAAGCAGTAAGCTATCTAGATTAAAAAAAGAGGAGGGGGAAGTTATAAGTTGGAATAAAAATAATTATTTTACAACAGATTTGAAGGTCTATTTTATCACACATTCAAGCCTGGACAGCATTTTCTGCACCTCAGACTGTGTGTTAAGAGCAACACTTTACCTTTATTTACGATTGCAAACATTCTTTACTGAGCAGTCTGGTTCCAGAGTTTGATTGCTAGGTATGTAATAAAATTATCTGAATCTGGTGAAGTGCTTGGTGCCTTGGAAATTTTTAACTACCTGAGTGTGTGCTTCACAACTAGCATTGAATTTTAAATCGGCAATTATCCTCTTCTTAAAATCTTCCCCTAAAAGAAATGTTGGTTCTTGTATTCCGCTTTTCTCCCCCAAAAGTGCCATTCCTACAGCTGCAGTAGCAGCTTTGATTTTTCATTTAAAAATATATTGATACATAAGCAAAGACATAAGCAGAGAGCTATTGGCTTCATTTCATTTTCTTGAGCTTTTCTTTCTTTGGTTAGAGATAAAAACACAAATCACAACTGTTAGATCCTTTTTGCTGCATCAAAACTCATTTCATTTATTCAGGTTTCCTTTGATACTTTCTTCAAACAGATTCACAAAATACTTAAAGCACAAACAAAAATCTTACCACAATCAAGCTATTTACCCCGAGAGCTGTAAAGAATAGAGATAGGAAAGGAAAACTGTTTTGTTGTTGTATTTTTAAATACTTCAAATACTGACAGAATGAGGATGGGAATATACATAGAAAGGTCAATATAATTTTAATATAATTACTGAGATTACAGTAGAGGGTAAAAAATGCCTTTAAACTTCTAAAAATACTTACCTTATATATCAGATATTTCACTGAAGTCTAAAAATAGTTAATACCAAAAAATGACATTTATTTTAAAATATCTGTCTTTATCATATACATGGCCAGTAGTGTGATCACTGGGAGGAATGGGTGGGTTCAAACATCTACAGAGTCATCATTTAAGGACCACACACATACACGTGTGTGCACACAGAAACACACACACACACATGAGCTTACTCAACAACTTCTGGAAAAATAAATGCCTTCCTGGACACCTTTAAGAGGTAATGCTTCCCCTCTGATAAATACTAAGTTTGTGTGAGACAAAGAATGAATTCAGAAAATACAGCTATTAGACATAAGCCATAGATTTACTTAGGTATCACATTATAATTTATTTTCCCTCTATCCCAACGTCTTAGGCCAATGCTAACATTACAGCTAAGCTAGGGCAAGTCCAAGCTGCTGCAGAAAAGGGTGGTGTCTCCTCCTCCATTCTTTTTCTCCCTGAGTGATCGTGTTGCTGCAGGATGAGTGGTTTCACTGCAGAGTGATCCGGTGGAAGAAAAACCCTGAAAAAGACAAAATTAAAAAACTAGTTTTTTCTCCATTCAGCCAGCTGAACTAACTTACCCTGAAAGTGCATAGTCATTTGATTCAATACGAATGAAGCAGCAGAAGCCCATGCCTAGGTCAGGAAACGAGGACTGCCCCTTTCAGAGACAGTTCAATATTACATCGACTCACAATGTGAGTTCACATCCTCAGTTTTGCCTTCTGCTCATGTAAATATCACTGAGTGATGTTTCTTTAACAACTAGACTACTCTCCGTTTTCCTTTTGGGCCACCCTAGTTAGGAAATTTCCAGCCCGACTCCCATCTCCAAGAGAACTGGTTGCCTGGCTTGCGTAAAGAGATATCTGGGTGGAAATGAGCCCATTGCCGTAGCCACCTAAATTAGGTATCTACATGTGAACTGGGTACTAATATAGTCAGTGCAGAATAAGGACTTGATTCAGCTCCTTAAGCAAAGGTTCCTCTTCACGCAGTCATGAGAAGCTCAAGAGAACTGCTTGGGGTTGGCAGCTATAGCATAGGACCTATGGGAGACCCATAAACCCATAAACCCCTACCTGGAGAGGCAACCAGGGACTCATGAAATATCCTGGGGTGCGTCGGATGTCATTAGATACCTCTGTAGAGGCCACTGAGTGTTTTGGTAGACTGACTGACTATACTAGCAGTTTAGACACCTAACTCCTGTATGACTGCATTTACCTATCAATCTGTGAGCTGAATTTAACCCCCTCTTGCCAGCTTCAAACTCTCAGTTTCTATGCCACCTCCTCTAATCAAAATGCCATTTTTGCATAATCTAATCAAGCCATATAATGCTGCCACTATCTAGCTCAGTTTTTATGTTTTACACCTCCAGAGCTGCTAGGTACAAGCCTCATGCTGCCATTAGCTATACTTTGCCATTTCTCACTATCTTTAGCTACAGTACCACATCTGGGCTCTGCCATCAAACAAGCTGTTCGGTTTTTTTTTTGTCTTTTACAATTATTGGCTAGTAAGGAGAATATCAGTAAATGCTATTCAGCTCTGGTTAGTTCATTAGCAATCAGAAAACCTACCACTGTGAAGGGCTTAAAGTGACTTATAAGAAACTTACCTACCCCGCACCCTCACAACCAGGTAGCTTAAAATATTTATCTTCCCTCCCCATTCTTCTGGATTCAGCTTCTTTACCCAGAATTGAAGCTGGAGGGTAAGAATGAGCAATCTGCTTTGAAGAGTTAAAGAAACTACAGCCCTATCAGCGTGCGGACACCATTTATCAGCTGAGACACACACTTTCTTACTCCGGTTCAATGCGAAGTGACACAAGTTAGTTAGCTAAAATCCCTTCGTTCACCTTACCTGTACACTGAAATCAACCCAGAGTCCCTCCATGCTCTTCCACTTGAGTTAAGTGATAGAAAAAAAAACTTTATACACCACATAAAGGCACGTTAAAATCAAGAAAAGTTCAGTTCCTCCCGCTGTGCCCTTCCAATAGACTTGCAGACTTATGAGACTGGCAGTTTTTATTTCAGTTTCCAAAAGAAAAGCCTATCTAATCTGTGTATTGGTGCAAGTCTTTACCACCTGGACCCCTCCTAGGTGTTTGGAGCCACTTGTAGTTTCAATCAAATGTGATGAAAAAATACTAGTTCCAAAAACATTCAGCTCCCATAGATTACATTCAGCACCTGTGATAAAGAAAAGTGTATAATGGGAACTTATTAAAAGTACTGGAGAGTCCACAAGGGGAGAGAGCTGCATGACTTCTCCAACCACAAGAAGAACAGGCAGGAGAGCTCTCAGTTTGTGGGATCCCAGAGGCACCAGCCAGGAGTCATAGGTCTGTGCAGTCCCTCTAACTTCTGTGGGATTGTTCTCACCTTCAGATGGGCAAGGTCAGCAGAGTTTGGCTTGCCGGTGATGGTTTCTGTTATGTGTGACTGAAAGAGCAACATCAGCTCATTGTGTGCCGACTACCACGGTTAGGTGTCAAATCGTGGCTTTTGTCTGCAGCTGACTTGGGCTGATTGAAACAATGAGCTATGGATGAGAGACTTTGCTGTCTATTATAGATCCCCTGAGTTTTTCAGTCCTTCAAATCTTCTCCATCCTTAACACTAAGCTATCTGTTGCCAATGACACACAATGATAAAATTTTGTTATTATTGTAGACTTTTCCAATTTAGGATGCTCTCAGAGTCAACTTTGTGTGTAACTTTATGCCAGCTGGACATGAACACACAGTATATGTGTAATTGTTTTGAATGATATAAGTTTCCATCAGAAAGAAGATAAGCTGAAGTTACGAATGTGTTTTCATCAATGACCTCCTGTTAGGCTGAAAAATCACTGGGTTAAATGTCAAATGGTCTGATATCTACCCCGTAACAAAGCAATCTCTTCATTCACAGAATATCTACCATTATACTGAGTACAAATCAGAGCAACTGTTTTCCCATTTATGAGATTTATACAGCCATTTAAAGAAATTTTTCTTGTGAAACCACTGATAATATCAGCCCAATAGCAAAGCGAATGGTTTGATTCAAATTTTCTCCAAGCTAGGCACTAGTTTTGTGGGTCAGCAGGAACTTTCAGAATATGCTGGCTTATAGAAATAAAGACAAATATAGGCATATTAAACCTGTCTTTTTCCAAAGCATGATTCAAATCTCCCATAGAGTTTTTAAGTTGCCTTGGAGGAGGGAGGAAAAAAATAGCTAAAGCAGTTACAGCAGAGTTAGAGAAGAACTTTGTAATCCCTCTGCCCAGTTGTCTGTTTTCGAAACTATTGTCACAAGGTCTCAAAGATAAAAGAGGCAGCCAGGCCTCCCAGCGTCACACCACAGACAGTGAAATGGCTTGACTGGCCAGCTGATGATACCCATTTGATCCAGAGCCAGTTCCCTTCCTCCTGCTGATCGCTGCCCCACAACTATGAGACTCCTGCTGCTCGTCACTTCTACTTGCCTATTTAGAAAAAGAAAAATGTGCCCTGCTAGCACCCTTTTGCACTTCTTCTGCCTTTGCTTGCCTTCTAGCTGTGGTGCATGTAGTGGCCGCTGTGACCCCTACTCTTTTTTTTTGTTTTTCTTCACCTCTTTCTCAAAGACATTATGAGAAACAGAGAGCACCACATGTGTCTGACATCCTGAACTGACTCTGCTCCTCTACCTTTAAGGATCACATTGTCATGCCAACAATGGCTCTGCTGGCCTCTCTTTTGCTCCCTGGGATACAGCCCTATTTGAATTTCTTGCATTCATGAGCTCGCTATTCCTTGCTGTCCAAAGTTCATCATACACAAAACTCTTCCCATTCTCACTCTGGGAGATATTAATCTTGTCTCCCAGAGTGAGTGAGTTCACCCATTACCATATAAAGTAGTCCCTCTTCTGGGCTCAACAGATAAATATTCCCAATATTTCTGTTAAAGCTAACAACGAAAATATGTTAGAGCAGAGTCAACTAACACTCAACAGCAGTCTCATTACAGTCTCAGAGTGGAGACGGAAGAGGAGGATAGGGAGAAAGAATGTTAAAAAAAACAGATATTAATAATTAAAGGTTCCAGCTATGTCCCTTGTGCCTTATAATGCTTTGTCACTCATTAGGTTGTAATCAGAGGCGTGAGGAACAAGGTAGTCTACACAAACTGGGATTACAGCCATGAGAGCACAAGGATTTTAATTAGCTGTGGTTCTAACTTAACTATTGCCCTTAGAATAGTAGAAGGGTTCAATCGGATGTAAAAACATATCTCCTCCTCCTCCCTTTCTGTGCTCAGCACCCTGGGTGCTCACAGTGTTTATTTTTTTCCAGTTTTCAAATTGATTTCTATGTTTCATTTTCTCTTGACACATCAGAAATCATCAATCACTTAATTAAAAAAGAACTGCAAAATAATGATTAATTACTACCCAGAGCAAAAGAATGTGAAGGTTCCACAATACTTGAATATGTGCTCTGTAAAGGGGTGAATAACTCTCCAAGAAACAGGCATAACTGGTTATGCCAGCTTCACCCATTTGGGAGACTGAGGGTTATTTTATTTCTTTTGTAAACAAGAGTTTAGAAGGTTATTTTTCTGATGATAAATTTAACTTCAGGGTCGCAAAGATGAATCATCAAAAATCAGGAAATGAATATCTAAAAAAATTAGCTTTGCTTCTTTTGGAATGTTTATTATAATAAGTCTTTAATTATACAATTGCATAATATTTTTCCATAGGAAAAATGTGCCACATTTGGACTACAAAAAGGACAATGCTCCACAAATGAGGGAGCTATTCTGTGTTTCCGGTTAGTCTCCTTTTTCAGAATACAGTCCCATGCCTCATTTACTTAGAATCGTTCGAGCCCCACCCAAAAAATAAGGTTTTTTTCGTTGATGGGATTTTTGTGACTTCTAAAAGAGTCAGAAAAACCTGACAAACATTAATGGATGCATGCATGCATGCAACACTTTGGGAGACAGGAATGCAATCTACATTTTCAATTATTTGCTGCATAGAAACATTGTGTCTGCTTTATTTCAGACAGTCTTTTTTGGTAGCAAATGGAAGGAAGAGCCCTCCTTCACAAGTTTGATGCTGTTTTCTCCAGGTCTGCACATTTTCAGCAGTCAAAGGTATAGCAGAATTTGTGGACTTCCCCAGCATGTGTTTTGCATTACCAATATAGAATTTGCGGAAAATGAGAGATCTACTGTAAAAAATTTAGTGTACAAACAAAAAGTACATTTTGAAAATCCTAAAAAGCCACAAAACATGAATTATTCCTTTCCAAATGCCAATTCCTGTTGTCACTTACTGATGTTAAGACATCAGTCCACAGATATTGTAAGACTGTGTCGTAGATTAAGTACTTTTTCATTCTCTTAGTTCCTAAACATACCTGAACATTTTCTACTCCAGCACTGCAGACAAACTTGCTTCTGAGCAAAGAATAAACCCAGCATATTCAAATATAAAAGTCTGATATTATAATCAACTTAAAATTATAACTTAGAACTGGATAAAGATGAAATACGGATAGAGTAGGACTTGCTGGAGTGAAGCATGAGATGTTTAATAACGTCCATAGATAATAACTTTGTCTGTGGAAAATAAGGGGCTTTTGTAAGGCATTTGATCTCTGCAGAAGTATGTGAAACTCTTCTCTGAACAGACTATTTAATAAAGTTCAACCTGATACACAGGTTCAGTTACATTAAAATATGAAATCTTTAGAACTGAACTAAGTGGCAGATCCAGGACATAATGAATCTTGCCTCATCCCACAGTCCACAATGCTTCATTAATTAGCATTTTCAGTCCACTGCCCAAGGCTATGCTGTTAATTTTACAGGCTTTTGAGTAACTCCCCTGCATCAGTTGTGTCTCTATCTTCTGAAGAGACACAGGGTTAAAAATTCTTATGTAACCCAGAGTGTCCAAAAGAACCCGACGCTCCCAGCTCAGAAGGCAAGTTGTCTTTTTCTTTTGTAAACAAGATTGGATATTAAAACGATAGGACTAAAGTACGGTGGTAGAGTACACATTGGTGTTTAGTGTCTGTTCAAATCACAGCTGTAGCCCAGAGAGGCAAAAAGGAGCACTATGTCCTGTACACCTAAAGGTGGCAAGTTCATTGATCTTATAGGAGGCTTCAAGGGATGGCCATAAGAAAGGGAAACCAGTGAAAGGGTGCTTGGCCAGGATGCCAAAATGCTTCACTGTTGTTCTAGATATATAATTCCGTAAGGCAGTCTTGATTTCCATACAGTCCCACTAACAGCCAAGTACAAAATATCTAACTAAATTCCTCAGTTTATCCTCTGCACCATTCTTTCAAATTTGGCTTATTTATAGGATATAAAACATTACCCTTAAACATTTCCAAAGTAACACAAGTTTAACTCTATTACTACTACCCGAGTATTGGCATTCCAACTGACAAAATGCTCTGTACGTGTCTATAGTTGATTGTCCTCTAGAGTAGTTTTATCAGATCTGAAGTCACCAATTTGGAATGTCATTTTACATAGTCGTCATCTTCTGCTCCAGACAATCATCTCATTAAGCTTCAAGGGTTTGTCATATTGGATCCATCTTATATTTGGAATTTAGCTATAGTACAAATGCCATTTTGGTAGATCCTTTGTTTGCAAACAGAAAATGGTAACATTTCTTTCTTGTGTTTGAACAACTCATAAAATTAAAAAAAAAAAAAGAAATCTTCAATCAAAATAACTGCTTAAAAGTATGATATGTTAGTTTCCTTATATATTATGAACATGAATAATAGAAGACATCAACATATCATTAAAAGATGTTGTTTCAAATTTCATTATGTTTTCATTATGTTTTCAATCTATTTTTTATATTCCCATAGCCATTTTCAAGGTAATACTGAAAATCAAAGACTAGGTACCCAGTCTGTTTGTTTATAAGGTAATATCCTTAAAATAGTGTGAATTGTAATGTCTTCTGTACATTTCTAAGTGAAGCCTAAATAAATGATAGTATAATTAAAATTACTTAATTTCATTTTTACAGTGATCTCATCAATTTGTTACTGCTATGCATTTACAGTAATACTGTACGACATTGTATTAACCTGCTAACTTGATATTCTTTTTTCTTTTTACCTTTGTGGACTGCATTAAGATTTGTCTGTAAAGGGTAAAGTCTGATTACAGACAGTGTTCTAAATTTGAAGTAATCATCTGAGTAACAGTAAAGTTTAACTGTTTAACAGAGTATCCAATATGGCTGTAAGAAAAAGCACAATTACAATGAGGAACACAATATAAGTAAAATATAATAAGAACTGAGACAAGCCCAGCTGCTTAAAGCCCATTTCTTTGCTCCACAGTACAAGTGGATCATTAGAAAAATCAGAGAGTCAGTGCCATAATTTTATCTCGCACATCAACTCTGACTAAAATATATATATGGGCCTTGGCATCTGACTCTAATAAGGCTATTCTTGTACCCTCATACATGGAACACAAGCACCATAGGGGTGAATATATAAGAGAGAATGGGAAGTGAAGTGATCCATCAGCACAGGCGAATGAGGCAAGGATGGATAGCCAAAAATGAAAGGGTCACACTAACTCCAGAAGTCCTACATGGATCTACACAATGAAAGATATCATATATGCCATTTAATAGGGCAGCATTTGAAACAATACACTGCACAGCGTTCCTCATTATTCATCAGAGCTGAGTGCCTATTCATCCTCCTTTATACACCATCCTGAATCTGCCCTACAGAGTCTTTTACAGGGAAATAACAATAAACTCTCTTATCAACAGCTTGTTGTAGCAGATACAATACATGGGGTACTGAGATCAAAAAGAGCATGAAAAGCATTTCTGCCAACATCGTACAAAATATTGAACATCTGCTATATCTGGGATCCTGGGAGTTGTAATTATAATTTTTGAAATCTGCACACAAGAGTTATAAATATTAGAACTGTAGCCTGTGAAAGCCATGAAATATTTAAGTTGTTTGGCAGGCTTAAGAAAAACTCATAAACTTAATTTAGGCAGCCAAATACTGTATTTTTACAGATTTTACATCTTTCATGTCATTAGTCATATAAATTAAAGCAACCATGGAGCAGCGCAGAAGTTGCAACGGCAAGTCCTGTGGGCAAAAAAAAAGGTCAGCCTGTAATTTAAGACTTTAACCAACACTTCACCTTTCCACTTACCCTGTATTTCAATTCTTGTATTAAATTTATCATAGGTATTTTTAAGGCATCCATTATCCTATTGTCTATTAAGTCCCAGTAGCGTGCTTGATGCCGTACACAAGTATAAAGATAGTGGGGCCAGCTTCACCAAGTTTTGGCATCAGTTTAGCAATGCAAAGTAGTCCTTAACCCATCTTATTTAGCCTGTCTGGTAAGGTTAATAGCTGTTTTGAGCTGTTGGTGACACACTCAGAGTCTTGTCCACCATTCCTGCTCTAAAGAAGTAGGAGACAAGGAAAGTATACAACATCCAGAGGGTGATTTAAATTTGAGGCAAGGCAAGTAACTTACAAATATCAGTGATGAAAGGCATTGAGGAAGGAGCCTAGATAGTTTGGCAGGAGACAAGAAAAAGGTACTACCACACCTAAAACGGTATCATGAATGAAAACAGCAAGATAAGAGAGGGGGAGGAATAGTAAGAGAAGAGGAACAAAATTGTGCATGGGGGCTTTTCAGTTTGTTACAATCTTCTAAACTTGTTCAGGCACATCAGAAATGTGCTGGATGAAGATGAATAAAATAATAACTGAGTTTAGAATAGTAAGTGTAACACCCAAATTCACAGAAGCTAAAATACGAAAAGACCCAAAGGCAAATTTGTATGATGTCTCCTCCACCTGCTAGATATCCATATGCTACTAGTGAAAATATAGCTCAATGAATGGATTTGGGGATCGTCAAATGCACTACAAAAAGTCAAGCAAGAATTTAACTTGAAGAGAAATAGAGAAAATAATGTAAAGATGAAGGGCCAAATTTTACTCTCCATAAATCCAGCATCCAGTGGACACCACCACTCCCTGAACAAGAAACTCATTTGACATCACAGATGTTACAGTAAATTAGTGTAGGGGCAACAAAGGAGAATGTGTCTCAGGGGACACAAGTAGGTACAACACATTCACAGAAATTCTCCTTTGAACTACTGAACTATGAGTAAACAGAAAAATACAACCCCACCCTTGACTTATCTAATAAAAAATGTATCTAAGTGCCAGATGCCATGGTACTATGAGTTGTTAGGGTAGCTATTAGTTAAGTTAATGAACCTAATTATGATCTCACTTATACATATTTTACAGTAGCATAATACCATTACATTCAGTAAAGTCATTCATGAACTACACCTTTGTGCTGCAGTGCCAGCAGATTCTCTTTGCAAAGCTGGTGTATCTGGATTCAGATAGGTATACCATAATTAAAGAGAGATCACTATGGTTTAGAGACTCTCATGAAAACCCTTTTCCTAGTTGGCGTTTCAGGATCTGAGGAAAAAGGTGTGCCTCGAACACCTCCCGTGCTGCAAAGATCCGTGCTTCTTGTTTCAGGCTGATGAGTCTGAGAGGGATACTCCTGTTATTTAACTTGAGGTACTAACGTAGATAGGTAAGTTAGGAGCCTAGCTACTTTTTTAACTAAAGAAGAGAGTGATTCAGGGGCTTGAAAGTCTCTCTGGAGTGCCTTCTTCCACTAATTAGGAAATCTGGTCTCTGACTAAGGTTCAGAATTTACTGCAACCTGCAAATGCCTTTCACCCTGTGAGCAACTCTAGTTTGCACAGTGCGGCTGCGAATCTAAATTCCTAATTCTCTTCTCAAGAAATTCACACGCTATACAGCAGCCAATACGTTAAAGATCACAGTATGGCTAAATAAGCCACACACAATATATTTTGCAAGAATATTGTTAAAATCAATTAATTCTAAACCACAATTTCAACAAGTATCATATCTGTTCCATTTTTTATACACGCACAAACAATAATCTTTGCATTACAGAATACAGTACAAGGAGCTTGCACTATTCTAATTTCCCTTATGCAAGATGGAAATGAGATTTCCTGTCATTCTCAGCACAGGCAATTTTAAATACAATCATATGCCTGGTATATAACTGTTTCAGGAAAACAAGCATGTTCGTGACAGACACACACACGTACATCTGTTCGGTGAAGAAAACTGCAGTAGGGAATCATCCACATTATTGTTATCATCCTCATTCTCTCTACTTAATTCCTTTCTCCAATAACTGTTTTTTTGCTATTCCACAGGCGTGTTACTGCAGTTGAGCTGAGAGGGCACTTATGAGAAGAAAAGTGCACTTTGCATTTTGTTCTTTTCTACTTCTTCCTCACTTTTGTTGAGATCTACAGTAAAGAGAAATCAAAAGCTGGGAAAGACGGATCCCATCAAAAAGAAGAAAGTAGAGAAGAACCTAAAAGAACTGGAAATAATTACAAGGTCTCCGCAGTTCCATCTCTCTCTGATGTTCTTAAGCTGCCTGCTTGTTTTAGGCCAAGGAGACAAAGCCAGGGTTCTACAAACTGGCATAAACTAGCACATCATCTCATTGCATCTGTACAGACATAGACCAGTGCAGAATGCCCACGCTGGCTTTTATGCTGACAAATTTATTCAATAACATTTTAAATAAAAATTAAGATCAAGTTAAAATAAAAATCATATCTTCATTAGATAAGCAGCACCTTATACAAATACAGTATCTTATACAAATACATTTCTAATGTATTTATAAGAGTAGGAATAGAAGATACATTGCAATAACGAAGAACCCTTCCAATTTTCTGTCTAAAAGTGCAAAAGATGCTGGAATCATCAGACAGATAGCCTTGCAATGTTTTATTTTAAAAGGTAGGGGGCTGTATTTCTAGAAAATGAATTTCTCAGTTTGCATTAGGAAGCTGATAACTAAGATGTCTGTGTCAGTCTCCTCTGAATCTTAATAGCTTTTTTATTTCACCTACACTTCTATAGCATTGTCACAAGATAACTATGCAATACTAGGTGTCTGCAAATGCTAACTATAAGGATTTCGGGATTACTAGATATGTTCCCAAAGGTCCAGAGCAAGCTTATATATTCACCTTAATAGAGCCCCCACATTCTAGGGAAAAAAAGGAACATTCTCAGGGTTCCCACTTCAGCAACTCATAAATATTTTTTTAAAATAGAAAACTAAAACAAGGTTATTCATGCTCACTTAAACGAGGCAGCATCCATTGTCACTTGGCTCAGAAGTTAACCAGAACTGCAGCAACTATAGTATGAGGCCCACTTGGACTCAGAATTCAACATTGACCACACCTGCCACATTTTAGGTGGTTGATATTTCTGCTTTACTGTCCGTTCCAAAATGAAAAAAATCCCCTAAAGGATACATTGCGCTGTATTAATTGCAATATTGCATAGGCTGGGCTGTCAGGTGGGTTGAAAATTGCCTGGGCTACCGGGCCCAGAGGGTAGTGATCAATGGTTCAACATACGGCTGGCAAGCAGTACCATGCAAAGTACCCCAGAAGTTAATATTGGGGCCTATATTTTTCAACATCTTCATTAACGACCCAGATGATTACACAGACTGCACCGTCAGCAAATCTGCAGATAACACTGAATTTAGACAGAGTAGCTGACATGATGAAAGGTTGAACTTCAACACAGAGGGACTTTGAGAAACTTGAGGACTGGACCAACAAAAAGCTCATGAATTTCAGTAAGGAAAACTGCAAGGTTTTGCACTTGGGGTGGAATAACCCTGTGCATCAGTGCCGAGACGAAACTGGCCAATGGACAGTCCTGCTGAAAACAAAAGGGAGATCACTTGCTTTTACAATAGACACCACTCATACAAGCCAACAGCACAGTCTCATTGTGAATAAGGCAAATTGCACACTTGGCACAGAACAGTGTCAGTCTGTGCCCCCAGGTCAATAGGGATGTGCCGAAATTGAAGTAGGATTCTAAGGTGGTAGCAGAGGACTACTGAGATGGTCAGGAACCTAGAGTGCACAGTTTGTGAAGAGAGATTGGTAAGCTGGCTTGTTTAGTCTGGTGAAGAGGAGACAAAGGGGACACCTAATAGTAGCCCATAATTTCCTGAAGATTAGTTACAAAGATGATGGAGCCAAACTCTTCTTGTCAGTGGCAGACATTAACAAAGGCCAACAGCTACAGATCGTGGCTTGGGAGATTCAAGATGGACGTTAGGGGAAAAGGGAGCAGGTTCCCTAGAGCAGTTGTAGCATCTTCATTATCGGACATCTTCAGGACTCAGCTAGACAAAGCCCCATATGACCTGCTCCAGTGCTGGCAATAGTGCCACTCTGAGCAGGAGGTTGCACTATGACCTCCAGAGCTCCCTTCCAATCAACACTTTTATGATGCTGTGACTCTCACAGCAGCTACTGTGACTGTTAAAAGTGTACATCAGCTGTGAAGAATGCACTCTCAGAGAGCTCGGTGACAATAACTTCTTAATCTATGTTTAGTTACTAAACATAGAAATGTCAATTAGAGCTGAGGGGGACAGGATCAAAAACAGAAAGCATTTGCTGTCACTGGCATGTCCAGGTGGAACAAGCTGTTTAGTACTCTGCACGAATAACCCGAGGTCTCTGCAAAGACCATGAGCGTATGCATAGCATGTCCGTACACCTGACATCTCACACAATAATTCATAGAGGTATACTCTTGTCATAACAAGGCTTCAGAAGTTCAAAATGAGCAATCTAGATAGGACAGCAAGGAGAGAGACAGTAAGTTGACTAACAGTAAAGATGGAAAATCCTTTACATACCGAAGGCTCCCCAGAAGAGCCATTTGTGGCACATAGGAAGCAGACAAACATAGGCAAACGCCACACATAGCCCTCTGTATGACCAGAGCAGTTTGAACAAAGGAAATGATTTTAAGTGCCGAAACTGCCTGACTCCACATGGTGCCATCAAAAGCATTTTCATTTTTATCCAAATCAATGTAAAAATCAATGTGAAAAATAGAAGCAAGCATAGATGGAGATGCAGTCACTCATTACTTAGCCGTTACTAGACAGGATGACTACAGAAACTCCAGATTGTCAGCTTTAGCAGCTAAGACATGTCCAAAGACACGTTGCAGATATGAGATACTAAGAACAGCTAGAGAAAAATTATATCGTTGCACTTACATTAAAAAATGGCTTTTTTTTTTTTCATTCATAAGCTCTGTTTTCCCCAGCCTGGTACCTAAATGCTTAATTTTCACTTTTACTGAACAAATCTTTCCTTCATTTCCTCTACCTGCTGTTAGACAACAAAGTGACCCTAAGTCAAAGTTCAATCAGCCTCTATCCTGTAAACACTTAAATGGGGGTACACTTGTTGCCAGACTACAAAGAGTTAGTGTGAGAGCTCATACTGCAAAGTTTTGGGAAGGAAGTAGTCTTCAGCCAGTCTGTACAGAAGCAATCTCTATCAGCTTCCCTTTGCTAAGGACTTCCCTTCTAATTTCCAGAAGGAGTCTGGAATAGGACAAATGTAGATTTACCAGGAACAATCTGTGATATATGAGTTTCCCCCAGAAACACCGGCCAATGCAATCTGTATCACGAGATAACACCATGCACCCACAGCTGTACAGCTGAATAATACCTATGTTTAAATAGCAGCAGTGACAATCCTTTTAAGAAACTATTTGACTCAGTTGAAAGTTAGACTGTTTTTTCCCTTTTATTCCCATTGTATTTTTAACAGATTTCAAAGAACAACTGACATCATTGAACATATACCAAAATATCAAAATCATAAGAAATGTTCCTGTCACATCCCAGTGATTCTGAATTGAAATACTCACATGATTTTAAGTTGAGATACCCAGAAGCAAGTGCGAAAAACAGCTTTCACCATCACCGGCTTGCAGCTAGTTCAGAAAACCTTGCTACAATTTACCTAATGTCAGGCTTCTCAGATGAACAATTCAAATTCTCCGGATAACTTCCCCATTAGAGGATTGGTGTTGCAAATCTACCTGAATAAGGTTATTCAAGAAGCACCACATTTTGATAACAAAATCCTTTGTGATGATTACCTAATAGCCAGCATTTGTTCAAACACTTTTAATAGACCTTTTTTATCACATGCAAAAAGAATTTCAGTGCTAGTTCAGTCTCCTGTTTCACTCTGTCATGAATCACTTTGTAGAGACATTTAGAAGTCAATAATCCACTGTAGCTTTGATGACAGGTGATTAATTTCTACATTTTAGAGACATAATAAGATTTAGCAATAAAAAGGCCTTGAAGTAACCTACCAAACAGCTTTAATCTCAGCCTTGGGACTGTTGCTAAATATGAATGCTTGTACACAAACGTGGATGATTTAAGTTAGTAGGTTTTATTGCAGACTTCTTGCCTTTTCATATTAATCTTGCTTTACAATCAGGCTATCTATACAATCAGTTTATGCTGAATATTGTTTCCAACACAATACTTGGGGGAGGATAGTTAAATTATTTACCCACAAGGGCTATATTCTACTGAAAACTGGTTTTACATGCTTTCCGTGTGGCTTACCAACGCTCTCTGTGTGGCAAGGTTAGGTGAGTGAGAAAAAAATAAACTAGCAGACACACTTACACAACTAGTCAGTACCTGGCTGCACAACCACGCACAGCCCTAAGGGCTCAATCCATCACACAGTGAAACCAGTGGGAGTATTTTGTTGACTTCAGTTGGCAGATCAGTATAACAGACAACTTTGAATGAAAGAAGAAACTCCAAGTTCTCCAGCCATGTTCTAGGGAAAATAAGGTACAGCTATATGGTTCCTGATACAGCTGTCCTGAGGTCTTCAAAACATTGTCTGGATTCTTTTGTTTCAAAAGTAGTTTTATATTGAAGACAGTATCTGAGAAAACAGAACAAATATTCTTCAAAATCTCAGCCTCATACATTTTCTTTATATATTTTCAGGAAAGCTTCATTTTTCTCTTCAAAGTACTCTGATCTGTTTTTTTTTTTTTTTCTTTTCCTATACAACATTAAATCTTCACTGAAGTTCTCCTAGCCAGAAATCTCCAGGTAAATTCACAAAATGGTCCTATAAGCTATTTCCCTCAGGGAGCAGAAAGGACAAAGCTGCTACAAGTGACTTAGAAAACCCATTTGCTAGTGCTTAATCGTAAAGACTTTCCTAGAGTACACGAGGCCCTAAGTTGCCTAGCCTAAATTACTATTTGCTGGTGATCATAGGCTTTCTTGTGGGGAAAAAAAAGCAAACTAACAGCACAATAGCCCTGTTAGCTGGAAAGACAAATAAAGTCAAAGGGCTCCAGTGTTCTTTTTGTTGTTTGCTAGCTTTGAAGAGATCAGCACCTGCAATAAACGGCAGTAGAAAAACTGAATTTCTCACATCTGTAGGCAGCATTAAAATGTTCAGAAATATTATTAACATTGTGCTGCTGCCGCTATAAACTTTGAGAACGCCAAAGCATTAGATAAGAAGGAATAGGTTCTTCTCAGAGGAAGCCAACAAACTCTCTCTCGCTTTCAATACCTGACAAAGTAGATGGGTAGATCTTCCAGCCCTGGAAAAGTCCCTCCTCAGACACCACTCAGGAAAGTCCTAAAGGGTGAAAAAAAAAAGGAAAAGGAAAGGAGAAAAGACAGCACTAACACCTTATTCCTATCAGAAGACTTTGGAAAGGAGGAACAGGGGTTTTAGCAATAATGGCGAATGATGTTTTATCAAAGACAAATGGTGACAATATTGCTATTCAATAGCATCTATTAAGAAGCCATTTGAATTTTAAACTCATTTAAAGTAAAGGAGGTTTCAATGTCAGGAGATGTGTGTGAAGGTGCTTAGGACAAATGCTAGATGTGAGGGCAACTGCATGGTGATGGGATGGGTGATAGGAACAGGTGGTGATGAGGCGGACAGAAGGAAATCTATGTGGTCTTAATTTTTGGCTAAATATAAAATGGCGGATCCAGGAGCAGCTCCATGTCTCAACCATTTTTTCTCCTCTCTTTCCCCGTGCACCTTTGTTTGCATTGGAGAATCACCCAGGCACCTTGGCGGAAGGAAATGCAATATGCTCTGAGAATGTCCCCAGTCTAGATGAGAAGGAACTAGGACACCTTAATTTGAATGCACCTCCCAGCTGTCTTTATAGACTTTCAGGCTGATAAATTATTTTAGGTGTAGTTTTCGGCTTACTTCTGCACCCATAAGCACTGAAAACTTAGTCTTTTCTTTCCTCATTTTTCTTGTTAAGAGGAATGAAAACTAAGATCTGCTCATACACGTATAAATGCAAGAATATGATCCTTAAGAAAAGCACTGACTGACACAAATGTTGCGCTAAAAGCATTTTTTCCTTTAAAAGTTCACTCTTCCAGAATATCATTTTACAGTGCAGGTTTTTCAGTGCTTATATCTCAGCAGGGGAAAGAGCTGCTTCTCTATGTAAAGTAGCAAAATTGTGTGTGAAGACAAACACATGGTAAGGAAATGAATCACAGCAAGAGACTGGACAGTTAAGGCAGATTAGACATATCAGACAGCAAACGGCAGGGTGAGGTACTGCAGTGGAGCTGCCTATGTTACCGAACACAGGAAGAGTTATGACATTTATGCATTTTCATTTCTACAGGTGGGAACCTCAAATCATTCCACAGGTTAGGCTCTTAGTATCTCTAATCTAGTCCTGCTGAGGCACAGTTGATATACTTCTGACTTGTCAAAAAAAGGCACAAGGCACACTTAAATCTATTCATGGTCCTAACATGAGACATTAAGTTTGGACTACTTGTGAAACCAACAGCTACTTCTGAATATGTTACGTCCCAAGTAACACATTACATTTTCAGTTTCCAAAATTAATTTCTCTGTATAAACTATGCTCTTTAGCTGTTTTGTATATTTCTTATGTACAGCTCCAGCGTGAAATAGGTTATTTGAATTACCGTGCAAGGGCCTTTCTTATCGATTACTCTGCTGAATCAGGTGATTCATGATACAGCTTGCCCAAACATTCATTTTTTTAGGTCTAAGAGATTAAATCCTGTCTTTTTCTGAGGTAAAAGAAGAAATAAAATCTTTTTCTTAGCTGCCAGAAATTCAACATGTCCTATACCACTCTAGCATCTTTCTTTTTTTTTTTCAAAGAAAAAGACTAACCACGCAAAATAAATCAACAACCTAGTGGAACAATTATCTAGGAATTGTAGTAGTTTCTGGAATTCCAACCAGTACCTTAATCCACATACTCATACCTCAAAGGAATACCCTATCTAGCAGAGACTCTGCTGACTGTCATAGGTCTGTCTTTCACAACAACTTTATATACCTTCCACAATCAATTCTGAAGTAGGATCATGGGTCAAGTTCAGTTTCTAGGGGGTTCTTAGTCAAATACCTAACCAGCCACTGCTTAAGCCTTCATAGAAAAATAAGCAGCCAGAAAATAGGTTTCAAAAGGTAAAGTAGCAGAGGGAGGTCAGCAGCTTAGTTTTCAAAGTCAGCAGCTGGTCAGCACAAAGATGTACTCCTCACTGGTATGCTAATTAAAGATGCTTGATACCTGGGGTACTACAAGCTTGTTAAATAACTAGTCCATCTTAAATAGTTATTTCCACTGCACATTGTCCCTACTAGCCACTCCTGGTCACCGAGCTCAACATAGCTGCTCTGGACTATTTCTGCTACGAGCAGCTAGACCACGTGCCATAACGTTTCAGTACGTTTAGCATGAGGAATATGATGTAACCGATCACACAGTATCTTTGAGGGCAAACAAGGAATTTATTAAAGTACTGTTTCTGTTTTCTTTTATAGAAAAAAACAGCAGAAACATCTTTACTCAGTTCTTCAGCCCGAGGAAGTAAACAATATCATTTAAGGTATAGTCTGGCATGGTGAACAAACTTGGCTTGCCCATGATTTTTCCAACATGATAATGAATGCCATCGTGTTCCTATGTTTGTGTTCTTGTTGTTTTTAATAGAAAATGTCCCAAAATATTTTAAAACACATGTGTAAACAGAATGTATTTAGGTCTCCCCCATTTCACCCTTCTAGCCATGTCTCTTTGCTCAGCAAAAGAAGACGACCGTACATTCCTGGTCCAACAGGTGTCCGTTTCTTTAAGTTTTCAGGGAAAAGTCATCCTCAGGTTTTGCTCTCTTCAGACTTGAAGCAATTGGGCTTGCATTTTAAAAGGCCCTGCTTAGTTGAGAGGCCAAATTCATCCACTGCATCTCAAAAAGTTGCTTTTTCATTCTCTTATCTTTACCATAAATTCCACTCAAATAATATTTTTTCTAGTAAAAGGTTACATCACCGTAGGAACTTCCTCTTGACTATACCTTTTTACAGAAAATTGTTTTTCAGGAAAATTTCCAGTCATCTCTATTGCAGAAACCAACTTCTGTTTTGAGAATCGTACAAGTCCACCTCTGGAGTTGTGCTTATTTCCTGGTACTATGCATAGGAGAGCTGGGTGTTGTACAAAAAGTGCGCTGATCATGCAGAGTAATTCCATCACTGATATGTGTATATATGCTCAAAAATGAGGCAGCTTGTCAAGTAGTCCTGAAGTATGCTGACTGCACATCTGTCTGGGGAACAAGACCCAGCTTGGGATGGATACGTTGTTCAGAAAAACAACACACGCGTGCTCTGGCAGCTTCTGTATAGCAAAATGGCATGCAGAAAGAGGACATGTGAGAGACCAGGAAAAGGCTTCAAGGTCATTGTGAAGGTATGCTGTACGGAGCACAAGTTACTGGCCAATTTTTTGAGAGAAACATGAGGGAAATCACATTTCTGGGAATAGAAACCCCCAGTTCTCCATCAGGAGAAGCACACAAGGTGAGCTAACAGACTGGCTCCTGCTTCAACAGGTGCTGCAAATATTATGATAGAAAACACTGGTCAAGTAAAGGTCTCTGCAGTTCTCTGTACACTACTGTGCTCAGCATATCCAAACTAAACTGCCCTGTCACCCTTGACTATATGAATCAGAAATAAAGAAACAAGTGTTTTTATGTTTCTAAATATTCAATTAATATATCTATACTACAGAATGAATAATATGACTGAAACAGGAGCTGAAGTGCAATGAGGTACTGATTACAGAATATGTTATTTTGGAGTGGATTCTGTAACAAAGACTTTTATGCATTCAGCATATCAACCTGGCCACATTAGCAAGCTTTTTCAAACAACAGCTCCATCCTTAGTTTATGGCCGCCTACCATCCCTGGGTCTCCTTGAGTATTACTTGCCAAGTATTGACCGAGTTGATTAAATGGCAAAGATCCCACAGAATTCAGCATTCCCAGGATTTTATGCAAATTGGCTTCTCATCCGTTTTCTTATTCTTATTTCTTTTTATCTTTCAATCTAATTTTTCCAAGATGAATTTATTTTAATTCCTGTTAATACGTGAATCACTGTAAGATTCTTTGATTTTGTGTTCTGTACATACAAATTTTCATAAAGCATCTCAATTTAGTATTGTCTGTGAAATGTGTGTCTTTTCACACCTTCAAAAGCACCAGAAGTCAAAGGCAAAAGATATTATTTTAAGGAATACAGTGTCATATGTGCTTTTCACTTGTAAATTATGAACAAACAACTAGAGTTATTAAAAGCTGGACTTCTAGAAGGATGTAGTAAAAGAATTTTAATTTTCAGTTAGGTAAAGTAGCAGACTGAGGTAATCACTGGATAAAATAGCAGAATAAAACTTTTTTATGCTGAGAAATTGCTATATGAAGAAATTTAATATGTATATCTATTCTTGAAGTAAACAACACTAGGGTTCTCTGCAGGCCAGAAAAGCTAATCTTAGCAAGATGCACAAGACTAAATAACAGGCACCAGGGTCACACATCTTATTAAAATCAGTATTTTAAAAACTGCTTGCTTAAAACATTTACCTTGACACTGTAAATTATCCTTAGCACCAAGCCAGCTATTATGCCGTCGACCTCTATTTCAAGCAGCTAAATCCCAGATATATGATTGATTTTTGGTCTTCTTTATTCAAAGAAAAATATGAAGCAAAAATAAAGTTTCAAAGTATTTAAAATTTATGCTTGCAGAGACAGCCTATGGTGAAATTCAGCCAGCTTCATTTTGTGCTGAACTAGACCAGAAGATTGGGTAAGATATGTTTTGAAGGGACCTTCACCAACAGATAACCTATATGGCTATAATTAGTGAATATGCCCCCATTTCAGTTATGCTTATCTCAGCTCACAACTTCAGGGTTCTTTCTAACTTCATGATAGTGTTTAATGCATTGCTATTTTATGTACTGCCTGCCTCTGAGATATGATTATCTTCTCGCTAACTTTTATCAAAGTTAACTACCACAAACAGAGAAATTTAGGAGTCTGGTAGATATCTGTTGATTTAGTAATAAGAATTAATGATGCAGAAATACCTTAGTTTCAAATTATTTGTCACATACTGTCTCTTTTTTCTCATTGAAAATAAAACATACTGTCCCTATCCTGAAGAATTTATGATTAAAAAGATTCGGAGAATGAAATATGCCTCCCCTAAAGTCAGGGAAAATTTTCACAATTATTTCAATAGTCATAATTGCACCCAGAATTTGGACACGCTAGAAGCCTAAAAGAAAAATACCAAAATTACATACCCATTATAAAAGAGTACATGTACAAGCATTGTAGCTGCCCTGCGTATCATGTGACAACGCAACAAAATGGTTATTCAGATATAACCAAAACAAAACAAAAATGCATCAGCTATGACTGGCAACTGAAAAGGTCAATTACCTTTCCCTTCCACTCAGTTCAAATGATTCAAGTAAAAAAATTACCATAAGAACAAAAGAAGGATGAGTAATCTAAGAATCTTTGTATATTTGTATATTTTAACAAAGTTTATTTCTTTTTTTCTTAGATTGTTGGTTACTATTGTGTCTTCATGTTCACTAATAAAACCTCAGTAATGTCAGCACTAAAGTTTCGTTTTACCTGTCAGCAGATAAGTAACAGTTTAGTAATGCCTCAGAGTGATTGATGGTAAAGTAGCAAAAAAATAACTAGTACTATAAACCCTATTTACAACATCTAAAAAGAACCTTGAAAAGATAATACTACGGATTACCTTTGTGCTATTTTCTATACTCGTTATAAAATTTGTCACGGGGTCTTTAATTGTCTCATTTTCCCTTTTTTATGGTCTTTGTCATGACAATAAGTTTTCACATAATTCAGCATCTGCTAGATAGCTTCAAACGATGCAGCAGAAGTCCAAATATGTTAGAGATGCTGTAGCATGATTGTCAGACTCTTCAACCCTTGCTTGCTTAGTGATAAAATTTGTGAAAGAAGGGCTATAGAAGGTTTTATGCCCTCCAAATGAGCAGCCCTTCCCTACCTGCTATTTTCACAACCACCTTCTTTCTCTTTCCCTGGGCTGGCCACTCAAGACTAGCTATTGTAGCAAGCTAGCTAGCTACTAATTGGATCTTAGAGGAGTCAAGTCTGTGTGTTCGTTTTCATAGTACCAGTGAGTCCCACGTCTTTTACAGTAGCCTCCAGAACTCTGGGCTTTCCTCGTGAACCAAGCGGATCATAAAAGAATCCCACTCCTCCTTCTCTCTTAGTGCAATCAAAGCCCCTTAAAGGAAGCTAAAGAAAGCAGAATCATGAAACGGCCTAGAGGCTCAGAAAGACACATAAAATAACCCAAGTTTTTTTTTTATATGTATCACCATTTTTAAGCCAATTCCATGCTGTTTTGGGGTCTGATTCATAATTTTTTAATGTCTGTGGCTGGCAATATGGATGACGATTGGAACGGGTAGGATACTCAAAGTCTTGTATTCCAGCAAAGACATTCACGGCGGCTCCTTAGAGCCTATTTGGCAAAGTTCATGAAAAACGCTTTCTGCCTTCTCCAGCTGGCTTAGTGACTCCACTTCATCCCAGAAAATTGCGGCTTGGCCTCAGTTATGCACATTTGTCCCATTTTTCCTACACGATAATAATGTGATACTTGGGCATAAAAACTTTAGTGCTTAAGAAAGTCCAAATGGCACATAACAACATACCATACTACCTACATTATAGTGATTACTACAAACACATTTCATGGTTCTGCTGCTTCTTATCACAGTAACCCAGATTTAGGCAATCTGGAGTATCACATAAAGCATAAGGATGAAGAGAGTTTGCTCTTTGGCACAATCAGACTTTCCTCAGTATTAAATAAAACTTTGCTATTCAGGAGTCTTGAGGCTCTCCCAAAAGTGCAAAACAACTTCCACAGAAGGAAGAACCACTACAAATCTCACTTTCTTCAGTCAAGTGTGAGTCTCTTTCCATTGACTTACTTTTTCTCACACAGACACATGTGTGAACACATGTACAACACATAAACTTTGCAAAGCAAAATGTTCCCTTACATTGACTTCTCCTTCTGGAAGATTATAACAAAAGAAATATATGCCAGCTGTTAGCCACTGCCATTCATTGTGCCCGAATACTGCCATGATGAACCTGGAGTAAGGACATACATAGAACAGATTTGCTAATCATTGGAAAAAAGAAGTTATTTAAAATGGTGGCTGGAATGATATGTACAATTATTCCCCAGCAAATCTAGCTGCTGGGGGAGATTTTCACTAACAGCCTCAATGGTTCTGGTAGGCAGACAATAGGAACAATACTGTAAAGAGAATAAACTCGGGATAAAGCTCTTTCCCTTCCCACTCTGTCTGTCTTCTCCTATGCTTTTGAATTCAAAGTAAATAGTGGAAATAGATATAATCATTGTGAAAGTTCCACTGCTTTTATTATCTCAGTCACAAAGGTACCACAGGCTCTTCATCAGCTTCAGAGATCTGACATGGAAGTCAGCTTAAGCAGAAGTTGCAGTTGTGCAGTGTAATCACAAAATCCATTCCTTTGGAAAAGGCAGGAGACACTGACCAAAAGCAGGCTACACTAGCAGGCAGAAATACTTCACTGTTGAGTATAGTGTGTGGTCAACCCACTTGTCAGCCTCGTGAGAATCAGAGTTCCAGCGTTCCCACTTCTGAGGACAAACTTCAAAGAGAGGATGAAAACAGGAAAGTAACATTTATATCTCCAGCAATCAAGCTCATCAATGTTCAATGCACTAATTTCAGCTTAACTTCAAACGGCTACAGATAGATATCATAAGAATAATAAAAATAATAATATTCCATAAAAAGAACAAGTCAGGGATGAGTACCTGAATCTTGTTGCATGTTTAGACAGGAAAAGAAGGAGATAAGTGTCATTCCTTCCTCTCCTATGCTTGCTAATAGTACAATAAGTAGTCAGGCCAGAGACAGGTAGGGCCATGAGGTACGAGTGGAATAGATGGAAAATAAACCTTTAACAGGAAATATTTTATGCCCCACTCTTTATCCCTTATTTGTATCAAAGTAGGGCCAGCTTTTCAAGACACTCATAAGAGGGTAGAATGAAGCATAAGCAAAAGAGCCTGTACTCTAAATTTCAATTAAAAATAGGCATTCATAAGCCTGGATATGTCAGCAAAAATGCCTTCATGGTACATATGAGTCAGTTAGGTCAATGGGAAACAAGAATGGTTAGTCCTCCGAACGATCAGATCACCATGATTAATATTTTGGACTCCATTTTCGTCATTTGTTTTTTTCTCCACAGTTTCTACTAAATGGCTTTTCTCATTTCCCTCTACTTACTAATATGCCTATGGAGATAGCAAATAATGTGGCTGTGACATCACTCTATTACTCAAGGATGAAGCAGGTAAGAAAATATGTTGTCAGCTTTGCTGGCATTATGCTGTCTCCTGTATTTCAGGAATATATGCTGCAGTATGACACGTGCAGTCTGATGCACAAGCCTAATAACCTCTGGAAAAGTTTGCAGGGACTTAAGAGATCAGGTAGTATTTTCAAGAGGTATTACTATAAAGATGCTAAACAGAAAATCTATGAGTATAGTTCATGAAATTTAAAATAAACCAAGAATCTCCATGCTTGAACATCGTCCTATTTGTGCGAGTAGAAAGAAGTAGAAATACAGAGAATTCTATTGGTACAGAACAACGTATATATGAGACCAGAGTTTGAAGGTGCTGGTTTACTAGGGTGGAACAGATAGATACCCATGAGCCATAGATACCAAAGAGCATCTGCATTTGGATTTCTTTGCCCAAAAAAAGCAGAAATGTCATGATCTTAAATCAGCTTCTGCTAACAGAAAACTCTACGATGGAATTTGTGAGGTGAAAAGGAAATGTACAATATTTGGGTGCCAAGAGAAGATTAGGGAACTCCTTCAAAAGGAGGAAGGAAGGGACGGCTCCTCAGCTTTTATTCTTGGTCTGTGTTTCCAAATGTTTGCAACTAAACTTGGTTGTTACAAAAAAGACTGTAGCCCTTTACCGTGACAGGTAGCTAAGTCCTCTCTCTCAGGAGCTGACTTTAAGGAAATGTTGTATTGTCTATTTCTTGCCTGCTATTGTTGTAGAAATTGCACTTGGATTACTCCTAGGTAAAAGGTAGCAATCCAGGCAGACTACTAAAACAAAAAAGAAAAGAAAAATCTGTAGATAACAAAGTATATGTGCATGTGTACCATTCTCGAGAATTCAAAAGCAGTTTGAAAAAAAGCGTATAGCTTTGTTTTAGTTTATATTTAGCATTGTTAGGTTTTCTTTAGTGATATGTATTCAGCAGTAGTTTATCAAGGCAATTATTCAACACGCAAATGCGCTATCTTGAGCACTGCTTCAACTTCTTAGTTCATTATTTTGTTTCCAGAAATAAGGTGGGAGTTTTAGTTCATTGTGCATTTCACATTAGCAGGCTTTTACCATCCAGTAATAGACCTGTTTAGCACTGAATGTTTAAGGGGGAAAAAAAATAGAAGAAAAATGTATTTAAAATGGTACAATGAAAGCATTGTTCTTTTAGTGTCATTGAACATGGGCCAACTATACCATTCAGAGGTAAATGTAGAGCTCTGACATTTAACTCTGATATTACAGAATGATGTTTCCAGAGAGTCACATGTTCAGTAACTGCATCACATTTACAATTGTCTTTGAAGTTTTAATCTCAGTTCATGCTACTAAATCACCATGAAGGTTTATTTTTAACTTGTTATATAAAGTGTTTTTAAAAAATTCAAGGAAACATCTCTGAGTATGAAATATGTCAAACTGAAAGCTGCTAATTGTATAACTTCAGGATACTGATTTTTTAAAACTGGCTTTTTAAAGTTTTAGGCAAGAAAGAAATGTTTCTTTTTTTCAGTAGTTTTCAGATTTTATTTTTAAATTATGCTAAGGGAAGTAGGAATTTTAAGTATATCTATTAAGAAATATAAATAAGACTAGAATAGATGGTCCCATGGAGCCCAACTTTCCCAATAAAGTTCTGAAAAAAACTATAGTGAAATTACAAACATGAAAGATAATGCACTAATCTTGAAATTTAAAATACATTTTAATATTACAGTACATGGTTTAGAAAACCTGTTTTCTTTAACAGCATATACATCTTAGACCAAAGAATTTCACTTGTGATTGCTGTGGGATCACAGTCTGAACAGAACAAAACCAGTTGCAGTCTGCTGTGACAAGAGTTACTGTGTGTTGCTACCTGAACATGACCACTTCTAAATCTTCGTCTGAACTCCTTAATGCGTAGTCACCAGCACCACTGCTGCTTATGCTTACGTTTCTCCCATCGTGTAAAAATACCTCCCACTCATCTCTGCCTGGTACTGCTTTTTGCTTTCATCCCTAACCTCACCAAACAGTGTTTACAGTCACCATCTAGGATTTTCTTCCAAATCCATGTTAGACCTCTAAAATTCAGACTCAGACTTCAGACTCAGCCTTTTTTTTATCCCTCAACTTTCTTCTTTCTGAAATCATATCTTCCCTTAATCACTGAGACACTTTCTTCTTCTAAACATTGTCTTTCTAGACACTTTCTTCTTCTTCTTCTTCCTCGTTCTTCTTTAGTTGTCTCTGCAGTATGATTTTCAGAGGGTCTTTCCCTTTAACTTTGGGGATAGACAAGGTTTATGTAGGTACTTGGCCCCTTCTACCTTAGCTTCAGATAATCCCATCCACAAATGCAAATTCCATGATGAGGTGTATGCAGTTAATTCACAGATCTACATCTTTCCAGCAAAACTATCTCCATCTTTCAATGCCACTTCCTAAATGTTTTGCTGTCAGTTCCGTTCAGCAGGGCAAAAAAAAAGAGTTTTTAATCTTTCTCCACCACTCCTTTTTCAATCTCTCCAGACAGAACTTCACTTTATACTCCAAGTACCGTATTTATCACTCAGGTGAAAGTTGTACTTAGATTTTGCAGATTTCTATGTGTATCTTCCCTAAGACACAGCCTTTCTTATCTATTCACACAGCTGACAATTTTTGCTGGGGGTCTCATCCTGACAAGCTTTGATTACTACAGCAGCCCTTTTTCTTGACAAATGCTAGCCTGCTCAGGCTATATTCATTTACAATACAAAGATCCCCTTTCCAGCCTGTTGTTTTTACCATAGCGCCCCTTTTTCAAAATCTCTCCCTAAAATCCATCTTCTCAGCTGCATCAAACCTGCTCTATGTTTTTGCTAGCCAGGCCCTTCATGGTCTGGCCCCATGCTATTATTTCCCACTCAGCTGCAGAATGTCAGCTCCCAGCTCCAGCCAGCAAACGATGCCCATGCCCATCACTCATTTGTTGCATCCTCAAATGCTTTCTTTCATGCTACCCTTCATGGTTGGGAGCTCTCTGTAAACATCCACCTTCAAATCCATTTGCTCCAAGGCCTATGAGGGACCTGACAGCAGTTATGTTGGTAGTGCTGGCAACACTTCTCATCAAACTGACTTATCGTTTCCTTCTGCTCCCTCATCTATCTATATCAGTCTGTTGTTTTTTTCTCTTTGATTCAGAAACTGTTGTACTGGTGACCAACTTTTTGTTCTGATTTTGTACAGCACCTAGCACAACTGGGACACGGTTCACGGCAAGGATTTCAACGCACTACAGTAATTTAAATAAAGCTTTTTCACAGCTTTTTTTATACCTATGGGAGTGAGTTTCAGTTTTAATTCATACTTTGCCCATGAGATTATAAGCATCCTATTCTCAGATTACAAAACAGACATGCTACCATCTCCAGGGCTGGAAAACAGATTAAAACATCTGTCTCTCAGTGTAACTTTGTATCTGGGTGAGCCATCCTGCTTGTTAAATTTGTAGGACTGCTAACGAAAGCTGTAACATAGCAAATGGTGCTGATTTAGATGAACAAGCATATCAGTCACTGAGGAATGGGCTCACAGATCTTTATCTCAGCAGAATTATTAAGTCACATTATGTCATACAACATATACTGTTAACAGTTTCCATTGAGCTTGGTGGCAAAACAGATTCTGCGGAAGTAGATTTCTCTGAAACAAGTTGTGTGCAAGAGCACCACCTAAAGTGGAATTATCAGATTTATTTCACAGCTGATTAGATCACACTCTCAATGGAAATGAGCATCAGCGAGCCATAATGAAAGTACAAGTCTTTAAATCTCAAAGGTGATGATAGGAGCTTCCCTTCTCAATCAGTATGTATAACAGAGCCTCAGTGGGACTTGAGGGAACAACTGACCTCTTTCAGCTGGCAATACACATGCTGGAAACATGAACCCAGTTATCAGACTAAATACTGTCTCAGCTTAGGGGAGAGCAACATGTTTGTGTCCAGACATTTGCTGAAGGTCTCAAAGGGAAAAAATAGGGTACAATTTTTGCCAGTGTAGCCAAGGTCAGAAATAAAGACAAAGGACTTTTACTCAAGTAACTCCCCCTCATCAGATTTAATGTTTATTTTAGCCTAGATTGACTTGTTGTCTTTTCCCTAGTTCAAAATAGGAAATCCCTTAGAGAGGTGGTCAGCCTTAGGGACAGGGCTCACTTATTCGCACAGGATGAAGAGGAGAAAAAGCAGCATACAGTCTACAACATTTATTTATGGCAAGTGCATTAGGATACTTTCTGGCTATGAAGAGAAACCTAACAAGACTAAAGTTAACTATAGTTTCCCAAAGACTTTGATCAAAGCTACAGCGTTAACATTTTCTCATTTTTGCCTGAAAACTAATAGTGATTTGCTGTTAGAGGATGTACATGAGCAAAATTAATTATGCTCCTAATTCTTATGAGCATGCATTTACTCTGAAATTTGAGGATGTGAAGTCTTAGTTTTACTTTTTCAAAGAGTGGCATGTATATGAAAATTAAAACAAATAAAATAAACTTGTAAATTTATGAGGAAAGGCATTTTCCACTTGAACTTTCCATATAAAATATTACTGAAAGGTAAACATGACCAAGGAAACGGTTAATAAAAGTACTGTTACCACAGTATTTTCTTTCAGGAGTTTATATTCCTCACAAAGGTAGACATAAATAGCTGTAAATCTGATGAAGAAGTTAATTATGAGGGAAAGGGGCCAAAAAGTGAGGAGGAGAAGAAGAAATATCATTGGTTTGACAACGATGGCTGCCAGAAACAGCTCGCAAATCATGGAACTATGCAGGGACAAAAAGTTGACTCTAAATTATGGTGAGACTAGGTCTCTAAATCACTTGGGAGCAAAATGATTTCAGTAGACCTTTAATTTTCAGTTATTGAAAGTCAACATCATGGCAAGTAGCTGCAATGTTTTACAGCAGACCATCATGAAAGTATTTTATTTTTTCATTTCCCAAAAATGCACAAAATCTTCAGACACAAGTGAAAATCAATCATCTCACCAATCATACCAAAAGCAGCTCCCTTCCCAGGTGAGGTATGGACTAGCAGAATAATGAAGGAGATGCACAAAGTTATTAGCTCAGAGTATCTTGCACTTCTACTGCACCTTCTTTATCGAAGCACTCCCAAGTGCTAGACCGGTCATCAATCCTGAATACTTTAGCGAAGCCAGGCGTATAATGATAAGAAAGGAAGATTCATTAAAACAAGCAAGTGAACAAGCAAGCCCCTTTCTAAACATAGGCTTTCCTTCATGATCAGGTAAACGCTAACTTTTGCACTAAAGCAAGCAATAGTCACCTGATAAAGTCTTTGGATGAGTTTCAGTTTTTGAAGCATCACAGAGGGTGAAAATCCTTACATTTTCCACCTTCTCTCTCTGGATCTATAGAATCCTGTCTAGAATTAGGTTTCAGTCCCCTACAGTGAATGAACAGCATTAAATATCTCAAAAGCAAAGAAACTACCCTCCACTAAGAAATAGCAAATAATAAGCACAAGGGTATAACTAAAGTCCTGCTTATTTCTAGAGCTTAGGCAAATATCTCAGGAATGTGAGAATCTCAAATTCAGAGCCCAAAATCCTTTCATGAGAACAGGCTCCCACCTATGTTCTTGCAAGATCTCCCTGTAATAGTCAACAGTAAAAGAGCTGAAGATAGTAATGCTGTCAATCTTCAAGATTCAGCTTCATTCCCAAAGTTGTGGGTATGTCTATATCAGTAAATAAAGGACAGCCAACTCAAATGCTCAAATATTTTCCCATGATTTTCCATACTGTCTATTACCATACTCCCTGGCACACTTCTAGCCTATGCCAAATATCTGTCTCTCAGATAACATGTACAAATAGCATTTATTAAGAAGCGTTTCCAATAGTATTTTGGATGTGGCCACCCTTTTTTTGAGGCAGAGGAGAAAGGATAAAAGATGCCAAATGATTTTAACCTTTTGGGATGTTGAAATGCCACTAAAATTTAAAAGTTGGATTTAGGCACTAAATCTTGCATGTCTTTTTTATGTTAACCTGCCAAAATACCCTGCTGGCTTGCTCTTGAGGACCTCTCAAGCCAAGCTGAAAGATAAGCCTTTATACTGATGTAGTCCTTGACCAGATTGGTTGACCAGATTGGTATGAGAGTGCCAACACAGAATTTTGGAGTCATATATGCTGTCCAGATTGAAAAAAAAAAAAAAAACAGTGACCTTCAGATGCTTTTAATCATGTCTTTTTTCTTGTAAAAACAGCTTCTAGTTACTACCAGGTTGGACTGGATTTTTGACTTGTGACTAGAACTGTGCAAGTGATATTTTGGCTCAATGGGTTCAGGCCCTAATTCTTATTCTCCTAGTTTTCTTTCTTTTAAATTCTTCCTTTTTTCTTTTTTTTGAGGTAATATTAAAACTTGAAACAAGTTTTATTCTAAAAATCTGAAATTTAAAAAAAGAAAGAATAAAAATAGCAAAACTTTTTTTTACATTTTCTTTTTTTTTTTTTTTTTACATTTTATTCACTAAATTCAGAAATAGTTTTTGATTCCCCTCCCAAAGAATTTGTTATTGCCAAAATAATTTTGGTTGACTTTTGCATATCTCCAAAGATTATGTCTTCTTCTCTCTCTATATCCCCAGCCATATATTCCAATAAGGGCATTTCTTGTCCTATTGGCAAAAATAACTAAGATATCCAAAATTAAAACAGTATGGTATTGCTGTAAAACCTTTTGTGATCTACCATTTCCCGTCTGTTAAGTGAAACTACAGCAGTCTAATTGTCTCCCTAATTTATGTATAAATTTGAAAACGGATGCCCTTCACAAAATCACATTCTTTCAGACTCTAAATCCTTCCAACGGATATAAGGACTCTTCAAATAAGATAACCGTAATGCAAAATGAGGTAATTCTGGATCCAATTCAAGGAAATGAGCCAAGCACGGTTAGCACCATGAGGCTGCACCTACAGAACGTCTTGTTCAAACAATATTAGAAATCAGGAAGACACAATGTGTACAAGAAAATACAAGCGTGGTGATGTTAGAGAGGCTGACACTGATGGGAATTAAACATAATAGTATATATTGATTCAAATTCCATAACTGTTATGGATATGCATAATAAAATTCCATATGTTAAATTCACTTCCCCAGATTTGGAAATCTCTATAAAAGCAACAAAATCCATAATGAAACAAGAATCTAGATAATATTAGTTTCCCATAATCTACTACCAGATCTTAACTAATTCTTTTTGAAATTAATTAATTAACCAGTTACAAATGGTAATTGATCAAGGTAAGCAAAGAATAATTTATTTGCAATAAATGAGATTTTTATTAGATTGTATAAGTTTGGATAGGCTCTTGATAGGATTTAGCATAAATATTGTCACTTGCAAGAAGCTACAGTTGAAGAGATTACCATTTGAACTAGTTCACTGTGATGTTAACAGTGTCAAAAATCAGAGAACATATTTCTAAGGAGGCTCCAAATTTACCTCATAGGAAACTGATCTGGTAATTGAAATTGTTTATACTTGAGAATTTCCAAAAAATTTGTTCTTATTTTAAGCTAAATGACTGGCAACTACAACAACAACACAGAGATACTGATAGAGAAAAAGTTCGAAAAGGGAAGATCAAGTAAAAGCGCTTCATGTCATTTCTAGAAAAAGATACAACTGACCTGCCTGGAATGGGGGCCAGGATGTTCTCCTTGACAGCAACTGGGAAAGACTGGGCCTAGCACACAAGGAACAGTTCTGCACCAGAGAGACCCATATACTACGCTAACATGTCTTTGGGGATGACACCTCTCACCTAACTTTGTCCATTGAGATAACGTAGGCTCAACACGTAATGGGTGTACAGAAGGAAACAGCTCAAGAGAGCCATTCCTCCTATACTCAAATGGCTACAACATGCAGACTGACTCTTCCCTGGGAAATGTCTCATTTTCTCCACTGGCTCCAGAGGGAGTCAAAATAAATAACTTAAGCTGGGCAAGTTAGCTGAGATAGTCTCACACTCTGCCATCTGTAATTTATGGTATATATGCCCTTTCCTCTATGCCTTCTTCCCATCAGAAATGTTATCCATATATCTTAGCACCTACTGTTTCTGGCCTTTACCAATAACTGCTGTAATGTATACAAACAATAATCCTTATATGGAAGTTGCCAGAACCTGCGCTTTTATGCATCTTCCTTCACTTTTTACAGATGATACTGTGTCAATATATATTCTTTCCTGAAGCAAACCTATTAAAAGTTAACAGTTTTACCTATTGAATGAAAATATTTCTTCCATTAAATGTTTAAATAGGCAGTGAAATGAAGTTCAACATTTATGCTAAGATATTTTTAAAATTTCAAAGACAAACAATCATAATAAAAAATGTTCTTGTTTAATCTACAAAATAAGTACATTTGATTTTAATTATCTGGGTAATGACCAAGCAAGTACATCAGGCACATCCTTTCCAAGAGATAATGAAAGGCACAGAGGAGCAAACAATATCGCTGAGAATAGACCAACACATTCTGACTCTAAAGATGACTCCAGTAATGAAAATCTGTCTTTTGCAAATGACTCATCTTATGAGGGCTGCACTGAAGATGTTGAAAATCAGGATGATGCATGTGAAAATAAAATTATCAATATGAAGATGAGGAACAGCAGTCTATCACTGAAGAGCTGTTTGATAGTAATGAAATTGAGGAAAAAGCTAGCGGTACAGGAACAAATGAAATCAGAGGAAATGTCAATGAATCAGTAACTATTTCTTTAAATGTAAGAGGAAGACATAGTAGACAGTGAGGAAATACACTAGACAGTGTTGTTCCTGACTCAGTAATGGACTCAAAGAAGTAAAAACTAAAAAGGTTAAACTGGAAAGAATGAAAATAAATGAAAATAAATTTTGTTCATGAACAACTGCTAACACGCTATGCTCAGATCTAAGTAGCAATTTAGTGGCCTTACTACTATACCTAGATCCTGAGAGGGGGTGAAAAGGGTGAGTCAGTGGGAGGTGTAGGTGCTTAGAACCTCTTGGGATTTGGCTCTTCATCTTTCCTGAAAGTAAGACTCATGTTGACTATACAAGGCAATAATCTTCTGTTTATCCTAATCTTCACATTAGCTGATGAACTGATGAAAATGTGCCTGATGTAACACCACCACAGGAAACTAATGATCATAATGAATCCACTTGCTGCTGAAGTGCAAAGATGCAAGTACATAAATCTGTCTAAAAAACCAAAAACAAACAGAAAAACTAGAGGTAGATGAGTTATCCACCCAAACAAGTGTCTGTGTTATCCTTGTCTTCATACTTCATACAGTTACTCGCACCCTTTTTTCCCTTCTCTCAATAAATCAAAATTTTTGTAAATTATCTTTAAACATTTTTCAGCTGTTTTTACCCCTCACTGTCACACCTCCACAGAGATTTCCAGAGACTTACAGTTACTACTGACTCTATGGAATTGTCATTGTGTGATGGCAGATTAACCTCTTCCTCTCCATTCTATCTAAAGATAATTAATGGTTAAGTGGTATATAATATCAGATGGACATTCACTTTGACCCAGGCGTCAATTCTTATGTGCATTTTCCTTTTTTGTTTGAAGGGTATGCATACTACTATATTAGGACTGCATTTAAAATGAAACCTTATTTGGCTGATTTCTGGTATCCAGTACTGGTTATCACTAAAAAGACACATCTCTTACACAAACTAAAAGGCAGAGTTCAAGCGTGAGAGGAAACTACAGACTGTGGAATTAAAGTTGCTAGATAATAACTGGTAACAACTTTTACTGACGTTACAATTTATTCTGTGTGAAGTACGGTTGGGTTATGTTTGATTAATATATTTATTATATAATATTCCATCTCACAGAGCCATTGTTTTGACAAAAATTAGTCGGCTACTTGCTTATTAGATATTAAAAAGAAGCTAATCTTCCAGCTGCAGACCTCAAGAAATGTATGAAGTTTGTCTAGGTCCAGGAAGAAAGTACAGAAGCACTTAGAAAGGAAAAAAACAACACTAGGTCAATACAAAGCAAAACAAAAGAAAGAGAATGATAGGCAAGTGAGGAGGTAAATATTCTAATCTCCAACCTCATATGAATAAGACACTGAGCCAATGGTATCTAATAATGTATATTGAAACTGAATAGGTACCAAAGAGAATTGTGAAGGCAAATTAAAACAGTTGAAGACTATTGCTAGAGCAAGAATTGTATCTGTAGGTCAAAAGAGGCTGATCAGGTTGATTGTTTTGTGAGAGGAAAGAGGAGAGTGGTGGACTTGAATATTTTAATATGTTTTGGATACAGAAGTCAAGGATGGGTCTCAGGTTATGCATGTAATGAACTAGCAATTTAGAAAGTTAAGAAAGGCCAAGAGTTCTGAAATTACAATTGAGGAGGTGGCCAACAACAGTTGAAGCAGCAGAGACATCCAAGGGTTTGAGAACAACACAGAAGCTAAAACTATGGAGACCATCAAAAAAACAGGTGTAAAGGGTTATAATTGTAGATGTAAACAGCAGCACTGTGCTGAAAGGGGAGAATCCCATAATGCAAGTGGAAGATAAAAGAGTCGTATGGCAGTTGCAAATATGGCATTCAACAGGTGGAGATGTGGAGAAGGGAGATAGTATGCCAGCTGAGAGAGGTGAACAGGGAGTTGATTTCAGAAACTTATTTTCCTCTAGTAAGATGAGAATTAAAAAAAAAAAAATAATGGAAATGGCTAGTAGACATCATACAGAAATCGCTAGAGATGCTGAGAAACTCAGGAAGACAAAAAGTCAGTGAAGCCAAGACGAAAGACTGCAAAAACTCAGAATATGAACCACAAAAGATGATGGAGAAAAGGTAAGACATATTGCCAAAAGGAAAAAAGAAAACAAACTAAAGAGGAGGGAGATCCTGGCAAGTACCACTGCCACATTTTTGCAGGCTACCGTAGAAACAGAAAGGTGTGGTTCCAAAAGTCCAGAGAGGAAACATTAGGTCTATGGTGAAAGAAACTGACTGCCTTTGTTCATCTTCCCTCCTCTCTACATAATAAAAACATTTATAAGGTAACTGTCAGCTTCTTTATTCTGTTGTTTGAAGTTCCAAGAGAGGAAAAAAATCATATGAGGAAGGACTTTTTTCCATTGTCTTAAAAATATCTTTTTATTTATTTATTTTTATTTATAAAATTTTTATTTATTTATTTATTTATTTTTATTTATTATTTATTTATTTTTTATTTTTTATTTATAAAAATTTTTATTTATATTTTTATTTATTTATTTATTTATATTTATTAATATTCCATTGTCTTAAAAATATCTTTTCCATTGTCTTAAAAATATCAAGGAGCACAAAGAGTCAGGAAAAAATTCTCAGTTAAGCCTTTCAAAATCTGTATGCATTTCATGAGAATGCAAAAATAAGAGAGTCACTATTTCCAGAGAAGAAAAGAACTAGAGGCTTGTGGTCCTTTAAAAAAATATATATATATAAATTTGTACTTTCGCATATAGCAAAAGTAGTGATGAAAACTGTTGCTACCTGATTGCCATGATGTGATGTATATTGTACTTCCAAGTATTATCTGTATTGCAATTCAGGTCAAAAACATTTTTAAGGTATCTTCTGTGATTCTTGGACAAACTTAGATGAATAAAGAATGAGCTGAGCAGTTTTTGATACTGCAGATGTGTAAAAAAAAAAAAAAAAATCAAAGGAAAAGAGCTTCCATTCACTCTTTTGAGCTGTTAAAATGCCTCTAGGACTTTCCATTAGAAGACAGATGTCCCTTAGAAGGATCAGAAAACAATATTCCATTGGGAGCAATTTGATATCTGTAATACAGTTGCCCTTTTATTTTTTAGAAAAAAAAAAATTGAAGAATGAATTTAATATAAAAACACATAAGATAAAAAGACCATTTTAGATCTATCAGCTTTGCAAAGTCAAGCACACAAGAAGTATGTTTTATTTGAAATGTTGCAAATTATCTTACGTTATCTAACTACCTTGGCTATGTAATCAGGCACTTGCAGGGTTTGTTTGACTATCCCAGGTGGTAAGAAAAAACACAGGAACGGCCACAGCTACTCTACAGTTTTACAAAAGTACAAGCAAGTGAAAAATATTCAGGACACTGATGAACACTGCTATTCAAAATAAGTCATCTTTTATGAACAAAAGACTCGAGCAACAACTGCAAAGTGATCTACATTTAGCATGTGTTTGAAAATAACCTATATATATATATATCAGGAAAGATGCATCAATTCAGTATTCTCAATGCAACTATATGTATTTGGGAGCAAAGGACAAGAAGGGGCCAGGTGAGTCATCAAGGCCAGACACCTACAGCGATGTGCAGCAGACGTTGGGTTCAGAGAGGTCTGCTGAGCGTCTGCTCCAGAAACCACCACACCCAATGGGCCATAAAAGTTTCCTACCCCATGACATAAATTACAAACCCAAAGTGAAATCACAGCTATAAGTGTCATAGAAAGAGGATGAGATACATCTGTGTTTTAGGTCTCTCCAAGTTGCAAGGACATAGCTGATTTAAAAGCCTACATGCTGCTAGAAAGTTTGCCGTGATACTTGTTAGACAAAGAGACATGGAATACCTCATTTATCCCTGAAGGGTTGATCCTGAGAGAAAAATTAGCTGTTGATCTGAAGTCTAGTAGTTGTTTTAGTCCTGAACATTTAAACAAGACACACAGTCCAGGTATGGGAGATATTTTAAAGATTTTGTGAGAACAAGCGTACCCTGTCTTATAGCTGTAGTAAAATTTTAAAAAGCACTAATACTTTTAAATTTAAAGTTTAATATTTTAAAAAGTGTCCCTGCATTAAGACCCTGTTATTGCTTAACACCTGCTTCACACGTGCTTGAGAAGATAACTATCTTCAGGAAAAAGAAGGAAGACCTCACAGAGGTTCCTCAGCAAACATATAACATTATTATTGCTATCTCACTGTCTTCCTATGTTTCTTTCTTTCCTATCCTCCTCAGCAGTGGGATAAATTTCTGTGTTAAGTGGTGAAAAGCAAGCTTTTGATGGTACTTTGCTGATCTGTGTAAGAATAGCTGACTCAGCACTACAGCTTTGCCTCTCCAGGCTTGCTGCTGTTAGTCAGAGAGATTTATCCCAGCTAACTTCAGCAATCTAAAAATTAAATGTTTAGCCTGAGGTAGCCAGTCAGGGTCTTCTCATTAGCTGCAAAGAGGAAAAGCACCTTCAGAGGCTAAGTCATCCTAAAATGAATGTATGGGACAGGTCGGATAGGGGACCCTCTGGGAGTGTGTAGTTCCTGCCACTGATCGTAGACAGAGTTCAAACTGTTTTCTTAACTGATCTTGTTCTAAGCATTGTTAGATGCAGGCCTCGTACAAAATATTTCAGTACTTGGTAAGTAAAATGAAAGTCCATTACCAAAAAATGGAAACCAAAGCAGATTTCCTAAGTAAAAAATATTTTATCTAGTATACATTTTAAGGAAATCCTTTTGAGGACCAAATTATTGGCCATCTACTGGATTCTGCAGGTCACTTCCAAATTTGAGGAGGGGAGAGAGGGGAATGATCCAGAGTCCTCCTCTGTCACACATGTGATTTGTTTTATTTACACACACACACACACACACACACAGAGATACAATACCCCTGAACAGAGAGGGTAGCCAAATGCACTCAGCAAATATGAGACCGCAGACAGTTTGGGCCATCATTTTTCAGCAACTGCAGTACTAGGGGAGAGGGGACAATAAGAAGAATTGCTCTAATCGAATTTAATTGGAATTAACATCTGGCTCTAGAGTATATCTATGAAAAACCCCAGAGTCCTCTGAATTTCAGTGAGATAGTATTTAGTGGAAGATGTCCCCTTCCTCTTCCCTCACCCAATAAAACCATGCCGCCTCTCCGCTCTTGGCCTAAGACCAATGGCTGCTTTTACTTTTGTTAGAAAATAAATCTTGAATCTCAGAATATTAAATATAGGCAACACTAGCATTCCCAGCACAAACAGTGAATGCTGGGGGGCATAAAGAGAGAGGGTGGATGCTGCTCCAGGATGGGTGCAGAGGAAGAACAGCTTTACAGTTCATGCTCTTCCCTCCAGGTTTTTGGGTTTTTTCTCCTTTCCCCACAGTTCCCATTTGAAGTTTGGCATTAAATGGCCAAGAAGCTGAAAGCCTCAGTGGAGCTCCCTAATTTGGCTTCTGTAGCCACGGCCACTGAAGTAGCATAGCAAGCGAAATGAGAATTTCCCTCTGAAGCCTTGCTTTAGTGATCCTGCCACAACAACACTTCAAAGGGAAGCTGTTCCTTCCCCTTCCAGGCCAGAGTCCACCCCCAGCAACACTACCAAGCAGCTGGGCTGATTAAAGGTTTCCCTGAAAATACAGGAAACCGCACAAAGAACTAAATAAAGTACTTCATTTATTTGTTTTGATGTATGAAGTAAAGAATGTATCAATAAATCTGGCAGCTAATCCTGGCCATATGAGGAAAAAGAAGCCAGCAAACATTTCCTAGGGAAAGCTCAATGTCCCTTTCGTTCTCTAGATAACAGTTCTTATATATCACACCTCATCCTAAAACCTGCTTCACAACAGATTCAGGCTAATTTAGATCAAAGCAAAACTACAAAGAGGAAGGTCCTTAGGGAGAAGAGCCCAGACCCTTTTTAAAAGAATTCGGTTCCACAATTGGACAACAGGGCTAACAAAAGGATGCTGCCTCTTTAGATAGGAATTTTAACACATCCCTTTCCAATTATTCATGTAAATTAAATTCTACAAGTGAAGAAAAATTCATAAAAGTCATACTTATTCATCTGAGAGGGAGACCTGGCATATGAATAGTGCCCATAACCTCAGAAGGTGAAATGAAGAAAATATCACAGGCAACTCCCACCTCAAGTTAACTGAACCAAAAAAGGGAGAATCCTGATGTGAAGGAGACTTGAAGGAGATCCTCCCTAATTGTCTCTTAATAGACTCACAGTTCTGACACAGGAAACAAATCAGGAATGCAATTGTTAATCACCTACATTCACTATCAAATGCAGTAAGAAAGTAGAAGCACAGATAATGAGTTTGATCATAGGAAAAAATAAGGCTCATTGCTAAGAGAATTTACAGAATTCTATAATATTCCAAAGCACAAGCTCAAGTCACGGCAATTCCATTGTACTTCCATAGTTATTTATTTGCCTGCAATGAAAAAAGGGGGAAAAAATCATTATCAGCTGTAATCAATATATTTCATAAGCAATTTTTTCTGTAGGATTTAGCAATACTAGATTTATAGTTCTAACCTGTTCAAAATACTTATTGGACTTTCAAAAGATGAAATAGATTGAGCCTCGTTGGAAAAAAAAAAAAAAAAAAAAAAGACCAGGAGAGAGAAAATGAATTAATAGCCATTACCACACCACCACACTGTGTACTAATGAATGTTGTGCCAGAATGACATTGCAAGTTGAAAAACTGAAGTTTAAAATTTCTTCATATTTTCTCTCCCAGAAAGGAACAATGGAGTTTGCAAACAGAGTGATAAAAGGCAGCAAGACGATCTGTGGAATAAGCCACATAATTTGATGCAAAAATGGCTAAGAGAAGGAGGAAAACTGTATTAAGGCTAATTAGGTACGTGTTTATCCAGTGCCAAACCAACAGACCCCGTGCATATCTGTTTTTCATTAAACCTTTCTGTCCAGAGGCATGAAAAATAAAATCACATTCTGGCCAATATAAAATATAAGCCAAAATTTTTAGCATAGCCTCCATCCTAGTTTGAATATACACTAGTAATACGTACTAGTGTAAATACATTATAGTAATGTGGAATTCCCTAGTGTTAATTACATTCAGAATACATACCTCTATTTATATGCATGTGTATACCAGCCTATTTTAGTACTTGACAGAATGAAAAGAGGCTACCATGTTACAGAACCTCATATATGTAGATACATATATATCTGTTACATTATATATTTATATATTATTTATACATATTCTGTACATGTACACATGCACACACGCTCACATATCCCATGTGTAAGTGCATGCGTAGTTAGATTGCATCAACATACCATGTTAGCACAAAGTAAAAATGACCCCTCCACCAAGTAACAGAGCTAAACAGATTTTCAGGGACTGTGGCACCTGGTACAATACCAGAATTGCAATGTTAGGTTGAGATGAAAGTCCCCAGAAAGAGCTTTACCCTATAATTGGGCCAGTTACTGGTTCCTCTTCGGTGAGTTTACTGACAGGAGCCCCTGTCCACAGAAGGTTTGCTGCTTACAATTGCCTGCTTCGGCCTCTCCCTTCATCTAATTGCCAGCTTTCTTGTGTTGCAGATGGAAAGGCTGATTGCCAGGTGTGAGGGACAAGAAGGATTTTTCCCATACCTTCAAACTGCTGTGCATAGTTTTTTCTACCTTCTACTGAGTGCCCAGCAGGTCTGGCTTTGTTGCTATTTAAACGAATATTCCTGCAACTCTTGCCAATCCTACTGTGTTAAGAAATGAGAAGGGCCCTGGGCATGCCATAACCCAGTAGGAGACTTGCAGGTGAATCCTGAATGTATTTATTACAAGATGGGGAAAATGTCTCTGCACCTTAAACTGTTTACGTCTCGTTTTGTCTCCTCTCTCAGCAGACTCCCTTGGGATGGATCAACAAAAGCATGGCTGTCACTGTATACCACATTAGAAGTTGTTATTGCCAGGTGAAATCCAGTTTGGCCAGCAACATTAGCTGGTTTTAAGCCAGGGAGAGTAACAGCTGTTAAATAAAGTTACAGCATCCTTTTTTAACTAAGTGGCACGTCTCTTACCATGTACATACTCAGTGCTGGTTCTACTTACTTAATTGCATTTTTATTTTGAAATTTCAGAGGATGTTGAAGATTTTTCTGTGACATTGACATTCTCAACTCATTACTAGAAGTTTTATTTTATTTTTCTGTTCTGAAAAGCAATGAGGTATTTCTTCTCTATGTGAAGACATGGTGTTCATGCAGCAGTGAAACCCCCCGTGGAGTTCATGCGCTTTTTAATCTGCAGAATCTAGCAGAAACTTGTAAAAAAACTCAGAAGATTGTTAGTGAAATGCCTAAATTGCCCTCTCTGTGATTGATACATTTAACAGACTATTCCAAATTCTTTTGAAAACATGTTAAACATATCAAACTAAAATTATTCCAAAAATTAACATAACATAATTTCCCAGCACAGAGCTAAGCAATATGTCTGAAAGGTCAACAATGTAGAAAAGAATTTTCTAACAGTGAGATAATAAATTACACCTAATGTGACATATAGTTAATCACAAAACTTCACAAAATTTTCTTTTGCATGGATTTATTTGGGTATAGTAGGAAGAGAGATCAAAACTGGCCTTGCAGCTCAAAGCTAGGTATAAACTTAACTATGAGGAGACTAGCATCTCTCCATAATTAGCCCATCAAACAGGGAATGCACTTGTCAGCCACCAAATGCATATACAATTATTCAGCAATGTTTAAGGAGTAAAGGAATAAACATGATCAAAGAGCATCCAAGAATTAGAGATATATCATTTTAATCTCTGAAAATTGCACTACACATCAAATGCATGACAAATAGAGTAAATAACAGACAAATATGATTTATAAAGTTTGAATACCACCTAGGGGTTACGGTGACATCATGCAGCAAAAACGAACCAGAATTTAGGATTAAATTTCACCTTCACAATTCACTAATTTTATTTTCTACAGTGCTAAAAGTATGTTGAAACAGATCTCAAAAAATATGTCTTTCATAGATCTATATTTTGTGTCTATTTTCCAGTAACAGTTCAAATCCCACGGAATGGGTTTCTAAAGTCTTAAAGGAAGCCACGCTCTATCCTTGTAATAGCAATGATCTGGTTATCTTCGCACTTCTCCACGCATATTTTTGGTTAATATTACAACTATAGATATCCTTCCGTGCTGTTGAAACTTAGCAAGAGTTAACAAAGCTTTTTCTGGAGAATTTAAATGCATGCCAAACATTGTAAGAGTGTGAATGATTTTTGTTATGTGCTTCATCATCTGCAGTAGCCAGTTCTTAAATGTCCCACTCATCATCTCATCCAAGTGGCCATAGCTCTCTGCAAGTGAGATAAGCTGGGGCACTCTCTGCAGGCTTCAGTAGCAGCTGCAGAAGCATCAGCTTCTAACTCCTACGTGGGTATGAAGGACCTCAGGACAATTCTCCTTGCTATCAAGGGTTTGCACCTCGAGCTGTTCTGTTGCCTTAGATCGGCTGTGGTGTATTCACACTAGTCAGGCACAACGGTATTTGATTATTTTTTTGAGTCATGGAAATCTAGAAAGAACAAAGCGAGACATCCTAGACACAGCCCAGTTCAGAAGCAAAAACACTGGCGCACTCTTTCTGTTTGTTATTACCTAAGTTAAAACAAAACAATCAGCAGCGAGACAGCAAGTGTGGGCACTGTCCGGTTTTTCTATCTCAAGCTAAGATTAAGATAGGAATGTCACCTCTCCTTAGTCACACTAAATACGGGATAACTAACTTAAAAATAGTCTAGTACTGCACTGCCCCAGGTGGCAGTATGAATACACTTCCGTCTTCAGGAAAGGGAGCCAACACAGCAAGAAAGAAAAATGTCGATGGGACAATAGAACGGGACAATAGCACTTCTGCACAGTATGATTAACGGAGTTTTACATGTAATATTATGGACTTGCATATCCTGCATGGAGCTACTGTAAACTGTGCAGAAAGACTGCGCACAAACATTCATAAGGATAAAGGTCTGTCATCAATTAAAAAAAAAAAAGGTATGGTGACAAATCACTGTGTGAAGGATGTTTGGTCCTCCCAGCTAACGCAGCCGAGTAGCACGGCCCCAAGTCAGTCAGCGCTAGAATCTTCCTAAGCCCTTTTCTTCCGCTTATCCCTCCGTCAAAACAAAAAGACTTTCATAGCCCAAAGACAGATTTTGAAATAAAAACAGCAAAAAATGACACAGAATAAAAATAAAATGATTAGTAAACCACTATCCCTCGTGCCCACTGGTAGGATAGGTGACTTTCTTCAGGCTCGTTCTTTGCCTAACAGCCTACGGTAGCAAACTCGGTATGTCCTTCTAGGTCCTTCAGCAAAGCTGGGGGCTTTCCACCCCTTCTGGCGCTGTCTGCCAGCCCCCCTGCCGGCACTCACCGCCGACAGTGCCCGCAGGCACCCTCCCGGAGGTGCCCCTGGCTCTCTGCCCACCCAGGGCTGCACCCAGGCAAGTCTTCTCCCAGCTCGCCCTGGGGTTGAGCCACGCTCTCCTCTCTCTTCATACTGTCTCCCACAACTCCAGCGCCGCCACCAAAATCGAGGAAAGAAAAGCCTTTTTGGCCTGTTATGAAAGGAAGATGGTGCATGTTGATGAAAAAACAGCAAGCAAACGCATAAACCAGATGCCATCTGTCACAGGTCTCACTGTCCACAAGTAGATGACAATTCAGCTTTATTCTCGCTCCTGCCCTGTAGCTCAGTGTGCCTCAGAGCTCACTGAAAACAGCTATTGATCTGACATACCAGCAGGATAGAGCCTTTTGAGCAGCTCTGTGCCATCATTTTTCCTGAAGATCAGAAAATATACAAAGCTGAGCGAGCTCAGGGGGACTCTGGACTTAACCCCGGCCAGGTGCAGAAGCAGCAATGCCTGCTTGAGCTGAATAAACCGGCATATACCTTGTGCAGACTCACTGGCATAAAACGTTTGCTCCGTTAAAAGGTATATTTTTTATTGCTCAGCTACTCTCAACTAGATTAAGGTTTTTTTATTACCTTCATCAGCTTAGTATCTGTCACTTTCAATTATACTGACTCATATTTAAGAATAATGCTAATTATTTTAATGTGTTTGCTGTAAATCTAACCTATGCTAACAGCTATAATGCAAATCATTTGCGACCTGAATTCTGAATTATAATGAAAAAATGTTTTGTGTTACTTGTATTGCCATCATGTTCAAAAACCTATAAGGATCAGCATGTCACTGTAGGAGAATTTCATCCCGCTCATAAGGCTGATTTTCCTGTCTCAAATATCTTCCAAATAAGAAAATAGATTAAAAATGGATTGAAATGATGACAGGTGTATTATTGTTTCAGATTTGTCTTCTCAAGCCTGCAACATGAAAGGACAAGAAACAGGGAAGACCATCAACAAGAAATTCTTAGTACAAATAAATTTTCATAGTGGCGTGTTTTGTTCTAAATAAATATATGTAATGTGGAACTAACAAGCCTTAGTACTGACTCAGCTTTAGTGTGCAGGGGCACAGGCAACAAACATTTCACAAACATTTCAGAAAATTCAGAGCTCTTGAATTTAGAAAATAATTATTCAGCTCTCTTCAGATTTTCCAGAAGTATGTTAATTTAGGCTTAAACTCAGCTTTCAATTTTAAAATATAAAATATTACTCCCTGGGTTAAGAGGTGATAACAGGACTAAAATCGGTCTTTTAAAGGAAAAGATTCTGCAGCCAATTTGTAGGGAGATTAAAAGTGTGTGCAGTTGGACCATTTTCTAAGAATGAGGCAAACTGAGAACTGAACATGTATCAGTTACTTAAAAGCTAGAAGATACTACAAGTAAGAATGAGATATAAGGGGCACCAAGTCACAAAATGGTCATAATAAGACTACGTACTTTCAGTGAGTTTTTAATAGCTAGGCTACAGAAAAGAACTATTAGAAAAAGTTCCTGCAAAGTGTTAAATCCACAAGGAAGAACAGTCAACAAGAAATAGGTGGTTATCAATAGGATTCTGCTATTCTGCTAAATTAAAAACAAAAAACAGATAGCACAAGAAAACTACTTTGCTTGCACATCCAGTAGAGGACCTCACACCTACGGCTTAGCTCAGAGTCTGGATTCTGCTTCTGGCTATCTTCAGTTAGCTATTCATTTTGATTTAAAGAGCCATTAGAAAAAGCCAGCAATCAGTGACAGGCAGGGAGTCAGAACCAGGCTTCAGTCTTCCAAGGCTATTATATAGTCTAATAATTATTAGACTCTATATGTTGCCTCACTATAGCCCTTACGAATATTACATTATTTGCTGAAAATTTCAACTGGAAGGCAGTACACAGTCCCTGCCCTGCCTCACTTAGAGCATGAACGTTGAGGGTTAGTGGTTGTACCTGGCTATTATACCTGAGTGAAAGCTAATAGAAGGTATTCATTTCATTATCTCAGGCTTATAAAAGCACTGGACCCGAAATCACCATTTCCTGGGCAAGTGTTGTGTCAAGGAGCAGCTGCCCTTAACTAACAAGAGAGGCAACTTGACTTGCTTTCTTGCAGTAAGCTTCAACGATAAATGAAACTGAAATCGAGACGCTGATCCCCAATCTTTGTGTCAGGAAATAGAAAATACGTAACCCTTTGTTATGTAAAGCATTAATACAGTGTTTCTCTGTTTATCGTAATTACTGGGGGACATACATTTAGGCAGGGCATGCTTCTGTATGGCTATAATATCATTCTTAAATACATGTGATCTGTTGTGATGGAATTGATATTACAGCGAACTCTTTTCTGCTGGAAAAGCTTAAGGAGTATTCTATACAGATAGTCTTCTAAGCAGAAGAAGCAGTACATCGCATACAGACCCGCATCTCTGAGAAGCTCACTTCCCTAGGCTTTCATTGTGTGCCACCAAGTATTCAAAAGTCATTTTACTTTTCGTAAAATGCCTATTTAAAACCATTTAAACCTTCTTTCAAAATTACATGTTATATCTTAACTTTCCATCTTGCACGTATGGCCCCAAACCTAGAAGACAATCCCTATCTTGTTTATGAGTATCTTTGATAATGAAATATCAAATTAAAGTCTATGATGGTCCTTAAATGGAGTGGTTCCAGGAGGTATTTGGTTGATCCACAATTCTGCAGACACAAAGACCTCAATGGCCAGGTTACTGCCTGCAGAGTGAAGCCAAGGGGTAAAATTGGTAGGCAGACTCATCCTTTAGGACTAACATGGCAACCTTCTGGGTGTTCGGTGCTAGATTTATTACATGGGTGCTGCTCAAGGTGTCTCCTCATGCCAAACTCACAGTGGTGCCAGTAGTTTGCTCTCGCTGACGTAGAAGAAGGGGCATTAGTAGGTACTGTGGCTGGTAAGTCCATTTGGAAATAGATGTTGACATTAAACATTGTCTTACTGTGCTGATCAAGACTGGGGACACCTGAGATATGGTAGCTGATTCTCCCCAGACACTGATTATCTAGAATATTAGCTTTGCCTATATAGACCTGCCTCATGGGACTAGTTTTTTCCCAAGGCTTTTCTAGCAAGTTTCCTATTCCTTGTGGCTAGAAGCTATGACTATAACAGTCACTTCAAAAAAGTTGCTGTCTTAGAAAGGTTCTAACTGATCTTACCCCTACGTAATTGTTGAGGTCAGTCACTGAGTCCTCGGTTCAGCCTCCTGAGAGATAGAGCCAAAACTGTTATCAGCCTGCTAAGAATACTTGCCCACGGACCTGCACAGCAGTGTGTTAATCTAGGTTTGTCCGAAACACACACCATCCAGCAGGCAAAAGCAAGAGAAGCTGCTGATATGCATTCTAGATAGCATGCTTGGTAGCTCATTATGATCATAGCTCATTTTCAATGGTCATATGAATTTAAAAAAAGAAAATTTGGGTTATAATCACAAAAATATGTGACATTTCTACTTATTTCTTCATTTGCGAGCCACTTTAAAGCTCTTAGCAAAAAATTCCCTGAACCTGAGCCCTGAGTCTTCACAGAACTTATTTCTGTCCTCCTTCCTCCTCTACTGTCTTTTTTTCCCACTAACTCATCACTTCTAGCATGTACATGATTTGTTACTTCTACTATACCTTTTTCTCCTGCTTTTCTTTCTTTGCCTCACAATCAATCGGCCTGTACAACTAATTCTGCCCCTAGACCTACACAAAATTATGAGAGTAATTAATCTTGTTTCAAATTTTGGCCATCTGTAGAGAATCTCAAAAGACAGGTGCTTAAAATTATCTTTAAGAATATCTGTGGAAAAATACTGACCATACAGCTATTTGCATACCTACCTCATTAAACAGAGAGAGGGGAGCTTTGAAAAATTCTGAATTTTGAAAATAGATTTCAATGCTTTCTGAAATAATCTTAGGTAAAATGCATTGTGCATGTGTTTCAAAACTCCACTTCAAACACTTGCGCCAGTGAAACGCTGCCATTTTAATTCTGAGCAAACAGTTGATCACCTGCTGAGTCCAATGTTAGGTCTAAAGTTTTCTGTCATTTAAAAGCAATCTTCTGACTTAAATATAAAATCACTGGCTTAAATAGCGAATCATTATAAATCTCTCACAAGCTTTTAAATCTATCAGTCAATCTTAGAAAGCAATGATTTGGAGAATCATATCTCTGAGGCTTTGGGGCCTTTCTGTGCAAGGGTAATAAATGTAAATGATTCTGTAGCTTGTAGAAACAGTGGTTAGTTTGTTTTTTACCTCCCAAGGAGCATCCAGGTTTTTTTGGCTAAAGAAGTTTACCGCAATATTAAAAAAAAAAAAAGTGCTATATTATTTTTAAACCTTAAAAAAGATGATGACATAAGAAAACACATTTAACCATAAACCATAGCTTAACTATAAACCACTACTTAACTATAAACCATACCTTAACCATAACACTTGATTAAAAAGGATCCTTTACTCAGAAGCTAAATTATTTTCTGGGTAATAATGAAGACCGAAAATTAAAAATGTTTTTCGATGCAAAGGTAGCTAGAGAATTGCTATAATGGTGGTGAAAGTGAAGTCACCTAGAATTAAAGTTGCTTAGCATTTTCCATAAATATAACACTGTTTTCAGCTTATTGCAAGTTTGCCAAAGCTAAATCATCAAGACTGTAATTTTCTATGCCAGTCACTTGCCTCTGTCTGGTTATAGCTTGTTTGTTAGAGAAGAAGCACCATTTCAGCAAAGGGCTCTGGAAGTCTGTCAGAATAAAAGTAGAGGTTTTTTTTTTTTTTTTAATTCATGAAAACTATACTTGACCCCATACGTCTTCCACAGATTTTCCTACTTGGGCTGGGATTATTTGCCATCAACTGTTCTCTTTAGCTACCTTAGTAGCTCTCAGTTTTGGATAGAAAACTGCATCCTTATGAGAACTGGTGTAATGTTTTATTTGCTCTGCCCCTGCTTATTTTTGTGTGTGGATATATGTGTGTGTATGTATGCATATATGTACGCATTTTATATATGTATGTGTATGTATACATATACAAAGAATATATGTATGTTTGCATAGGGTTTGGTTTTAGTTTTTGGCTTTTTTTTTTTTTTGATGTCTATGCAGCAGAAAGTAAGGGGCTGCCTGCTCATTTTGTCCTGGCTTCTCCACTCTGGGTGCGTTGAAGCCTCTAGAAAGAGATGCATCTGCACCTTTTCTGCAAATTGCAGAGATTTCTCTCTTAGTGAAATTCCTGAAGTGCAAGGAAAGGAGAGGGAAACAGGAAGCAGTGGATACATGCGGTAGGAGGGCAGGCTCCTGAAAGCAGCACAGGGCTTGCTTGCAGCCGGAAGGGCAAGGAGGGGAATCCACAGCCAAGCCTTAGAGATGGTAGAAAGCATGAGAATTTTTATTGTGACTGCAGGGATTGCATGGAGTTTGTACAACTTTGTAAGGAAATTAAAGTTGGCGCTCTGGAAAGCAAGAGTGGAATGAGGGGAGATATCAACCTGGAAAGATGCACTGTGGAGAATGAAATTTACTTTTAGATCTTTTATTTTGAGTGGTGTCACTGAATAAATTCTCTATAAGAAGAATGACTTTGCTTCAGGTTACTACTACATATTCTAGTACAATCCATCTTCACACCCTGGAAGCCCTGGGGTGCATTTTGACATGTTCACTATTGTCCCACCACAAGAGCGTGACCGGACCGTGTCTACATCCACCAGTTTGAGTCCTTGCTTTGATCTGAGATCTTCATCTGTGCCTTCAGCTATTGGCAGAGATCTGCGCTGCAGTTACCTCAAGTTAGGTAAGGACTGTCCAGCTCCCTCTCTTAATACAAAAGAAGGAAGAGAAAGATTTTAAGGGATACATGAGTCATTTTCCTCCTCTGAGCAACACAAAGCCCCTTTGGCTATAGACCTTGAGGACTATATTCTGTGCTGCATTCCTAACTAAATACTGTGTTTCAAAAGGGAAAGAAGCATCAAGAATAAGAAATGTCAGATAACCATTTGGCAGCCACTGTTATTTTTCCTGATGTGGTGTCTGCAGCTGTGTGAGGAAACCTAGGACCAGCCCATCATCACAACAGAGGAAAAGCCACACTGACTCAGAGCAATATTCCTTCTGTTTTAGTGATATGTCTTTAATAGCATCTACTACTGGTTAAATCAAGATATAAGAAACTCAATAGTGCATAGTTACGAAATTTCCTCTGGAAAGCAAGTTTTTTCTGCCATCTCAGACAACTTATGCTTTAAACTACAAAATGGATAAGTACAGGCACTCTAAAACAAATATATTATCCTATCAAACACAGCAGTATACACATTCACTTCATGCAAATATGCTTTTAAGTTATTTTCTTACAACTGATACCAAGCTCTTGGCCCCAGCCATCTCTTATGATAATGAGTTCCACATATTAATTATGCATTGTGTAAAAGAATATTTCCTTTGATCCATTTTAAATGTTGCTCTTTGGCTCAGTTGAAAGCTCCTTTGTTCTTGCACAGTGAGAGGGTTAATAACAGGCAGCTACTCACCTGCAGTTCTGTGGGCTTCAGTAGGATTAGGAGGTACTCAGCCCTCCCGAAAAACAGGGTAATACCTATGACTTGTTGTGGATTTAGGAGTCTGAACTTAAATATTCTGGGTTAAAACAATTATGCAGTTAGGTATAATCAATCATTTTCTTTTTGGATGATTGGGTCCTGCCTGCTTGCACACAGAAGAATCAGAGGCTATTCTTGCGCTTATTACTATTAGTGCTTAACTTATGCATAAAACTTATCATGTGAAGTTGTATAAAATCTAGTTTTTGCACAACGGGCCTAAGACAAACCCTATGTAGTCAATGCAAAGAATATTTCTGGCATTGATATCGGAAGTTTGGTCATCTTCAGATGACCAAAGGTCCATTTGTTCCTAACATATGTTCTGCTGCAGCAATTTTTACTTGTAATTCCCTGAGCTTTGTGCCTTTCTGCCTATGGTACTGCATTAACTTTTTTTTATTGAATTATATTTCTTGTTCGTGTTAAACTGAAAAAATTAAGAGCTTGCAGCAAACTAAATTCAGGTAGATATAACATCATAGGAGCAGTGTTTGAATAGAAACATGAATCAGGTAATAAATAGCTCTCTTTGATCATTGTTTTTAAAATCTCTTGAACCATACTTTGATTAGTTCTATTTAATATTTAACATCTGGTTAGTCAATTTCAATCTGCAAGGAGCGCTGCTGGAAAAAGTCTATGCTGACTAAATACATTTATAATACTACAAAGCTGACATGTAATTGATTTTAGTTCCCATAAAAGGATTATGTTAACTTTTCTTAATCCATATATTAGGGTTTCGTGAAGTCCAGTGAATTCACACCAGGGATACTAAGTGTTTATTCCTATCAATATTTTATGTGAAAATGATAGGATTATATTTTAGCCCAGGATTATATTTTATATTTATTTGAGCTAGTGCTAGTTTTTCCACTGGAAAATAGCTAAAATGCAGAAAATATTACAGTGCTGCTGTAGCACTGATACAGTGAAAGTCTATTTGGTGGTTTTGATTTTAATAACAGCCAGATAAAACCATACTAGACTGAAATTTTGTATGGCTGTAAACTACCAAGGATTCACTTTCCTTCTGCTAAAAGGGTATAAGATGTACTTTGTTTTATTTTCATAATTTAAAGTCAACCTAAAGCATCAGATTATAACCTAGTTAAAAGCTTGGTTTACAAAATACAGCTTTTCAGACCTTCATGGGTTTAGGAAGTCCTGAAAATTGTCAGTAGCCATTGACGCTCCCAATACCCAATTGCTCAAGATTGTCTACTTTGGTAATCCTGTCTAACAAAATAATTACCACATTAATGGTAAGTGTAATGTCCTTATGTGCCTAAAACAAATGCAAAACTAATAGAAAGACAAAATTGAAGATCTTTGCCTATCTGGAAAGAGTTTATTTTATGAGAATTGCCCTACTTAAATGATCAAGACCATGTGCAGTGCCAAATGTAACTGTGAACAGGGATTATGAATCAGGCAGTGCTAAGTGCCAGGGACTATGTCTCCCCTTAGCCTTTTGCCATAGTAAGTACTCCTCTAGTCTAGAGCAGTAGGTCAAAAAGACCAACTACTGGTCCAAAAATGAGGAAATGAAGCAATATCCATACCGCTAAATACTATAGGGCCAGGGACCAATCCTTCGCTCCCAGACCAAGTGCCACAAACCACTGCGACTGTGTCCCTGTGTAACAGGTAATCTTAGCGAGAGCTGATGATGTAGTCCAGGCTGGAGTGAGGGGCAAGCTAGCAATGAAGCAGTGTAAACCACTGAAGGGCCCTTGCTCAAAGCCATTCCCTGCCCGTCTTTATCTAGCAGCATCTGTATCCTGAGAGAACAGACCAGATATGAAGAAAGTATTAGTCTGAGATGCTAAATATAAAAATCTGAGTGATAGGAATGAATTCTAACAAGGAATTTAGAAGAGGAAAGGAAAATCAACTGGTGCAGGAAGCTCTGTAGAAGGTAATAATGAAAATAGATATCAGCATGGGATGAAATCTTGGTCATACTCACATGAAGAGCAAAATTCCCATAAACCTTCAACAGAAAGGGAGGAGGTCAAAAAGAGCATGCATACAGCGTGGTGCCATTTTTCATAGGAGCTGTATCTGACAGGAGTATTGCAAAGCAGAACATTTCTAAAAAGCACCATCATGGGGCTAACATGGAATAAAATAATCCTCAGATACAAAATAGATCCATGGAAATGTTCTTGGAAGCCGGTGTTTCTTTTAATTTTATGTCATCTAATTAATTACAAGGCAGGTCAACAAAGATCTTCTGAAACTAATTTGTATTGTCTGTGTTTGTGTGTTCCTTTATTATTTCTCTGTGGCAGTGGTTTGTATAGACTGCAAAGTTTTCTTTGGCCATACTTGCATGAAAACAAAATACATATAAAACAGTTGTTTGCATAGAATTTTGAGGATTGATGGTAGCTCTTCATTACATTATTATTCTTACTGCCATCATAATACTGAATGCCTCACAACAGAGAAAAAAACTATTATTTGATCAAAATTGTAACTCTCCTGTCAGTTCCAGGAATACATCGAACTGCAGTGTTTTCCACTCTGAACCCTTTAATTATGAACAAACTAGGCACTCAGTTCAGATAAAGTGGTAGTATACCTGACCTTAGGAAGTAGGTGACTTTAGTGGTAAGAAATTAGGTACATACGGACTTTCAAGCAAGAGAAAGTGTTCTTGTGCCTCATTCTCTCAGATTTAGTGCCTGTATTCCACCAGAGTCCTTCAAAGGGCATTTGAGCCTTTTCTGAATGTTTTCTATATATTCCTCTATATATTCCTCCCATGGAAGAACCAGGCCTCAGCTATCAAGAAATGAATTCCTGAGTAAGAACATGATTAAGTAATAAGGATAATCCAAAAATTAGTGTCCCAAAACAATTGTACACCCTATTTTATGTTTCCATAAGTTGCTCTTTCCTCTGTTCTTCTGTCTTCACTAGAATGCATGTTTGCAGTACAATAGTGAGGTTTACAGCAACTAGTAGACAACTGCACTTGTTGATATAAGTCCTCCCTCCCCCTCAAATTACTTGCACCAACAAAGCAGAAAGGCCTTTTCGCTTTGATTGGGCCAAAGCATCTAAAAGATCCCTCTACGTTACTCATAAGCAGTAATTTACTCATTTGAGCCACATTTGAGCCATGAGTGTTTTACAAGCAAAAGATCCAAATGTCAATTCTATGATGCCAACGCTGATATACAAAATATACATTATTCACAGTACTAAAAACACTTGAAAAACAGCAAGACATTCATTTTGGAACCAAGACCCTGCAGCCATTATAATAGTGGATAATAGTGGAAAGAGTTTTACTACTTAGCCGCTATGCTATGTTGTTAACACTGAACAGTACTTTTTGAAAGTTAACATGTGGCATATAAACAATATATGACTTCAGGGTGTATTTCCATAAATAACCTATTGCCGCCTCTGTTCTGCCTATGAAAGATACTGAACCATCATCCCATTATATGTTTAGATAATTGAAATATAAATATATGATTACATGTCTCTGAACATTGTCCATCTACTAATATCACCCACCTAACAAGACTGTACTATACTGCCTGGACAGATTTCTTTGTTCTGCGGGTTTTACAGAATTCCTCCAAACAACCACTCCGAACAGACCTGACATTGTTACTGTGTAAAGTCAGATAACCTTACAGTCAACCTAACAGTTAAAAGTCCTTCACAACCTAGCGTGGAAAAACTGACCCTAAACTGACAGTAAAACCCTAGGTGACGTATTTAAGTCTTAAGTAAGTGGTCAGTTAAGTGCCCGCAGAAGCAAAAGGACAGATAGCATATTTGGTATGCTAATAGAAACCTATTTACTGGAGGAAGTGACAAAAACATCAATCAAATCAGAAAAGGCTATTAAGAATTGTTAACTCCCTTTCAGATGAGCAATGATTTCCATTGGGAAGTAAATAAATATTCGTGACAAGGACCAGTGACAGAAATTTCTCCAAAATTGCACCCTGGTAAGGCTTCCACACCAGACAGATTCTTACAAGAGGCAGCTGGCCTGAGATTTCGAAGGGAATTGAATATTTACAGAACGCTACACACGTCCTAGAAAATTCTGTGTTCTTTCTCCCAGCTCCTGAAATCTGCTGCAGGTGTTGTATTTCATTATTGTCTGGTAAGTCATTCAAAAGTGAGAATTTAAGGATTTAAAGAACAGTTCAATATCTTTAGCTGCGCCTATCCACTCATATTTGTTTTGGTATTTTTTCAAAACCATTTTTTTTTCTTTTTCTGAAGTTCCATTATAACAAATCTTGGAAAAAATAGTAGTAGATCCTGATATCATGTGGAGTTTATCAGATCATTTGAAAACAAAGTTTGAGGGTTTTTTTATGTGATCTGGAAATTCGGTCTACAGGGTTCTAAATTTATCAATAATGCAGAGTAAAAAGGGACTTCATGTATTTACAGTGTCCCAGAACTGGATTGGAAAATGAATCCTTGCTGGCTTTTCCTTTATTTCTGTCTGCAAGAAATAATTCTTTACCTTTTAGAGGTTATTTCCTCCTTTAGGCTGATGCACTGGAAGGCAAAATCTACCTTTATCACCTTCCCACCCGTTCAGGAAAAGAATATTTTTGTTCTTTTTTAAGAAGAAAAAATCAATGCAGGTTAATAAATATAACAGCTCACAATGCATTAGTGTATTAGTAATGTAACCTAAAATTAAATAACCTACTTACAAATACAGCAGCCTTCCATGCCAATTTTCAGCCTGGAGCCAATTTTTATGGCTCAGTTATGAACCTCTAAAATACTGACATGTCTTTAATACACTATCTTAAATGCCTCCCTCTTTATCATTTGCTTCTTTTTGATACAAATTAAGGGATGGTTTTCAGACAGCTTTGCAGATTTGTTACTTGCATGGAGTCAGTTAGTGAAAACAGATTCTTATGCCGTATCTCAGCGTATGGAAGAGGAGATTTTTTGCCCAGAGAGGCAGAAGATTTTGCCTGAGATTTTCAGTAAAAAGACAAAATGAATGCCCTGAATCATTTACATAACAGCCTTCTCCTTTATCCACATTGCATGCAAAAATCAGGGGAGAAAAAGATTTCTTCATTTTTCTCTGCTGAGCAGGTGAGCAATTTGGGGAATAAGGAAGTTTTTCTTTGAAGATGAATTGATTTTATGAAGAGTTTCGGGGATTTTTTCTTTCTTTTTTTTTAAGTCTGAAGACTAAGACCTAAAAGGTGAAAATATCCTATCTACAAAATAGGATAGGATAGGAGTTTCGGGGATTTTTTCTTTCTTTTTTTTTAAGTCTGAAGACTAAGACCTAAAAGGTGAAAATATCCTGTCTACCATATCTACAAAATTTCATTTCACCTTCTCACTGGTGAACATCATGAGTCAGAAACTCGAAGACGGCAAATGTAAGATTTAGCAGATAACTGATGATCTTCATAAACTGAAAGAAAAAAACTTTAACACCAAGGGCAAGATTCAGTAACTCAAGCACAGGCACCAAGAGTCACCAGACATGCCCCGAGCTATCTAAGACATCTTTACAGAGCTGCCAAATATGACACACAACTTATGGGATACTCAGGCTGGATTGGCAGCCAGAGACTAAGCAGGAAACCCGGGTTATCTAAAATGACGCCAGAATCTCATGCTCAGGCAGTCAAATTCTGCTTGCAGGGTGGGATTCAGTTTGAGATTAGATCTTCTGTATGTAAGTGTCTATGTGTAGGTATCTCCATCTAAGCTAGGAGCTTGGTTCAGCTCAGTCTAAACATTGATGCCCAGTGCCATTTGAAATCTCCCAGGACTGGAACAACCAGCTGCTGCTCCAGCGGTGCTCAGGTCTCCCTTAGGTCCTGCTCTATTTCTTCCAGCTCAGTATGCATGGCCAGGGTGCCTCAAATGACACAAGGCACCTATTTTTAGACTACTGAGTCCTGTGCTGTATATCTCTCTTTATAGTCATTCCAGATGCAGTCAATAGAAACTAGAGAGATACTTGGCTAACTCTAAAGCAGACATGCCAGTTGAAATTCGTGTGCCTAAACAAAGGTAAAGGCAAATCTGTGGCCATTTCAGATGTCCTAGTGAATCTGAGACATCCTCACAGGATGGCAGATATGACACAGGACCTATGAGACCTCTAGCCTCCTGGAGCAACAATTGGAGCCAGATGAGATCCCTTACATTATCTAAAATTACAATAGAAAACTCTATTTAGGCATCTAAATCACATCCTAAACCTTACTTGATTACAGTGGTAGCCTAGATACCATACCATAGAGACATGACTCAGTTGCCCACTCACAGGCATCCAGTCCTTCCTGAGGTGCCCTAGGTATCTAGGTATCTTTTGCCATAGGGCGGGCAAAACGGGCACAGAACCTGTGGATAACGCAGATCCTTCTGGTGCAGCAGCTAGAGGCTGGATTCTCAGTCAAACGTTAGGATATCTCAAATGCCACTGCTCCCCTGTGCATGGGCAACTGAGCCAGGCCATAAATTTCTGCAGACTGTCAAACACTTCTGTCTCTCATCCTCCCACCCCCACTTTTTTTTCCTCATGTGCCCTCATTTTGCCTGCAAGAATAAGGACAGGGTATGAGCAGGAAGACCGAATCTTAAGAGATAAGGAGAATCACCTTGGATACTGGTTGTATGGTAGGGATGCTACGTAATCTGACAACGGGGATTCAAGAAAATTCCTGCTTCTCAGATGTGGAAGTAAAGATGTATTGATCACAGTGTTTACAGTGAAGCTGAAAATTATTCTAATTGTATCCACCCATTTTAAAACTTAAACCTCAAGTCCGTGGTTTATTTTTTGTGTGTCTTAGACAGCAATTTGTATATGCACGGAGATATGTATTCAAGTTCAGCTGTGGCAAATCTAATTTGGATGACAATCTAGCCAAAGTGTGCTGCAATTTCAAACAAAATGTCATCATATATCAGCAAAAAACTGCACCATGTATGCAGGCTTTAAAGGTATGAACAAAAGCAAATGCATTTGCATACAGCGATACAATCAGCTCTGCCCCTAAAACTGGCATTCTTTCCAAATTGACCCTCAATTTGCTGTTCATTAGCAACATTATAGTCTCAGTATAGTTACCACATATATCATGTGTCTGTATGTAATCACATTACAGTAGTTCATCTTATCATAATGGACAGACAGGCAACCACAGGATTCAAGCACTATCACATTATCTCTTTTGTATCCATTTCTATTTTGTAAAAAGTATGTTGTATAAGACATTGCATAACTGCTAAATCATTACTTGGAGGAAGGCACCTAGTCTCATGTCTGTTTATTGTCCTTATCGATGTTCACTTTCAGGCAAGGGATTGAGTTACTTGATGTCAGCCAAACATCAATACCATGTCACAAAACAGTTTCTAATTATGGTGCTGCGTTAGACCAGTACAAGAAGTCTCACGCATTTTTTTGAACAATATATTGTGAAACTTCTCAAAAATAAAATGGCATTTTATGACATCACAAGTCATCTACAATTTCTTCTTTCTAAATTGGCAACATGTGGGCCTCAGGCAATGAAAACCAGTGTCGCTGCATGACTCTGGGGGTAGGGTATAACGATTGTGGTTGCTGAGAATCTCTGTTCTTTCCTCACTGACAGTCTACATCAAGACAGGAGCTGACTCACTGGTCAAAGTTAGTCACATTTGCCCCCTGACCACTCTACAGTTCATCAGCCTGTTTTATTATGGAAGTTGCGAGATGTGATTAGAGTGGTTATTTCTCATGATATAAATAAAAATGTAAGGCTATTAAAACCCTTCATCTTTATTCAAAGGTCTGAAAAATATTATGGTTAGTGTCAGTTTTTAATAACATAGATTTCTAGACCTTCTCTTTGTAAATATCTACCTTTGAAAATAGAAAGAAATGTAGACCAATATATAAGGGTTGAAGTTTATCTCATTTTTTACAGATATGACAGTAGACTTAAAAACTGTAATTGTTTCTAAAGGTCAGTATTTTCAGAACGTTTAGAAATTGAGAAAAAAGGTATTTGGTGTAAAACTGTTGTCAGAATTAGAGATATGAAAATTAAATATGTGAACTCGTAACAAAATCAACAGGCACTTACCTATTTGATCATATTCAAATGTAGTTAAAATAACTGGTGTAAACAGATCCAGTTGCATAGGTAAATGAGTAAATTAGTACTTCTTGCATCACTGTGACAGCGCTGCCTGAAAGTACCATCAGGTATCCACCAAATGTGAACCTGTGACCAGTTTCCGTGGCGGGAATCTATTTCATCTTGTAAACAAAAGGATTGCTCCCTATCTGAAGTTAGCACAACCCAGGACAAATCTAAACTTTCTTATGGATTGATTACCAAGGAATGTATTTCCAACATAACTTCAAATGCCACTTCAAAATCTTTCTCAGTTTTGCCTTAGGGGAACATTTTTCTCTGCAAGCTGGAAGTGTCCATTTAACCAATATTAGCAATAACTAACAAAATATTCGTGTATTTGCCAAAATGTAAGGTGAGGATAATTTTTGTAAATTCAATAAACCTAACTTTCTGAACCGTAGTGAATATAGTGCCTTTATGTGCTTCTTTGGGATCCTCGTAGTGTGTTCTGGTGCTCAGATCATCTGGTGCTATTGTGATCACTCATGTCCTCCTCAGAGCTGCTGAGGCCAGCCTCGGCTGCAGGTTTTTGAGCAGGAATGTATGGGCACCACCACAGCTCAGCTTTCCCACCTCAATCAACATCTCTGCTCTTGCCACAAGGAAGGTATATCTTGTGGTTTACACTGAGAGGGTGGAGAAGGACTGAAATATCCTATAGGAAAGACTGGGTGACCTTGAGTACTGGAATGCAAGAAATGGGGTAAAACGGATTACTGTAAAAAAAGGAAGGTCACACAACCAGGGACTAGTAACAAGAATTTGGGTTATGAGCTGGGAGCTAATAAATTGGGAATGACAGAGGAGGAGAAAGAACCGGCTGTGTCAGTCAATTATAGAATACTTATGAGTGTCAGTGTATTTAAGCCACAGAAGAATGTATCACGTAAGATATATCCAGCAGAGAGAGGAAAAAATGTCATCACATAAGGTAAAATTCACACATCATCTGAAATACCACGTGAAGTTCTGTTTATTCAGGAAAGATGAATTCACACCGAAAAAAGTCTAGAGAAAGGCTAGTAAAAAATCGGGGGAATGAAGGGCAGATAGCAGAAAGGAGACTCCAGCTGTGCTCACACATCCTCTTCCAGAAGCAGCAAAACCACATGCCATTCCCAACCACGTATCACTGTCCTCCCCAGTCAGAGGATGTGGCACCCCCAGACTTGCCAGCTTCACTGCTTGGGAATTCACCCAGGGAACAGGGTATGTGGAAGAACAGGGCTAGGAAGAATGAAATAGATGGGTGAATGGATGAAATCTGTCCATGATTTAATTTAAGGCACAGAATTCTGAACAGTGAGCTTCCTGCCTTCTTATGGGTAGAATAGGGCAAAAATTTTTGCTGATGTCCTTAGGGAGCACGATAGGTTAACAGCTAATTTTATATGCATAGTTCCCTTAAAATCAGGGGGAAGGACAGAGGACTGCCAGTATGCCTTCCAGTCCCATGTTCTGGTGTACTTGTTTCTATGTATATGAATGGCTTTAGAGGTTTATGCCATTTTTTATCCTTACTGCATTAAAAAAAATAATAATAGCAGAGAACTGGAAGAGAAATAATCCTCCAAAGGAAGAAGAATGGATTCATAAAGCTTGGCAAATTACAGTCATTGAAAAATTAACTTTCTCTCTGAGAGATCAGTATCAAGATTGTTGTGCAACTTGGGATCCAGTCCGTGTGTCCCACAAAAGGGTGAACCCCCTGCTAAACCAGCCCTTTTTATTGTCATTTTAAATAAATGAATGACAATGTTATCTTTCAGAGAACCTAGGAGTGGCTAATTGGTGTTTAGACCTCTCCTTTTGCACATTACTTTGAACACATAAATGTGCATGCATGTGTGTGTTTGGGCGTGTGAATAAACACGTATAAAGTTGAATTAGTATTTATTATTTTAATGAGAATAATCACTTCAGTGCACAATTGGTATGCTACTGAAAGGGCAACTGCTGTGTACTGACTTGTAAAAGAAATTTCTGTAGCCATACTTATGAAGGTAATGTAGAAAACTTTTCTAGGAAAATGTAAGAAAAGATTCAAGAATGATACTACAAATTTACCAGTGTTTGCACCAGTGTATCTTCAAAGGCTTTGAATTAAGTTTGTTAGACTAATCCCAAAATGCCAGAAGATGTCATTCTTGTCCATATCAGAGTTCCAGACTAGCTAACCCGTAGCATACACATTCCCTAGCACATATAAGGGACAATGATTTTTTACATCAAAATTCTTCCGGTGTTTCACTTTACCAAAAATACTTTACCATCATTGTAACAATTTCCATTATTAAATATGCAAAATTCCTCACGGATCTCCCAACCAAAAAATTCACAAAATCAAAACTTACCACTTCAGCAAGACACTTAGAAAAAGAAGAGCCATATTTGATGGTAGGCTTCAGATGCTTTGGATGGCTGGTAGTTTAAGCCAGTCGTAAACTCAGCCTCATTGGCCTTATAAAGAGAGATATGGCTGCTTTGCAACACCAGAGCAGTGCAAAATGGTTAGAGTCCATCAGTGAAAATGGTCCCAGATGTCTTAAATAATAAAATAATATACTAAATGCTTTGCAGTGCTAATGTGCGTTGTGCGCGCAGATCTCAAGGCACCTTGCAGACATTAATGAATTAAGCCCTGTAAAGTGGGTAAGTGTTATCCATATTATGCCCAAGGGGAAACTGAGAAACAAAGATGTAAGATGATGGTCCAGGAAGCCTGTGACAGACGTGGGAATAGAACCCAGGTCTCCTGGTCCCCACTCCTGTGCTTGAGCAACAGAACGCTCTGTAAATTCATCTGTCAGTTATTTTTTTAAGTAAATTTAGTGCTTATGAAATTGACAGCCCCAAAGACTGAAGTGCTCTATTAAACCACAGAACAGGTACATCACAAGCAGTGGCTTGTGCAGTTTTTTCCCACGCTGTCTCAATAATATGCTTCAAATGCGTTTGTTTGGAGACCGAGAGGGTTATTTTTTCTCCTTCCTGCCCATTCAACCTTTAGATTTCTCCGTAGAGATGATCAAGATACGTACCAGCTGGAGCCTGTTCTAGTGTGAGCAGGTAAGAGTAACTGGTAACAAATGATTTATGTTATTCAAACCGCGGACCAGGAATGAGTATTTCAAGACCTGCTGCCACTTTGGTCTCCTGTTCGGTCCATGTTCACCAGGGTAGATTGTTGCTCCAAATAAAACAGTTTTTCCTTGTTTGTAACAGACCCAGGCGGCATCACCTTATCCAGCATCTGTGGTAAGTTGTCTCCAACACTCTCCAGAAGCCTCCTGGACTGCAGTGCCCCACTTGGAGCTTGTTAAAGGTAAAGTGATGAGGGTTCCTGATACAGGACTCTGTATTTTACAGGCGCACAGAAGATGAGGCAACTACTGTTCCAACCTAACAGCATAGACCAAAGCCAGGTGGTGAGTTTGTGATGTGGGAATTGAACTTATAACTCTGTCTCATGACAAATTCCAGTTAGGAAGAAGGTGATTTTTTAAAAGGAAAGTAATTAACTAATGGCATCATTTCTTTAGAGATGTTGCTGACACATTATCACTTGAAAGCTTTACATTCAAATTATATATCTTCTAAAAAATCATTAGCTTATCCAAAAGTTATAGTTTTGACATAGAAACCACTTGGAAAATTTCTAAGGCATCTACTGTGCAAGACCAACTTGCTTCAGACTAGAAGATTATTTGTGGTATGTTCCAGTCTCAATATCTGCGAACCAAACTCAACTTATACATAAGCCACAAAACATTCGTCAGAAAAATTACTCTTTGCTGAGCTGGGCTGGATTAAAATCAGTGACCTATAGGTAGAAAGCCTTGTACATCGTTAGCGATTCCCTGAGGCGACTCAGCAAGCGCTAATGTTACGCCTTCTAGAATGAAGCTTGTTTTCTGGAAAGATAAGCTTATTAATTCAAGTTTTGACCTTTACTGAGCGCTCAGGCAAGGTTGTCCACCCTCTGGACACAAAGGCAATATCTCCTACAGTCTCAGACACATTCTACAATAAAACATTCCAGCCTCTTCCTTAAATATCAGCTCCCATTAACTAGTAAATGAGCACTGCAAAAATATTACTTGCTTCATAAAGATATTTTGCAAGTAAAAAATCACAGCCAATTTTGCAAGGTTTTTGTTTTAACTACCGTGATTGTGTACACAGGCACACAAAAATATTTTGGTAGTCATAGATGACTATGTTTTCAGTCTTCATAGACCTTTTACACTTTAGCTGTATGAATAACTAAGGACAATAGCATTCTGCTGTGCTCTCAGGAGCAGCCACTGCCTAGACCGGAACTGGGTTCTTTACATTGTTGAACTGTCCAAACTGATTTTGCTGTGATTTTGGCCTAGGCCAAATAACTTTCTCCCAGACATTCCTAGGTATGATTTAGGAGTTAACAAGAACCAAGGACCATGACCAAGTGGCAGCAATTTACATATGACTACCCTGTTCTGGAGGATTAGGAGTTTAAAGGCATAGATGCCAGCCGTCCTGTGTCGATTAATTAGCCTCAGTGCCAGAGAACAGTCCTAAAAATATTTAAAATCTACTATTTTAGATATAGCCTTAAAAAGACACAACATACACTTCTGTTTTAAGGTTGCAAGAGTATTTGAAAGTGAGTAAAATGAATATTGGATTTTCCCTTTTGTTTTGGAAACAAATTAAGAACCAAGGATTATAAACATCATCAACATCAAGGCTTGACCTTCTGTAAGGGTAAGACCTGGACTTTTGAATTTAAAAGCATAAAGACTCAAGGTGTCCTATAATTTCTCTAGGCACCATTTGAATTAAGTATTCACTCTGTTAACAAAACCTACACGGACAGTATGTGCTACGTAAGCACATCATCTGGTTTACACCTTCTGAAATGAAGTGCTACACAGTAAATGACATTTGGGTCTGCTACGCTACAAGATACATTCTGTTTCTAGTTTTAATTTAGTGATATCGTCAAGCTCTTGTTTTCCTTATTTGGCAAATGGGTGAAAAATGAGATATTTAATAATAAGGATTATGGAGGACATAGAAATTAGTGAAAAAGCTCTTGGCTTGGAGCTCACAGCAAGTCCTAACCTTGGGTACAAGTTAAGGGATAAGAAAGAGGCATTTCCCTCCAGAATCAATTATCACAAATGATCCCACAGTGATAGCCAAAATCACATTACTTGCAATAAATTCACAGTACCTGGCAATTCTTTTTAAGTGCTTATAGTTTTAGATTTGGGGGGGGGGGGGGAAGGAAGGTTTAAAGTGTAATACAGGGAGGGAAGATTCCATCTTACAATGTCCTCTACCACGCTATGCTCTATTGTGATTACAGCCTCATACTCCTGTTTCCCATAGCATCTTCCATGCCCATTTTGGTGCCTCTGCGCTTTGTTCCCCGTCTTCTCTTTTCTGCGCCCTTGTCTTCACTCGACATTTCTCTGCCTGCCATCTTTTTTTGATTCTTCCTAGTCCTTTAGACCAAGATTGGATAGCTGATCTTCATCCTCTTTGTTCTTTTACCTGGAAACAATGTGTATTTATTTACACAAGCCAAGAAACTAGCCTCATAACTCTAAATCTGTTCCTGTTTGTTTTTCCTTTCAGATTATGTATGGCATATGGCATGTGAAATTTGAGGGAGATTAGCTTGCACTGGTAAAGCTGAGGTGTAGGCAATAAAACTGCTCTTGGGCAGGAAGATAACTTCTGAGGTAGTTATGGCATGCTGATTGCAGTTTCCTAATATATACCTGATTGTAGAAGCCAGCATCACTAAAATAATTCTGTGAATGCTTGCAAAATTATATATAGCATGAATTTGTTTTATATAGAAACATACTTATTGTATGTTCATAGAAAGTAAATATGAGTTAACAAAACGAATGCAGGTTTGCTTATGTTAATGCTTCGGGAAAGGTAAGTTTAAGTTAAAATTAAGGATTTGGATATCTAAAGCGCACAGACTATTCTCTGTGGTTATTATGTGTCAGGAAGCATAGACTGGTAAATGCAGATTAAGTAAACTCATAAATGTAATGCATTGATTGCTGTTACATAATTGGATATAACTTAAATGATCAGTGTCTCCACAAATCTCTACCAGTACTTTTCCCTACTGACAATTAGACAGTATAACAGTATCCTTCACTGCTAGAAGCATGCATTCTCAAGCAATGGCTTTGTGATAAAAGAACATCACATTTTAATTTTGCACCTGACACTAACTTTTAGTGACCTCCTTTCTTCTGAGAATGACACTTTGAGCAAGATTATAGCAAGGCCAAAAAAGGAAAGTTTTCTAAAGTTTCTAATCTTGTATGCTTGATGATAGATTCAAAATCCTAATGGCTTCTTCAAGCCGTTCTTTTGTTTCTAGGACACACCAGTCAATAAAGGAAATAATGCCATATGAACTACTTGGTCAATTTGTGCCATCCAACACAATTTGGTTTTGAGGTATAATCTCACCGAAAGAAATTTCTAGTTGATGAACTGAGACTTTGTAAATCAATACGAATATTAAGCAAACTGAAAAGAGTATCTTTGAAGAAACTACCGTCTAAATATTCTATGAGAAGAAAATGAGGCAACGTCCGTAAAGAAAATAAGTTGCTGAAAATCTTTTGTTTAATTTTAGTTAAGATTTTCTCTGTTAGTTCATATACCACTGCATAGGTAAGGAATGATACTGGTGCAGACAGGATTTCTGCTTTCAGTAAGAAAATATCCAGTATCATCTTGTTTAGCTGAGAAATAAAAGAGAGCTTCTTTTATTCAGATCTTGTTATCTCTTTGTCGCAAGTACACAGGAATAAGGACAGTTGCTTTTTCCATAGCTCTGAGGCAGAAAGAACGGGAAAATGTAAGGCAACTGTTCTCTGATCTTCATGTACATCAATTACATGCAATAAATTCCCTGCTGTTTGAGCACAGACAGAATCTCAAATGCACATATACTTTGGCTATTAGAAAGTATAAACCAAATAGTGATAAACAGTGACTATTTGTTGTTTAGATTTATTTTCTGGGTAATATAACTGGGTGAAAAAAACAACCCAGTGTTAAAGGATGTATCATTTTTAATCTCAGTGCTTTGGTTACTGCCAACATCAGATAGAGTGTCATATTGCAATAATTCAAAGATCTCTCTATTAGTTTCTCTAAGCCTTTAAAGTAAATGAAGCTATTACAACAGGAAACATTAAACATGTTCTCTAATTCGCCTTAGGTCTGACACCTAAATTTATTTTAAGGAGGAATTCAGGATAAACTGCATTTTACTTAACTGCATTAGTCTTTTTAACCATTATTGTTTCATACACTATCCAAGTATTTTTTCTTTCCAATGCTTGTAATAAAAATGCTGTTGCTCCCTTTCACAGTTCAGAAGCATTAGCAGTAGCATATTAAGACGGTGAACTGCTACTTAATATTACCAACTTTGGGAAGTAATATTCAGGGATTACTTACATGCAGTGCTTAAACGTATCCTACACTTAGAAAGGGTTAAGCAGCTGAATCAGCTGTAACAGTGTTTCCTCAAGAACAATAGAAAAATCATTAGTGTGTTAACTGAAACAATACCATACTTTTCTCTCTATTGTTTAACCTTTTGTCCACATTACAAATATCTCAATGTAGTTCTTATCTTTGACCTTGAGGGACTGTAGCTTTATCAGTGCTTCCTCTTAGATCACAGATGACCTTCAGCTGATATCATTGAGCCCTGACCTGCCTCAGTGATCTGCTCACACAGAATACATATGCTGAACAGTGCTGGTGTGTGCAGTAGGGGTAAGTGAATTATTTACAAAAATTTGAGTTGACACCTTTTATCAAATGTGGAAAGATGAAGACAAAACAGCTGCTATTGCTGTCGTAAGCAATCTGCTGGTGATTGAATAAAAGTGTCAAGAAAATGGCTGCTTGATGGCCTTTTGTTCTCTCTCATCCAGCTTGATGTTAGTTTGAGCTGTCAGTTAGGAATCACGGCACAGTGATTTATCAATAGGCTGAGTGACCTTCTATTTTAGCTAGTGCTAGAGTGAGAAGACAGCACCCTCTACTGAGGGTATGCTGCCTTTCCACAGGCAGAGCTATTATTCCTAGCAGCCAGTTATCACTTTCCAGCAGGAACATGAATCTAAAATAACATTCGCCTTTTTTGCCTTTGTTATATTTTTATCGAGTCTGAAATGCTTAGCTGGGAAAGCTCAAAAAAAGCTACACACTGCAGTACAGATTCACAAGCTTTCTAACAAAAGGGAAAATAATAAGTAAATCAATCACTGGTACTCAGTCAAAACAAACTCGCTGTAATTAGACAATAGAACGTGGAAACACAGCGGCTGCAAGACAAGGCCAATTTGTGGCTTGGGTTTGAAATGCTGTGGTTCTCGCAAACCAGATAATTCACGCATTACTTTCGTTTATTCTATAGCTCCCATTTTTACAGCTGCGTTTGCTCTCAGATATTCTCGCATAATAAACTACTGTCTCTCATGAAGTTTCATTAAACTTCTGGGACCGAATAAGCCCTCAGGGTGTTTAGTGCACAGCACATGCCATTTCTAAGGATCTGGTCCCCTTCCTCCCAATACACCAGCTAGAAGTAAAACTTCTGCTCTCACTGACATTACAGCAGCAATTGATCCCAGCAGAGGTTTTGAACTTTTGTCACTTCAGCCTATGCTTTCTGTTTCCTTACAGGTGATCTTTCCTGCCCCCTCCATCCTAAACCCAGCCAGGGCCGACGGCAGTCTCCCAGGTGATGCAGTTTCAGGCAAGGGCAGCCTGCAAGGAGCTGGACTGAACTCTTCCTCCCCTTCCACTTTTGCCGTGTGCTCAGTTTCTACTGCCCCAAGAAGGGAAAGACCTAAGGTCGCCTACCACGGTGGTATGCTTCACACCTCAGCATTGGCGGCTTTCAAAGACATTTACATCAAAAGTTGCTTTCTGGATCAATTCCCAATTCTTCAGCTTCTCTTTGTAGGATTCAGTCACATTTTAATTTTACTCATGTGTTCTTTTCCTTTTTTTCTTTTCCTTTCCTTTCTTTTCTCATGGTTTGTGGGACCAACACTCCTGCATTAGAGTGAGATAGTGCAAGGCCTTTTCTTCATGTCTGGAGTAGAAGACATTTTTACAGCCATTATCAGCTGGAAGTAGTAATTGTTGATACTATTAAACTTTTGTTTTTGCTAAGAGTAAAGTAATAAGTGATTTTTCTCGTGCCCCTTTTTTCCTTCTCTCTATCTCTCTTTTTTTTTTTTGTAGTATTTAGTTACCAGGTTTACACACACACACACACACACACACACACACACACACACACACACACATATACACACACACACACACACAGAAACTATCTTTTTTTCCTAGTAGTGGAGAAAAAAAGGAGCCCGTGACTCAGAAGGACTAGTATTATTTCCTAGGTACAAGTACAGTTTAACAGTGATTCTGTGAAAATATTTTTTCTTACAAGCTGCTCTGATAAGTAACATTTAAAATCTCAGCAGCTGCCACTGCAGGGAAACAAGCTTTTCACTTTTTTCCTTTTTGTTAATTTTGCACAACAGGACAGTTTTTTGTGTATTTATTCATTTTTCCCTTTTAGGACCCACAAGTTAACCATGTTCATAGGCAAGAAAACTGGCTCAACACCTACCTATGCTGTTTCTAACCAGAAAGGATGATCCACATGAGAGCTAGTGCACACCAGGCAACATAACAGAAGTGCAAGTAGGCAGAGGACACCAGAAAAAAGTCAGGAGTAACTGATGCCTGGGAATTACCTGACACTGCCACGGCCTGGGAGTGTCTGGATGGCTCTCTGGAGGAATTACAATGAAGCAAAGGAGGTTTTGTGCATATTCTTCCAGGGCAGGTCCCAAGAGCAAGAGATTTTCACCAACCCATAGACCCAGATTCCAGGGCTACCTCAGTCCTTGTCATTCTGTCCTAGGAAAGAGGACTTTTGGTGACACTCAGTTGAGGAGTGGGGTTAAGCCTGATTAGGGAAATTCAGATTGAAGGATATCCTCAGAAATGCATAGAATATCCCAAGCTAACTGGGTACTAAAAACACAAGAAATATTTTCCTTACAAAGGGACATGAATTACCGGGACTCAGTCCTAGTCAGACTGCTAAAGGCAGGTGTAATCAGCAACTGAATAAGGGGTTTGTGTTCATGTTGTTTCATTACTATATTTCTCAAAATTCTTTTTTTTTCAATTTTTTTCTTCATAACAATTTCATTCTCTCTTTCCTTGTTTCAGTTTTGTGTGCCTGATTTTCCTCTTTCATTTCCAGCAAGTCAGAGACAGTGATCTGAATGCTCTAAAATCAGACAGTTATGCTGGTGCTACCCTGATAGAAATGAAATCAAAGAATGGCCAACATTTTCTAGGGAGACAAGCGTCTTGGTTGAAGCAATCCTTTTCCTCACAAGATGGCTTACCAGCTCAGAAACACCTTGCTGGCTCATTTGAAGGTTACTGAATTGCAAGCTGTGCATAGGTCTTAAAAGCAAACCTCTTTAGATCATGAGAGTCTATAACAGGACATAAATGGACATTTCATCTATTAAATGTCTGCTTATACACTGTCCTCACATCACAGCTAACGCATCAAAACCTGAAATGGGTTCTATGTGACAATTTATTCCCCCGGTTACAGAAAATAATATCTTGTATTATCAATAGATTTTCTATAGTACCTACACGTTCTACTAAGATGTCTTCCAGACTTGTACTGTGAGCTTTATTACCCATTTATATTATTTCAATAAAAAGTGTTATAATATTATATATTTTCTTGTGTTTAAATAGTCCTTCATTTAATTTTCTTGTTGTTTAAGTGCGCACTTTATATCTCTCATGCTTATAAAACTATAATAGCTGAAAAAAATATGTGTAAAATGCTCTAGCTGCAAAGGTCAGCAAAAGTATAAAGGGCACGTATCTATCTCTGTTGTTTGGGTCGTTTTGATGGGGGTAGCGTTCATATTTTTAAACAGTGATATTGATTATTGGCATTAAACATACTCAGTATCTTTCATTGAAAGATCTGAAGTCATTACAAAAGTATTGATTACAAGCACAACTCCCTGAGGAGATAAGGACTTCTTAGGTGGTATGGTAATACTATCTGTTACAAAGGCTATGCAAAACTTCCTAAATCAAGGCACTGTTTCAAAAATATTATTTTTAAGAATAAAATTAATATTTTAGGCTGAAATGTTTAGTGCCAAGCACCTGCTTCTGTCTGATTTCCCTGTTGGTATTTTTTAAAAATAAATGGGGTAGGATTTTTTCTAAGCAGTTCTACTGCTTCTTTTTTGGAAGCTGGTGAAATCTGCTGCAGGAGCAGCTGGAGGCCAGGCAGGCAACTGAAATTTGTGCAGACATGACTGAACTGAGCCCCATGGACTGTTGCAATTAGATGCTTTCAACTATAATGGGAGCTTAGAAACCTACCGCAAATGTAGATACCTACACAGAAGACAACAAGCACTCAAGGTAAGCTAAAACACTCTTTGGACGATGGCACTATGGTGGTGCGCTGAGTTGGCCTGGATCCTAGTGACCTGCTGATGGACTGAGGCAACATGTAAATAGTAGGAGCCTGATCTGAATACAAAGAGGTCAAGACTTGTCCATTGTAGAAGAGAGAGGAGAAACTTCATTTGTGAGTGAGTTAGAAGGAGTACTGTAGGATTCAATTTAAAGACTGGCCACAGAATGGCAAAAAAAAAAGGGACTGGGGAGAAAGAAATGGGTCTGGCCGTTAGGGTGAAAAGGAGACCAGGAATGACTGAGCAAGAAAAACTGTGAACAGAGATTCACCCTGACTCTTCAGGGTTGCTGGGAGTAGAAGCAAGGACCAACTAGGCACATTCTACTAAATATGGGGAGAGACTAGTAGTGATGGGGTAAGGAGACCGAGCCCAAGCTCATGGGCAAGGAAAAGTAAGGGGAGAAGGAAATGGCTCTGTTAAGGGAGAACTGACTGGGCAAGAAGGCTAAGCCATGAAATGAGAGTGCAGAAGGGAATCAAGGAGACAAATGGGATAAGGAACACATGAAAAGGAATTGGAAGGGGGAATCAGTGAAGCTGTACCTAGGGATGCTGGACAGGTAACGTCGGGGAAGAGTTTGGACAAGAAGCTGGAAAGTGGGGAAACTGGGATTCGCTGAGCCAGAAAATTACAGAGCAAGCACTGAGTGGCAGAGGTAGGTGGAAATAGCTGCCAAGTGAAGAACTTGCCGAAAATCTTCTGTTGAAAAGCCTGAGGGGAAGAGGCTGAGCATGATTTGGTAGGAAATGGGCAGCTGCATGAGGAATATGAGTTAAAATTATGTAGAAAAGGGTAACTTGGAGGAAGAGGATAATAAAAGTCCAGACTGGGGATGAAGATGAGCACAGTTTGTGCCAAAAAGTACACTTCTCCTAGACAGTGGAAGGAAACCCAATACTCCTAGGTCTAATGTGAGCCGATACCTATGAAATCCGGCAGATTGCCCCCACAGGACATATGCATCATGAAACTATCTTTATTCATATGCTCCACAAAACTCTGGCTGTATTCAGCTAAGACAATGAACCTGCTGAGGTAAACGAGACAAACAGACAATAATCTAGTATTGCTACTCATCAGCTCAAGCGGCTCATGTTTTTGTGACTGATGTCTACCATTCAGAAACTGCTACTGTTGACCATTCATATGAAACAAAACTACATTTCTGGGGTTTTTTTCAGTTCACTGTCTTAGAAACATAAGGAAATGTGCTAAAATAACTTTATTAAGGATGTAAAGTAAGTCACTCAAAGATTATGAAACATTAAAATTTAGGTCATCTTTGAAGATTCCAATCCACCCCTGTGCATGTATTTTAAGAAGTCTCTAAATTACCATCATCACATTCTGTTTTTCTCCTTGCTGCATTCAATGCATATTGAGGCTAATTCTCAAATCAGGAACAGCTCTTCCCTGTTTTGTTGCCTCCTCAATGTTCAGTGTATGACCTAAGGTCTTACCGCAGACCGTTCAAATGCTGCTCTGAATACAGAATTATTAATTCCCTTATAGACTTCTTTGCAAAACATTCCTAAATATTTCCTAAATCGTAGTGAGTTCCCTCTCTCAGCGCCTCTGGAGGATAAATGTCTATTCCCATTTTACAGTTGGGAATAATAACACAAAGGATGTGAGGCCCAAAGTATTGACTGGTTTGAGATGTTCAGTTTAAGAACAATAGGACCAAGTATTTATGAGCACGCAACATTCTACAATAAAACTACAATTTATTTCAATTTCAGTTGTGAATGCTTATCGCTTCTGTAAATCAGACTCCAGATACCCATAACAGAAGAAACACACAATTATTGACCACCTGTTCAGTGACTTTCCAAGCATCCCACAGGAATTCCGTGACAGATGCACAGATAGAGTTAAATTCCCTATGGCTGCATTCAGCTCCCTTAACCATGACACCTACTTTTCTTTTTTTTGCAGTCTCTTATCTTGGCCACTGTGCATGGGATTATTTCATCAAACTTGAGCCATCTATAAGCTAGCCCCAAACTGGCTGTCATGTCTCTCTGTTGACAAGAGAGAGATTGGCTGAATCACTAAACCTCTGTAAAAGATAAAGGAGATGGGAGAGTAGGTGCCCATCTTTTCTTACTGACTATAGAGAGATCCCAGACTAGCTTGGAATAGACACCTAGAATTCAGAAGACTAACTTCTAGTAAAATAAATCCTTTCCAGTACAACTTTTATTTTCTTTAAGAAAATAAATAGACAATAGCATCCTTCAGAACAAAATGATGAATCTCCAGTGCAGGTTCACTCTCTTAACTAAATACAGTAAGAGTTATGTAACCAAATATAAATGGTTTCATAACACATTTGTCCAGTTGACGTAAACTAAACCGTAATCCTAGCCTTATATCGGTCTATTTGGCTTCTGAGAGTAATTTAGTCACATTCTTTCAACATAAGTTTTGCAAGCAAAACCCTGTTTGACTCAGACAAGGCATGTCCTTTTCTCCGTCTTTTCTATCATCTTGTTATGCATCCTATTGTTTGTATCACATTTTGTGATAATAATAGAGGAATCCACATTCATTATCATTATAGAGGTTGTAATTGTAATTTTCAATCCACAGATAATCAGTGCAAATTCAAAGACCGATCCAGCTCGTTGTATGATCAATAACCCATACATATCTACACATATCCACAGCATGGCCAGATCACTTGGCTTGCATCCAAATTGTGGGGGTCCAGTAAACCAGTTCTATCATAAGTGCCTAAGTTCTCTCTCTAGCTAGCAGAGGGAAATAGATGCGTAAGAGGGCAATTCTGCCCAAACAAATCTAGGCATCTGGATCTTACTCCACACCTGGAGGCTTGAGTCTGACCATCAGAATAACAAAAAAAGAAGTGCTTGATCCAGCCTTCTCTAGGCAAAAATCATCTTGAGCATATGTGATTGATATAACACTGAAATCTGTTGATAAATTCTAGTGCTTTGGAAAAAGCTGTCTCAAGATGCCATAAATGCCGACAAAGTCAAAAAATGGATAGACAAGCCAGCACAGCCTTCAGAAGAGATGACATCTGAATGTTTGGAATGAAAGAGATACCAACTTCAAACAAAAGTAAATGTGTGCTGTCCATTTGTCATTACCTCTCTGCTACGTGGCTTTTGCAGCTTGGACAATTTACAATTGCTGTAGCAAGTGTCTTAGCCAATGCCATATGCTGCCTTTGTACTTTTACTGGTACAAAATGATGTGGCGTGCTCTCCAACAGCAAGATCTTAGAACATTGGCACAGATGTCGAGTAAAAGTGAACTAAGTTATGCTGGTCTGAACATCTGTTGCACCTCAAGATATCCACAACTGTCTGCAAAATAACCAGGTGCACAATATCATCTGTGCAACTGAGGCATATCATCTGCATAAAGTGATAGGCTACAGCTGCAGGCTATCTCCTGTGGCAAAAAATATGTGCTGGTACCACCAAAATTAGAAAAATACAGCACAGCACAAAAGGTAGGAGAGCTGGTAAAGTGTTCATAGTGGGTTCCAGCTAAGTATCTGCAAACACAATGCACCGCAAAACCCATTAATTTCTCACCAGTGAAATCCCCCAAGCTGACTCTTCATATATTAGAACAGTGGAAAACTTCATCAAACGCAGAAGCAGAGACAGGTAAGCCTCGTCAGGATTTACAAAAGACACAAGAATGCAGCCCGTATCGAATACAACATTGTCTCTGTGTGCTACATTTATTTTCTCTAAGACTCTGTACAAAAAAGTTGCAGCCAGAGTAATCCATTTCATGGGTTAAAAAAGTGAATCTTTCCCAACCTGCAATATTTTTTACTTCATATTTTCTTCAATCTCTTCGTGTGCAGGGATACTTTGCTGTCTTAAATCTCATGTACGTATGCATCATGACTTCTTCATAAAAGGACTGTAGAATGTGGAATAATATGTAAATTTTATGTTGTAATGAATTGGGTCCTAAGATCTTTAAAGGTCAGACACCTGATATAATACATCATGTTCTTTAATATCAACTACAAAATAACCGTAATAAATTTTGCCTCTACCATATCCTCACACACTGTTACCCACAAAGAAGCACCAAAGGAAATGTGTCATTTGTCAAAACATGGAGGGAAACTGACATGTGTACAAGTAATTTTTAAAGTATTGCTAAGGTTAGGCATAGTTATGCAAGTTACAAGGTTAACTTTAGAGGGAAGTAAGACATTGCCAAGCCTGTTGCTCAGTTCCCTAGAAGAGTCATAAAGTCACAAGGCTTTTAAAGACAAGACTCACATCTAATGAAATGCCTGTGAATTAAGATTAGCTAGCACAAGCTAGACACATGGCAAACTGAGATTACTGCTGTTGATGGGGAGTAAACAAAACAAGAAGCTGTAACCAGAAAAAACAGGCACAAATTCAGTAAAGCCTTTAAGAACATACTTTAGGCCTAGAAGTATAAATGTGTTTAAATACCTGACTGAACCAGAAAGGCATAGGCATACGTTTCAATTTAAGCACGCGTTTAAATATTTAATATAAGAGGTATCAAGCAGTTTAGGTTCAATACGTACTTCCTTATTGGAAATAACACCTATCTACTTTAATGCACATGGGAGGAGAGGTGGAAAAATGTGAAATACCTACCAGCGTATCACATGCTGTAATGCCTGAAGCTGAGACCCCTTGGGCACACTGCAGCACCACCTGGTTTTTGTAATCTGCATTCACACAGAACCCCCAAAAGGAATAGAACAATCATAAAAAAGCCTGTGGCTCACTGGCAAAGTTTAACAAAGATAATATGTGAAATAATTTACTACCTCTTCACAGACTGGTACACAGGTATTGCGGGCACACAGCAAAGCCAAGGGCAAGCAGTACGTATACTTGTGGCTTTCTTCTGCAGAGTAATTTGTATCATCCATTCCTGCCTTCGAAATATAAAGGCAGTGAACCAGTTACAAGGTATGTGAGTGGCAAGAACACCAAACTAAACTTTATAGAAATACTAAAAATTAGGCCGAATCCCTCACTCTCTTGAATATGGAAGAAGGGAACTCAGGAAAGGACTGGAGCATTTCAGCACTAGAAAAGATGTGTCCAATCATGGGTAGCACCACCGATACGGTTTGGACTCTTAAGAGAACTTCTTAAGACAATAAATGGTTTGTTGTTGTACAATGATCAGCACAGTAAAATGCTAAGAATCCAGTGTATCTTCCTTCCTTTCTGGTATGCTGCTCTTTGTATGGCTGATCTTCCTTCCACTGATAATTTAAGAAGGCTTTTGCTTCAGATCCACTCATTTAAGCTGAGATGCAGCTGAGGTAGGTATCTACATGGAGCTGGGTGTCCAAGTTCCAATTATAGTCAGTAGAAAGATCAGAGGCTCAATTCAATTGCATGCCGTCAGTCTCTAAGTGCCACCAGAGTTGCTCCGGAGCATCCCAGCAAACGTCCCACTCCTGCTCCAGGAAACAGAGCTAGGCAAGCAGGTGTGGGCAACTGAACAGGGTGAGTGACTACAACTGGAGCTTAAACACCAGTCATCTCACATATAGATGTAGGCATGTACATTCAGATATTGATCTGAAGATGAATCCTACATTTCCTGTCTCTTCGGTAATACCTACTTATGCAAGACCAAACTGTAAGTAATGGCCTCCAACTAGACTGTCCTGCTGAGAATATCCAGAACTCCACACCTCAGGGCTGGTGAATGAACAGGCTCTACTTAAGTCAGAATGAATCAATGCTTGCTCATTAACCGCAGAAGAAGCCCTGATGACTAGCTCTTGGACAGCTGAAGCTAGGAGGAATGAAATAAATGCTTAATTTCATGTGCTTCTTTGCTGTCACTCAGAATACATTAGTATAATTCTAGATTACTGATCTGATTCTATGGAGTTACAATTACGGTCAATAGCCCTAGAAGAGAACGGAAAGAGGTAGAATAGAAGCTCCCTTTGGCCTTCCAGCAGTGAGACCAGAAATGCCTGTATAGGATCAGCTTGAGAAATAGGGAAAATCAATGAGATTTCACAGCCTGTATATTAGAGAGATTATACTTACTTACCTCACAGAAGTCTTGTGAAAATTAATCTGTTCAAGTTTGCACAGCACTTTACAGAAAATGAAATGTGCGAAGTGCTACTTTTATACATCTTTCCTACAGCACTGCTTCTTCTTTTGATACAGGCATATAACTAGCATGTATTAAAGAAAGAACAGTTTCACCATTAGTGTAAAACAGATGTATAATACAGGGTTAGCACCTGAAGAATATAATTCTGATTTTGCCATTTCATAAAGAAGCCCTAATTCATAAATGTTAATAACACTGGGGAGTAACAGTCTTTCCCCTGGAGAGAGATTAGACCTTATATCATATTGTATATTCCTGGACATAGTTAAATCTGTCTTTTATTATCATGTATGTTTGATGATTTTTTAAGTAGATTCCATTCCACTTATGGAAAATATTTTCATTTACATGGAACCTTGGGATTTTAATACACATGGTACAAGAATAATTTTTTAATCATTAACATTTTTGTTATTTTCTTTAAGGCATTGCAGTTCACTGTCAAAGAGTACATATTTATGGCAAATATTTTCACTCACACCATAGTGATGTTTACCACAATGTGTGGTGCACAATTTTCTAAAACATTTTTCAACATTTTAAATTAATTCTAATATAGGTTTATCAGTTCCTTGTTATGGTGCAGAACTTATATTAAATTCTGTGATCCATAAAACCTTTTTTTGAATGACACATAGTTTAGTTTTTCATTTAGAGGCTATAAAAGTGTTCACAAAAGTTATGTTGGAAAAAAATGATTGAAAGTGCTAAAACACTGTACAGAATATAAAATCCTTTCATAGACTTTTTATGACACATGAAACATGAGTCTTAAAGGTTTAATGTTACTGACTTTTATACAAGGCTTTTTAATTCTTGATTCCAGTTATGGTTCTGCAAATGAACTGTGACATTAAAAAGAATCAGGCTGGAACTGCCTTAGCTCTCTCTCTAGATGAGTTTCTCCTGGCCATGAAGGGTTCACATAATCTGCCCCACCCTGCCCACGTCTGGTTAGCACTAACTTGCTTTAGCAGCAACGAAGTGTAAATCTTGCACTGCGTTAAATCCGCTTAACACATCTCATCCTACTCAAATTCATCATTAAGGTTAGGTGGGCTTATAAATTATTAAGAAGGGTGAAGTGTTACTTAATTTCCCTTTCTCTTAATATTTAATAGTGTGCTACAACAATTGGGCACGTGATTTAATTGACTGAATACAGAAGCGGCACTGATACATGCTCCAAATAAAGGGATACAAAACCAGTTATTCTATTATGTTCATAGGGGCAAAGAAACTTGTGCTATTGGGATCAGCGGAGGAACAGATTCTTACACCTTGCAACACCTAAGAGAAGTTGAGTATTCACACATGTCTGTATAAAACCACTCTCCTAGCTCAGCGGATTTCCAGGACTGTCCGCAGAAGTCGTCTCACACAATTTCTGGGCCCTTGTGTGGGTGCAAGTGTCACCAGATGATAATTGTATGTGACATGCTCACAGCAAAATGCTGATAGGACCAGGCTGAGGGGGGGGTCTCCGCAGCACACTGAATGACCTGAGGAATATGTGCTGCATTAGGGGCTGCTATCCAGGGGAAGGGCAGCAGTCTTAGCCTCCTTGAATCTATGTTTGCATAGGTATTTTGGATAATCATTTTTTTTCCTGAAAAGCAGGTCATTTCCATCAGGCCAAGTATCAGTGAGGCATGAAAGTAGGTTTCGTGTGACCTGGGCATTTGCAGCTGCTTCTTTCAACATCTGTATCTGAGCAAGTTTTCTATATAACCAACAGGACGAAACGGGGTATGATTCGTCCCATCCTCAAATAAGCATCTTAGGTCATTAGAAGTGGCTATTTCTCTCCTTTTTGAGTACACAAGGAGCTAGGATGACAAGGTCAAATGTAAAGGAAGATAATGGTGTGTAAGAGAGCTCCTGTCCTTTGAGCCACCACAACCCGATGGAAGCCAGTTGAGAGATCGTGACAGTAGCAGGCTGCGTCCAGTATCGCCATGCCCTGTCTCCGTGTCCTACTGCGAGCAGCCCTGGGCTCAATCAGAAATGTGCCGGGACATATCCATGACAGCTAGCTTGTATGGTCCTTTGGTCACACAACTGGGCAACAGGGATGATGCTGGACTATGCCTGAGCCCAAGTCCAAAACCCATTTAGTTTACTTATGTAGCCAGATAAAAAGTAAGTTAGATAAATTGGATAAATTAGATAAGAATGTTCCAAGTTCTAACCTCAAAGATGCATATAAAATTCTCACTACAATTCCACACAACACAGCATTGATTAAAAAGGAATTTTTGAGAACAGGGACACTTTTTCACTGGTGCACTTTATTAAATAATGTTGCTTTACTGGAAAGCAGGCCACCACTAAATTGTTATAATTTCGATTACTGCAGTACATAGGACCCCATTCATAGTTCAAATTCACATTGTACTAGGCGATGTACAAAAAAGAATAAAAAAGGCTCTTTAAAAGGGCTCTGCATCAGATAAGGCACTGTTACACAATACCTTTTACAAGATTACATTCAAAATACTGTTATTTGATTTTTTAGCCTTACAAAACACAAAAACAATAACAAAAAAAGGTTTCATTTTTCCTATGCTTATCAGAGAAGTAAACCTAGACTGCTGTTACTCAGTAAGATACCTGGATTACAATATAGGTACTTCTAGCGTTTTAGCCTAATACTGCAACCACTACTCTGTGTTACCTTTCTCACGTTCCACAAACCTAGACAAAAAACAAGAATAGAAAAATCTCACAAATAGTTCACTGAAATGTTTCCTTTTTTTGTCTAGGATGCTTTTTTGTATGTGTTCCTATTTCTGCTATTCAAGACTGTACAGTAAAAACTATTTCAATGTCTTCTACAAGAAGCATTTGGCAAACAGATTTTCACTGTGTCACTACTGGTTTCTGTTAAAACTATATATAAGCTGCTAACTGCATCGCAATGAAATAGAACATCTACACGTCCGAATGCATGAAATACCAGCATCCTGCTGGTCCTTTGCCGTGTCATATGCCTTTAGCTTGTCAGTTGATACAACTGCAATATTGTCAGTAGATGGCATGACTGGCTGGGATTCAGTACCAATTTACCTTTGGACATCATGGAATCAAAATATCCATTGTAGATTCTCATGCTTGCTTTAAACCTCATTACAAAATTATTATAGCTGTAGCTATGCACACAAGCAATTGAGTGTATGCTGTACTATACACTAGTGGAAGGGAATCTCACTATTCTCTGCAGGGTTCAAAAACCTCAGTAAGGGTTTGTTAGCTTTTTTTTTTTTTTTTCAAATCCAATTACCAAGTGGCAAAAATACATTTACAGCAAAAGTTAATAGTGCATGATTGTGAAACAGCAATCTAGTTCATGAGCACTGTGTCCAGCAAATGCTATGGGCAATGTGATTCAGCTGCTGATGAAGAAAAATCCACTGCTGTTACCACAGTACATTGATCTATTCCGAACCAATTTTATAATTCAAAAGTTTGAATCGTTCTCTCTTGAAGATCTGGCAAGCCCATTAAGGGTACAGGGGACAGAGACAATTTATATCAACAGTAGCAACTATTCTTTATTTTCATTTTGCTTTTTAAAGTTTTTAATTTAGCTTTTGTCTACAGAATGTGTTAGAGTTGTGTTTCCAGGAAGAAATATTATTTTTACAGTGTAAAGGAGAAGAAAAGAAAAAAAAGCTGTAAAGTGTCATGAAAAGCTGTCTGCAACAAGGGCGATATTTCTCTCCTGACAGAAAAGCTCCATGTTCTTTCTCCAAAACCCTTCGCTAAACTCAGAAGCATTGATCCAGACATTTCTATTGCTTCTTTGCGCCACAGGTTGATTACAAACTTCATGAAATCTCAGAGATGTTGTAAATTTTCAAACAAGAGAAAGCATATCGCTTATCCATGCCTAATGTGCAGCAGAACAGTATTTTAACTTACCTCATACCTTTCCCACCCACCATTTCCATGTGGAAATCAGGACAGATAAAAATGAAAAGACATAGGACTACGAGATAGCCAAGAATCTATTTTGGATTGAAAGAATAAAGTTAATTCCTTACCAAAATTCAGTAAAGGTGCATTACCTGCCCAGAGTGTTTAAAATAAACCATATAGAAAGAGTGCCACAGATAAGTAATGAATTATAGGAGAGAGAAAGTGTGAGAGAAAAGTAGGAATAATAGCATTAGTTAGGAACACAGAACTGGAAGGAATCACCTAAGTTGTTAAGTCCGCTCTTCTGCTATTCCAGAGGATAAATACTTGCTGCATAATCCCTTTCATAAAGGCTTACTTGGCCCAATCTTTTTTGTATATCCCTGATATATTAACTCATTTGCCATTTGTTTTCATGTCTTTAATTATACTTCCCTTCACATATTCTTTAAATTCATGTTATTCTAAAATTCCTTCAAACTTATGTTCCATGCCAAACCATGTTCATGCCAAACATGTTCCATGTTCAAGGCCAAACCAACAGGCCTGTGACTGCTTGAATCCTTCTTTCCCACACATGTTTCTCAAATTTAGGCACTACATTTGCTGTTGTCCTGCTATATGGTGCCATTCCTAATTTGACAGATTGATTTAATGCTATTGCTACAGGGAATATGTTTCCTATGCTTTCAGAATTCAGTTTAGTTCTGTATTTCTTTCTCTGAACATTCTTTTTATCTATCATTCACAGTTTCTGCTTGTTCCTAAAATTCTTTGCAAGATATCTAATCTTTCCTGTCAGATTGGGATATTTTCCTACACGTCTTCCTGTGTTATTTGCATACAAACTCCAGATAATTTTTGCATTTTTAACTAAAGGAAATTCCAAGTCTCCTGTAGGTTTGAGTGTCTGAGTCCCACATGCAGTTGATTCATTAACTTGTTACTTGAGTTTATTCCAGTTTGTCTTTTTAAAATTAAGATACTCAGCTACAGATACACTTCAGCTTATTCTTCCATGGAATTTAATTTGAATCAAACTGTAATTGCTGGATCCAAGACCAGCTCTTCTATGATGTGTAAATTTCTTATTGAAAGCTAAACTAGCTAAACTAACTAAACTAGCACCACGTTTTGTCAGTTCAGGAACAGTTGGTAAAAAAATTTGTTAGTACAGTAATAAACTAGATAGACTAGATGGTGTCCAGAGGTCCCTTCCAACCTTGGCCATTCTGTGATTCTGTGAAATATCTAAATTCAGTATTATAGCTATGAAAGCATCATTTCATGCTCAGAGAAATATAATGTTTGAAATCATTAATGGCACTGTTGTGGTCAGGATCTGATTTTGTATGCAAAGGTAATAACTTACCCTAACTAATGTGGCTAGGAAAAGCGGGTGAGCTTTTGGGCACATATGTTGTAGAATGAAAAGAAGAAAACACAGACATTGTGAGGACACTGATGTACACATAACCTGAATAGCGCATGTAGTTTTTGACTCCCAGTCTCAAAAAGAGTATAGTAGAACTGAAAAAGAAATTGAGAAGAGTGACAAGGATAATAACATATAGAACCGTTTCCATGATCAGCACTAGCTAAACTAGGATCCTTCAGCACTGAAAAGATACGTGAGAGTGATGTTACAAAGATCTATAAATCCTGAGTGGCATGGAGAAAGCAAGCAGTTCCACTTTGTTCCTCCTAGCAAGAGGTTCAGAGGGTCTTACATGAAACTAGCAGATCATGCTGTCAGAGGATGTTTTTTTCTTATAGTACATAGTTAAACTGTAGAACACCTGCCACTAGCATTTTGTGGATGCTTACAGCTTCCTTGAGTTTGAAAAGCGAATGGGCAAACTAATGAAAAAAAAAAAAAAAACAGTCAAAGTCTAGCAAGTACAAAAACATGACCTTTGTCTCTGGAAGTCCCTGAGCTGCAAATCACTGGAAGGTGTACCGGGTAAGTGTCACCGTGTGTGTTTCTCTAGGCACTTACTGTTGGCTATGCTGAAACGTGGGGCTAGCTGGATTGCTGCTTCAACGCAATGCAGCTATTCTTATGTTAGTACCACTCAATTTTGGTACAATTTGGCTTCAAGTGTATATTGGGAAAAGTAATCCATACTGTTATGACCGAATATAATGACCAAACTTTTAACAGTTAACTGCAAGAGAGGACTTTGCACGTTTCCAAACCCGATGAAGTGTTTATAGCAGACTCCTAGTTCTGCACTAGAACCTCCTTTATTATCTTTCTTTTGTATGATTTTGGATCAGATTCCATCTTTTCCTCTCTCCAGGGATCAGAGAAGATGTACGTTTCATGTGGGAAGCTGAACCCATAGGGTCACAGCTACAGGAGCCAACTAACAGAAGCCCAGAATTTCCTGCCCCTGACTATGCATAGCCTACTACCCGCTCTGTATTAATCTGTTCCTGGATGATACTGTCACCTACATGTATCATTTTAAATACAGAAGAAACACACAAATTCTAATAAACATGGGGCCTGATGAAAGGTTGCTATTGACTAGTAGGATCTGAGGCTGTCCCATGGTGCTGATCTAATTTGCTTACAAAAGGAACTGAATTAATGTCAAAATCTCCAGGCCTATTCCAATACATATCTATATCCACAAAGTGGGAAGCATGTTGGTTCTTGTGCTAGTGGCACCGAGCTGACTAAAATAATATCCTTTTCACTGCCATTATACTAACACAATATAATTGGGGAATTGCTAGAGTCCCTATATTTAATTTTAGTGCCTCGGCAAATGATCCTAATAGCCTAATGGCTAGATGCTGCTGGTGCTAATGCCGTTCAATTGACTAGGTTTCAAAGTGTATCAATGAGTCTTTTAAGTATCCACTAGAGCTGTAAGGTTTCAGATTACAGCTCTTAAACTATATGTGATCTCTAATGAAAAAAGGAGGAAAAAAAATGAATTGATAAAGCAAGCTAAGGCAGCAAAGTCAGCAAAAATTGTGCAGGCGATCTAACTTCACTTTGCAACAGGGTGAGCACATAAATTACATTTGGTCAGTAAATAATGCACCTGGGAAAGTAAGCAACAATGCAAATAATAATCCATTTTTTTAATAATTAAATCTTAGCTAGGTCCTCATTCAGTCACAATGATGATTTTTTTATAGAAGCATAAATATGATCATGGGATTTGTCAAAAAAAATTGCCTTGTAGCATTTTATGAAAATTAACGCGTATCCAGTATTGATCCTGATTTGTGCATGTTAAAACAAGCGTCCTTGGGTAAAATATTCTTAAAGTCAATAATATGCTGTAATCTCATGTGACACTAATAAAATAACACAAATGACAATTCATTTTTGTTTACTTGTCTCCTCTTTAATGGATTGATAAATTTTGTTAAAAAAAAGAAAACTAGATCTTGGTGCAGAGTAGGCATATTTATAAAACAGTTCTGATTGATTTTTTGGGTCATTTTTGAAGAAACAATCAATCTCTAGAATACTTACTTGAAACATATTTTAATGGTTGTTGATGTATGCTGTGCATAGCACTGACACCCAAAATGCAGCGCTGGGGGTCCTAATCCAGTACACACTTTACACTTGCTTCCTCCAAGTGTACAAACAGTTCTACTGAATTCAGCGAGGCACAGCTGGTTTCACACACTTCAAGCTGTGTCTGTGTTTGTAGAGTCTAACCTAAAAGGAGCCAAGATATTACAGAAAACAATTCTATCATAATCAGAATTTATCTGTGTGTAATGCTAGCTCTATCTACTGTAAATTGCCCCAAACTAATAGCTATGGCTATTACCACTCCTCAGGTAGCGATATTTTGTAGCATCTTGGAAATAGAAAAGGAAAGGGTGCAAGTGCTGTCAGAGTAGTGTTTAAAACTATGTGAGACAAACACAACTACCTTGAGCCCATTCTTCTGCCAAAAACAATACTGCATCTCTTCAATTATGGGGGAGAGAGAGACAAAAATAGTTTAATTTACTCAGCCTGTACAAACTGCTAAGGGGGAGTAGTGTTCAAGATGTTGAAATGCTTTTGAATTTTGTTAATTTAGGTCGGTTAGTTAGGTAAGTATTTTCACAACAATTTCTGGTCTCGGTTTATGTTTTGATGTTCACATAACAGAGCTAAGAGCTGAGCAAATGGTAAACAAATTAAAGTCTGAATAGGGCAATGGTACCAACCTGTCTTTTCAGAGTGGAGGTGGGTTTGGAACAGCGTGCACTGAATACTCGTAAAAGAGTAGGTCTGCAAGCAGCAGAACCAAAATTCTTTGTTTGCGTTGCCGGGAGGAGTTCCCGTGGCAGTATTCTGATTTCTAATTGTGAATGGTTCACTGCAGCTAAAAAGTTCACCTGGCCATAGTGGGCACATTAACACACGCTTCTTTGTCTGGTCTCAAATATTCCTTGGGCCGGGGACAGTCTTCATACACAATGCTCATTTCTTTAGGGAAAAAGGGGCCAAAAAAGCATTTTCTGGACCAGATTGTAAAGCACCATTGAGTTTGATAGAAAGGTTCACAGATCCACTCTGTCGATAAATTGGCTACCCCTTTGCACTGACTAACGTCCAGACACCCCGTTTCCTACAACATTGTATTCAGGTATCCCTTATGCCACAGTTCCTGAGATTCAGATGTGACTAAACAATACTAAACAGAAAACAAAATAAACCAAAAGTATTTCCTTTTCTAAACACAGCCTCCTCATTTTTCTTGCTTTAAGCTTTTAATTTTCTAAGAACTGCCTTCATAGGTTTTGTACAGCAGGCAGGATACCGTCAATGCTTGGCCATTCATTAACAGAAAAAATACTAACTGTTACAAATGAATAAACTCACAACAAATTCATAGTGCCACTACTTCTGAAACGATCTAGGACTGATCGACAAAAATAACTGGAAATGGTTTGTAGGTAAACCCTATTGCTTTAACAAATCCCACACCAGCCAAATTCCAGTTTAAACTGGTAAAGTTATTTGGCCAGACACAGTTTTGGCATTGCTCCTCCACAGCAAAAACAGTTCACTCCAGAGACAGATTAACCTATACCTGTAAGCACGCATTCACAGAAATAACCTTCTACCTCTCCCTGAGTCAGTTTAATATTTGAATTAACATTACCTAATGAGTCTTTTACTTTGTTGTTGCCCTAAACAGCTCCGCTTCTCAGCTTAAGCTCCTAAAAATTCCATCCGGCTCTCCAGCGTTCATTAAAGTAAACACCGCCTATTTTGTTATTTGCAGTTCTGACATCTCTCCCCTGAAACAAAAGGGTAGATTGTCTGCTACAAGAGACACCTGGAAGGTGCACAAAGTACAAAGGGCAGAATTCAAAAGAGTTCTCAGTGTATTCAACAAGCAATTACTTCTGCTTGTGATAGGAGACTGTCAGCTTCAAACACGAGGCATTCTTTGGGAAGATTAGTCCAAATTACATTTTATTACGTTGGCCCGCTTGGCTGGCCTAAACTTCATCTAGTTCTTATTCTAATGGAATTCAATCAAGGGTATTAATATATTGTTTATGACATGTTTGGAGTTCTTGTGTTATCAGCCTACATTCATGAGAGGAGCTTCAAACAGTATCAGATAACAGTGAGCTGGATGTTGGATGTTGTACAGCACAGGGGATTTTATCATCTTGTTGAACCAGTGGCAGTGATTAAATTAAACTGTCTGAACAAAGCTTTTGCATGTCACACTGTTGAATGGCAAAATGAAAGAGTGACACACTTCAGAGATCAAGGAGAGAGCGAGCTGAAAAACCATAGTTATGTAACTTCTTATTTGCTATATTGAATAACTGAACCCTTGCCTGCCTGGGCTTTTACTAGCAAATAATCAGAACAAAACATTTTGTGCATTCTAGCATTAATTTACTACATCTGAAAGCCAAAACACATACCAAGGTCTCAAACTGCTACTACTTCTCTCGTCTCAGGGGCATCACGCTGAATCTTAATTCGTTTTTTCCTGCCATATTTTGGTATGTTTCCTAACACATTTTGGTAAAATGACCAGAAAGTCTGATTTCTACCAATTTTCCTTATACCTTCTTCTTCGTATTTGTAAAGTCTAAAGGCATAATTTTTACATCTGTACTAAAATGAGCAATACCAGCATGCATAATTTCATAGATGCCAGCAGGACTGTTTGTGAGAACAAAAATCATTCATACAGGTAAGGGCCGAGGTATCCAGGCCCAAAACTCATGAAATGCAAAATGATTAATAACGTACATTAACTTTTAGTAACAAATAAAAAAGTACTAAAATAGAAAGACTAATTGACAGAAAAGAAGGAAAAATAGCCTATGGGCCTTTCTTCCAGAGTGTGTGGTTTCTGAAAATAACTACTTTTGGCAAGTTTTATTTGGACATGTGTTTTTGAAGTGTACAACATGACTTACAGCACAGCATACCACTTGCTAATAGTTTTGGTAGGAATCCGGATACCTTCTTTCTACCAAACCTCCCATGAACAAATACTGTGACCATTTCATCTATCACATTGCAATCTCCATAAAAAAATTGCTTTCTTCTAGATTTAAAATAAATAGGCTGAACCAGAATGCAATTTCTATTACAAGGCTTAGCTGAATCTTCCTTGAGGATAGATTATTGGCTAAGTATTCCATTTTTTTCTGTATTCATTACTAGCATAAGTCAAATTTTAAGAAACATCAGGACGGCTTTCTTTCATTTTATGCAGAACCCAGAATAGGTCTTGATCTTGTTCGGGGTGTTAGCATAATATAAATTATCATTTCTTATCAAAAATAATGTCATTCTATTACTTTGCACATGTAACCATGCTTTAGTACGCTTTCTGCATAAATAAATAAATTTCCTTTATTTATACAGCAAGATTAATTTGTTTTCATGTGTAAAAAAGAAAGTATCCTCATTTGTATCGGTTCTGTGACTTAAAAACCATCTTCTTCAAAACTTGTAGTGTTTTTATTTGATAGTAATATTCTTCCTTCTTGTAGAGCCATAGTGCAATGATATCCATTAACATTCAAAACTAGAGAATGCTTTCAAATTTAAATCCACTTGAGATGGTACAGTAGCAGAAACGGAGCCTGAGGGAAAGAATTTTGAGAATAAACAGAGGACTAACCCATTAGAATATTCTGCTGTATATATCAGTTTTTATAATTGGTGATACGTATATATGCACACATGTTTGTATTTCTTTGCAGCTCTTGAATAAATCACGATTTAATATTCATGGCAAAGAGTAAAAAATTTAGATGTTTTAGTGCAATATAGTCTTTATACAACAGTACACAGCTGTCTAATCACTGATTTATATTTAAGCATATACATGTGTGTGCTTACATAAGAAAAAACATATAATAACTTTTCAGAGATACTTGTTTATGTGAGACATTCCAGGAATTTCAAGCTGTGGTTCATTATATGTATACCCCTTACTTTTTCAATCTCTGTTTTTGTCATTAAATGGCACTATATTTGAGAGAGCTTAAGAGCCATGCAACATGAAAAGCACTTTTTTAGAAAAAGGAATTGTTAAATTATCTTTGGAAAAAGGAAATATTGCACATTCCCTGAATGGAAGAAGCACAAGCAATCTAATCAAATAATATAACTGCTTTAGTAAATAAGAAGTGTATTTTTCTATTTTTTCCAAACTATATTTCACTTTAATTTTTCAAATAACTATACCTAAGATGACTACAAAACCGCTGCTTTTAGTGTTATGTAGGTTTCTAGAGTGTGCTGAGATGACCAGCATTTTAGTGGAAGGAATGTAAGGCACTTTTCCCTTTAATTTTAGTTCTGCTACTAGAGAAGGCCAAAAAACAAGTCTCATTATTCATGCACATATTCATGTAAGACAAGGAGAATGTGACCCGTGTTGTATATCAAGTTACTAAATCACTCTGTGTTGCAGCTTTTTCTATCTATAGCATAGAATAAAAATGCATAGCTCTATGTGCATAGGTACTTTATTTGTTGTGTATATGCATATGTACATGCACACTATGCTTTGGGGTTTTATTCTTTTGCTTGCCTAATAGAGGTCTAATTCACTAGCAAGCAGGGCAAAGCATTGAATAGCCATCAGATGATGATAGTAGTTCAGCACTTTCTCTGAGTCTTTTGATTATTACCTGACTTTCTGATACTTTCTAAATTAACTACCATTTTCACAAGTTTGTGTTTAAGGTCCTCAGCCTGTGAATATATACATATGACCAATCCCTCTGCACTAGGCAAAAATAATGGTAGCTGAGTCTATGAGGATGAAATTCATCTGATCAATAATACAAGTCTGTATCTAATTAAATCTAGACAATTAGCAGATTAATATGATTTGATTTATCTATAACAGTAGTCTAAAACAGGTCAGACTGTGCCCCAAAAATGTGTCTCTGCACTGACAATCAAGTGTGCTTGTGGCAACTAACTCAGTAGTTGACCTCAGTATGGTAAATATGAAGTCAGGTAAAGTGAATTTCCAAGTTAAATATCTACAAAGATAGGTTCGAGCAAAAGGAAAATGCCTTTCTATCCTGTATAATTCAAGTGTATGGGAATTTTTCTGTAGCTTACAAAGGAAAAATAAATGTATTCAAGAGAAGACTGTAATCCAAAGAAGGGAGAAGATGAATGCTTTCATGGTCTATATATGTATAAAATAATCCATTAATGCTCTTTGAGCCATTCATTCCTTATCACAGTCCTTTTATAAATAGGTTCACTTCAAATAGTAATAGTTTACTAATGATTTTCTAACAGTGGAACCCAATATATGTGTTTTGCTGCAGATATAAAATAGAAATAGTGTACTTCAGTGGTACTACTCACCATGGAAATATTTCAGTTTCAGGGCAAATGATAGCTGGGCTTCTTTTTCTGTATTGCTAAGGATTTCCAAATGCTGGGTAGGAGTTTGGGGAAAGCTATTTGTGAACTTCCTTTCCCCATCATGTTATTCCATACAGAGTCATGCAAACACAGGCTTAAAAAGTCTCATATTTGCTAGATGGTAATTCATTTATTTAAGCCAGAGTCTGCATGCTTCAAACTAGTGTGTGGAGTACAGTGGAGTCTCGTTTATCTAGTAAAAACCTCATTTAAAAGAGTGCTATAAAACATGACTTTCTGCAGTAAGAGGACACATTCCTTCAGCTAGAATGTCTGAGTAGTCCGTTCCCGTTCCTAATATCCAGGAATGTATTAATTATTCTTAAATACAGCTGTTAAAAGCAGTGACGCACCAGTATAAAGCAAAGATAAAGGCAATTTAAGAGTGTGCAGATGGAGGAAGGCAATATTTTACAGTCTAAACTCTACGCTTGTGTTAATAGTTGTGGTCAGAACCCATCATCATGCATCAACGCCTGCCCGGTCGTATAGGAAGGAGGCACTGCTCTAACTGGCAGCCATAGCACGGATCAAAAGACGGGAGTGATATGCTAATTTGGTTTAAGACGAATAAGCATGTCAGTCGCAGTATTTTATGTAAAACAGAACTTGTGAAGTTTTACAATCAGGTAGACACAGGAAAGGAATTACAATAATCCACCTTGGAGGTGACAGCAGTGCTATCTGGATTAGCGTTTCAGCAGTGGCCTGAGAAAATACTATCCTCAACCCAGCACCACCAAACACAGCACGTGACTAAAAAATGCAGTGAGGATGGCATGTAAATGACTACTAAAGAGCACAAAGAGTGAGATGACTATGATTATCCCTGGTAAAGGGTATGGAAAAACGTGTGGCTACAAATAACAACAGGAATCCATTGAAACACTTATATATGGCTTTTATCTCCATAGTATCTGAAACACCTTTATTTGAAGGCCCTTACTCATGAGTGAGTTTAAGCTGGCAATTTGGGATATATCCAGGAGAGCTAGAAAAGTCTAGCCAGAGAGAGTGGGACTTCCACTACTCATAGGCAGGGGTGCGAGAGATATTAGTTCCTAAAATGCTCCAGAATGCATAGGTGGTTGCTGTGGTCCCAAAAGGGGTTATTCCCCCTATATTTGTTCCTGACTTGAACAATACTTTTATTTTTCTCTTTCATATATATTTTAAGAATATTGTATAACAACATTTCTTACCTCTTTACGTAAAGATTACCATTTACACAAGAAGATGTAGTGAGACCACAACTATTGTGGTCTTACTACATGGCTGCCCCCTTAAAAAAAAATGAAAGTCACACAGAGAGCATAGCAAGCCAGTGGACTTGGATTTGAAGTGGGTATGAATAAGCTTGCAGAAGTAATCAAAATATTCTTTTAGCTTTCCGTTTTAAACATTTCCACTCCAGGAAACACTTCTGGAAGTACGGCTAGGCCTCTATCTTCAAGTGAGATGAATTGTCTTCTATGCCGCTTACAGAGCAACTATTCTGGGCTTGACTGTAAAACTTGAAGGTTATGTTAAATGTATATATTAATGTTCTTGTGCTTCATTTTATATAAACAAGGATTTGTCCTAGTGTCAATGTACCAAACAATATTTCCCCAGGGAATTATGCTGGACCAGGTGCAATTCTAACTTATACCATTAAAGGACCGTAACAGATAGAATATGAAGATTATGCATTTTGATAAAATGATTTATTTTTGCTTCACTGGGATGGGTTATACCGGACAGGTATTTTACAGGGACGTTCCCCAAGAAACTGATTATCCTAATGCTAGTGAATGCCAACAGGCACTTTAATTGAGAAAATATTATTGCACATTCAGTGTCAAGTAGTTTAATGGTGTTTAACCAGCTGCTAAACAAGTGTCAAATACTCCACACAAGTAAGTTCCACACTTTTGTAATATGTAGGTTGCAAAATAAAGATTAAGCAGGTATATTTCACATGGTACACAGCCAGGCATGCTTATCGTACTGATTAGCAAATAAATGAATAAATAAGGCCTAACTGTACAGGACCTAAACCTGTGGAGCTAGATTCACAGCTTTACTCACACATGAAAATAATTTCACAGGAAATATGCAATGCAAACCCCACCAAAATAGGAGGTATAGTTGCAATGGTATTCAATACATTACTGCAAAGTTTAGGTTTTATATTAATTTACAATTAGGACTTCAATAACTATGTCTGTGTGAAAGCTGCACCAGTTTCATTACCCAGTCATGCCATTTTACTGCCCTTGTCTCTGCCAGTTCTCTGCCTTGCTACTCATTCAAAAATTGGCTTGTAAACATTCAAAATTGGCTTGTAAACGTTTTCTGATTTGAATTAGAAACTGCACTGCATTAAATTAACTTTTTCACTCCCTTTCTTTCTTCTTGATTAAGATAATGAAACATTATGAGTCTCTTCCTTTCTGTCTGACTCAGATCAGTAAATAACAACAGCATTTTTCCCTCATATTTTTGGATTTCAGGACCCTTTAAATGTTGCTAGGCAGTATAAGAGTGGGTTAAACTTCTTACCTTCCAGAGAATGACTCTTACTTTCCAAACGCATTTTGGGCAATCAAAATGCAGAATGTCATAATCCTAGTCACCATTTAGACTGCTTGGTACTTGTAATGTTTGTAACCCAAGTGTAATGTTTAGCTGGTCGATAGGCAAAAACTTTGCATTGCTATGATGCTTGTGAACAAAATACTTGGTTTGTGATAGATGTGGGCATGGGACAGGCTATACTACTGGCAAAGAAAATATTAAACAAATAACAAGCATATCTTTCAAGGCCTATTTTTATATCATTTACTCTACACAAAATAAATAAGCTTTTTGCAATAGTGCCATCTGGTGACTTAAAATAATGTGACACACCAGTCCTACACAGTCAGTAGTAAAATAGGATTCATTTTCAGCAGTTGTAAGTGACAAGTTTGTAGCACAAAAGATACCAGAAATAATCAGAAACGTCATCACTCTATTTTTAACTGGTAAACCATGAACTACTGCGTTGGATATTGATGGCTGGTTTGGGGTCAGGAAAAGGCTCTGATTACATTCTGCATTTGCAAATAGCAGTCAAAAGAGTAAGACATACAAAACTCTAGAAAATAAAAATACAAAAAAATTACATATTATACACATACACATATATGTTATACTTGGAACTTCAAAACAGCTATTTTTGTAAGGTTATGGAAAATAGTGGTGTTGGAAGCAAAATTGAGGCACGAGACCACTAGTCTAGTGATATATATTTTAAAATGTTCTTGAGAAATAAGAGAAATTTTGAATGAGCACTAATATTGTAGCTTTCTTTCAAAAGGGGAATTGTGGTGACCCAAGTAACCTAAGGTCAGTAAGCATCACATAAATCTAGGGAAAATTAATGAAAAAGCTAATAAGCTGATATGGGATTCAATTAATACAAAATTAAAGGGATGAATGTAATTAATGATGGTCAATATGGTTTTGTAGAAAACAGGTCTTGTTAAACAAAATTTATTTCATTCTTTGACGGGATTATGAATTTGGTTTGTAAAGGAAACTGCATACATTTGGACTTTCATAGGGTTTTTTGACTTCAGACTGCCTGACATCGTTTTTTAAAAATGGCCTATGTAATTTCAATAGAAACGTCTCTCACGGGCTTAGGAAATGGCTACATCTTCCAAAATTCTGTTTCCAACAGGAAAGAAATTGTTGAGGCTTGATCTAAATAAAGATAGGCCATGTGCATAAGCTCACAGCTATGGCCATACCACGTAATGCAAGAGCACACATGTGCAAGAGCACTTACTCTGATTTTTGCAGGGTGCTGCAAGGTTCAGTGGTTGACTTGATATTGTTTCACGTCTTCATTGATGATTTGGAACTCAGTTTAAAAATTATTGCTGATACAGTTTGCAGACTACACAAAGGCAGCACAAAGGCTGGCAGGGCAGTGAATGTAAAGACACGACAGAAAGAGGGATTTGGAACCAGTCACTAAAGGGGGCCAGTTCAAATAAAATCAATTTTAATGTAGCCACGTGAAAAGTTAAGCCACTAGGAACAAGCTGGGCCATACTTAAAACATGGAGGATCATCTTCTGCAGAACAGTAACTCCAGAAAGGACTTAAGGGATCACTGAGAACCTGTCATTCAGTGGGAGCATGTGATCGTGGAGTAAAATAGTGAATACAACAGAGAGATCTTATCTCTGCACACAGCACTAGTGAAACTGCTGTGAGATAAAAGGGAAGTCAAAAATAAGACAGGCTGCAAAGAAGACCAGAATGAGGGTGGAGAGCAGAAGAAAAACACTTTACAGAAAGGAAAATCCCTTCAGCTTATCAAAAAGAAGATGGAGTGATGACTTGATTATGATAGCTCCCTCGGGAGAAAATCCCACATCCTAAAGGGTTCTTGAGTTAAGAAGGGAAAAGCGTAACAAGCAGCTGTGTACTGAGCTCAACGCAGATAAACTAAAACAAGAAATAATGCACACAAAGTTTAATAGCGGAGATGATTAACTGTGGAACAAACCAACAAAGGAAGCGGTGGATACACTGTATCTATTAATGTATTCAACTCGAGAATAAATGTCTTTTTGGATATCTTTATCTAAACAGAAGTTATTGAACTCAGTAGAGAGGCTGTTGGGTGAAATTCAAAAGCTTGTGAAATACAGGAAGTCAGAATGGATGATCTAATGGGAATATTTGCAAAGATTAATCTTAGCCTCAGGATACTAGTCTCCTTGGGTTACCTCTTCAGTCAATACAGTTTCCTTTAGAGAGCAACTCAGAGACAGAGAATAACTTTAGTGCTATGATTTGCCTCTCTCCACTGAGAGCTTGCCTCTTTCCACAGACTATCGTGAAAACCAGAGGTGTAAGGATGGCTATCATCTGTGTTTTTCACTAAAAGGCTACCCCCCGCCCCCCAAATTTATAATAATTATAGCATTACAATATTACTAAATATTTGGAGAAAGGCTTAGCAGGGGAGTGGGGTGGGGAGGGGGGGCTCTCTTTTTTCCAATTAACCCTTCATTAACCTTATCGGACTATACTGAGAGCTACAACTTGTCCCAGAGAGAATACTGCCTATGGGGTAAAGGATGAAGATTATCATGGCAGTTCTTTCCCACTCCCTTAAATATCACCCTTTCGGAGAACTGCATCCTTCCTCTTTCCCCGTCTTGCTCTGGAGACCACAGGCAAGCAACAGCTCTGGCACCACATTTGGTGGAGAGAGGAACGAGCTCCTGGCCAGAGGGCAGGTGGGACAATTCAATCTGCTTCTCCTTCCTTTTCCTGGCCACTACCAGTAGTGGTAGGAATTCCCTTAATTTTAGAGGCTGCAGCAGGATCTAATAATGCAGCTATTTATTTGGTATTTTTAAATGATAATACTACTGTGGTATCAACACATAATCGTATCCCTACCAGGAAGGCATATCTTCCTAGGCTAGAGCTAGTCTATTCTCCTTCCCTTACCTTCATTGTTCCTTCTCGACTTAAATGCTGTGAATTGCTGAATAACTGCCAAAACAAAACATCAATACAGAAGGGGGAAAGATAAAGCGGTTATGAACTACAGAGGGTTGCAGAACTTCCTTTGGTGCAGTTTGCAAGACACCTGATGAAACATTTATTATTCTGAATGAAAGGAAAAAGATGTCACTACAGATTTGCTTTCCATGATGAAAACTCTCCCTGTTGTGATTATTTTACTACTAGCATATCCCACTCCAGTAAAAGTTAAATGCATAAAAGACAAAATTTTAGTGTCTGAACCTCAGTTTTCTCTTTGCGAGCCAAAGTCATGCAACCAGTGGCACGCTTTTTTTTATTCTTCCTTCTAGTTTTAATATGTTTTCAAAAATAAATCACATTGCACCCATCCTTCATTAAACTGAAAACGGATCCTAGCAAAACTAGCAGAGGGGTATTTTCCAAAGCCCTAGCAGTGGTTGTAAATGTGTGTCTGCCATCTAGTGGAATATGTGACAGTTTTCAGTAACATTTATATTTATTCTCCTGCTTTGGGTTCTACAAATATTAAATTAAAATAAATAGAGAAATAAGCATGAAAGCCATAAACAATAACAGTTCCCTCTTTATAATTCTTAGGCAACTAACTTGAATTGCTTCAAAGACAAAACAGTCTTCTTTAGTGGATGCAGATTCTTGTGATGTAAATTAGGTTATTAGTTTGTTATGTGCACCTGGATACAGAATAGCTTTGGCCATGCAGAGTACCGTGCGACTTCCGTTTCTCTGATAGTTGTGCACATATTAGGAGCAATCAAAATAATTCAATCATCAGAACTATTTTCTGGAGAAAAATCAGCTTTCGACAAAACTATTTACTGAAAAATGCCTGATTATCTTGGGGAAATACCATAGAAACTAGTGCTTAAAAACTGGGAAATACTAAACTGCAAAATATGGAAGCCCTGTAATGACAGGTTTTAAACTGGGGGGAGGGGAAAGAGGAAAACGGCAAATTGTGGCAGACATAGTTGGCAGAAACCCAGTTCGTAGAAGAGGAATAGGAGCACAGCACACAAAATGACAAAATATAACAATATTTTGAATGAGAGTCTTTGGAGCTTTGGTAAAAAAAAAAAAAAAAAAGCATATTTTATTATTATTCTTTAACATTTTGATGAAGCAAAACAACCTATTTTTAACTCCAGCGCACACCCACAGGAAAGCTAAAGGATCTGCCCAAACAAAATTGTTTGTTTACGTCCTCCATTCAATCACAGTTCAGATGAACAATGTACATATCCATACGTCCTGTATTGCTATTTCACTAACTTCAGTAAAATATCATGTGGGGTAAGTCAATGGTGAATCTGGCTCAACATGTCTGAACAGTAGCTGAAATACCATCTAACTAGAGCAGCCAGCCAGCCACGGACTGACAAGGTTTGGCACGTGTATTACTAATGCTGTTCTTAGACTGAAATGCATAATCCTCGGGACCACGTTACAAACACAGGCCAGATTATCAGGCTGTGCATGCGCCATAGACATTTTTCTGCCTTCTGTGTGAACCCAGTTGTCGCAGCCTGCAGGAATAAACAGCCATGCGTGTAACTTGCTGAGTTGTTACTATGCCCGAGATCGGTTTCACACAAAAGCTAAAGCTAAATAAAATACTCATCTTTAAACTGGAAAAGTACTTGATTTGAAAAGACCCTGTGGGTTTTTTTTGTTTTTCCCCCAGATTGTATCCCTGAATTAATAGCAAATAGTTAAATATCTTTTTTTTATGACCTAGTGAAGATTTGTCCAGAAATTTTTGCTCATATCTTTACTTTAAAATGTATACAGCCATCAGTACGATTCCTCCTTAAATCCTTCATTAAAACTTATACACGCCACAGTACTTTGTTTGTAAGGGATTAATATCTTTTCCTTAAGTTAACACTTTCTTTACAGCACTTTTATCTCACGTAAAGTCTTAAACTGCTCCGCCAGCAGCCCTCCAACATCAGCCTCAGCCTTGGGGAGCCCCTAGCCCCCATGGTGCCCTTTCATCATTCAAGAAAATCTGTTGTTAAACGGTTTGAACCTGTGGATGAGGAGTAAAGAAACACGATCACATACCGACCTTACTCCCTCTTTCCTTTATTTCCTGTTCATTAAATAGCACAATAATACTCACCTGTTACTGTCTTCAAACATACTCACTTTGGTTTCTCATACAGATAAAATAATCAAACAAAATCGACCTGGGATACTCCTCAGCCTCTTCTCTCTCCCAACGGCCTCCCTCCTCCTTCCCTGACCAGGGGTCCTACCTAACTGCTTCCTTTGTAAATCACAATATGTCCAAGTTCTTCCTGCTTGATTCCTGTATTTTCCATCTTCTTTAGTGAAAATTTTATATGAGCATTAAACTCCCATTCAACCGCATAATGATATCATTGTCTTTCAATAACTTTCAGAGATCCATTTTCGTGAGTTGGTTTTTCATTACACATGAATCGGAGGTAGGGAAAAATGAATATTTATGCAGTGACAATATAAGTGCTCAGACTCAATATATGTTAGGTTGCCAGTTTAGATTATTAAGTTTTTTATCAGGTAACATTAAATGTCCCAGAAACTAGGCTTCCATTTATCTTTCTGACAGAAGTGTCACTGATGTTTGTCCTAAATATTCCTAATTTTCATCACATCGCTTTTACTTGGAACTGTTTTACACTCCCCTTCACACACTCTGAAGTCAGAAGAAACTGCTATGACCTCCTGCATAGAGATGCTGTAGGCTTTTCTCCAGAAACTGGATTAAACTATACCCTTTATAAGCATACTTAATTTCATTTTAATAACATCAAGCAGTAGTGAGTTTGCTGTCTCCGTAATATGCTGTGTTAGTGTTTAGTCACCTTCATTCCTGGGAAGTGGTGCCTTTTTCCAAGGCATGATTTGTCTAATACCAAGCTACTGGCTCTGGTATGTCTTGTCTGTTTGATTAAAAAATGCAGCTATCGTTTCTTTCCATGTTCAAGGACATATACATGGTGATTATGTTACTTCTCAACTTCTCTTTGAGAAAATACACAGACTGAATTCTTTAAGACTCCTGAGGCTTGGTCCTCCAGTCCTGAAACAGTTTTATAGTTTTCATTTAAATTATCTTTGTATTTCCACAACTTTCTCAGAGAAAGTATCAACTTCAGGCCTGGAAACAGTAATTAGACAGCACTATGGTTTGACTTCCTGACTTCTGCATGGTAAACCTATTTTCTGTATCAGAAAGAACCTCTTCCTACAACTAAGAAATACTTCAGGAAACCCTCACAATGAGGCAGTTATTTGTGATGGTCCCAAAAATCCTTCTTAAGTTAGTTTTTCAAGAACTGAGACTTAATTTTTTTTTTTAATTCTTAATTTTTTTTTAATATTATACCCAAGATACTAAAATGAAAGAAAACAGGGAACAATACGTTTGTGTTTCTAGTGAATGATTCCAGTGGTGTGTTTAAGTGCAAAGGGATATGATATGGGGACAGGCGAGGGTGCAAGGCCTGCCTGCTGGGAGAGCACTGTCGGAGGGGGTTGGGTAAAGGAAACAATACCCGGCACAGTCTTGACTGCACTGCCTACAGGAATGATCCCTGAAATGGTCCAACCATAAAACAGCTGCTGAGTTTTGGCTGAGGAGTCAGAAGGTATTCTAGGAGTGATCTGTCATGCATGCAGCGTGGACAGTCAGGAGACCAGCACCTGGCATTCAAGGAGAGTGAGTATAACACAAAGCAACATTGTAGATGCACCCAGAGTATCCCATTCTCTAAGTACAACTTTCATTTCACTTTCCCAGAAATACTGATTTAGCTGCATTAGAAGACATCCAACTGAACTGTGACTACTCAATCTGACCACTCACATTTCTTCTTCAGAGTAATTTTTTTTCTCAGTTTGCTCCCCTTTTTCCTCTGTAAATTGACAAACCAATGATCTCCCTACCACCATACAGCTTAAGAAAAACATTGAACTATGCTGAATCAAGAATTAGTCCTTCCAGTATCTTGCTAGCAATCATCTCCCTTACTGATTTGCTTCACCGTGTGTTAACTGCACATAATCCAAGTGTTTCAATCAAAAATGTTACGCAGTGGTATGCCAATTGTCAGGCAAGAATTCAAGTAACCTACATCAGAATAATCAGCTTTCACACCTAAACCCGTAAACAATAATTAAAAAAACTAACCCGCCATCCTTTTCAACCAAACAATGTTCAAAGGGAATTCAATACATTTTCTGTCTTTCATTCCTTGTTGATAAAAACCCGAGTTCACAGATTCACCATTCACTACCGCTGATTTTAGGTGACTGGTCTTCAAATCCCTGTTACCAATTCTGCTCTTTTAAAGGTGGAAACTACACTGTCAGGCAGGCCTTTAGTTCTTTGGAGTTCTCATTTTTCCAAACTTTAATTAAAAGTCATACTTGTGGTTCAAAGAATTAATCACTTAAATCCTCTGGTTACATCTACAGTACTAAAGGCATCCCAAGCCCCGGCTTAGATCACAGGCCTTAGATCTATGGTCTCACTGTTCAGCATTAGCTCTCTTTAGGGCAGGCCGGCTACAACCACACCACACGGCATTTTGCCATGGGTCACTGCTGATCCTTAAAAGGTTATTTTTGTGCATTTTTTTAGTTCAAAGTACTCAAAATAATGAGGGCTGTGTGGCTTCTATAGCATGAAAAGCATGAAACTGTGAGTGTCCTTTAGTCTGTGACATAAAGGTACATGGATGGGAGTGTTTGAAAGTGAAAAGTGCTGGAGAAGACTGCAAGCACCCAACCTGGTGCAGTCTGCAAAGAGCAGTCCCTGGAGAAAACTGTGCCCACAACAGCACTCACATTTATTTCAGATAGAATTAGTTGATTCACTCAGAAAGCAGGTTTAGACTGAACCAGTCTTTGTGCAACTGGAGACCGGAAAGTGGAAAAGAAAGTACCAGATAAACGTGCACGCACTTTTCATGGGTACAATTCTATTAGGTCAGGTATCTCGGCCTGATGATCACCATCCAGCTTTTTTTTTTCCCCTCCCTTCTTTGATTAACAGACTTTCTGGTTACCTACGTAACTAAGAAACTCAAACTCCCTAATGTCAACAGAGGCTTCAGAGAATCCTGTTTGTCACCTTCTACTACTCTACAATCACCTGTGAAGTTATTTTTTTGTTTTCTAAAATGTAATTATAATGCTACATATCCTGGATAGTTATTTTAAATGGTGTGCTCTCTGTATGACTGAATTCATAACTGTACTTAAAGCTCTGACAGGCTTTTCAGAAAGGCAACAGCATTTTTAAGACAATGTTAACTCCTTTAGGTTCCTAAGTTTGAGGCTGTTTTTATCCACTGTCTTACAGAGCATGCATTTTCTCTGAATTATTCTCTACTATAACAAAATTAAAGCCCTTAATTTCAACGTTCATCAATAGTGCAAATAATTGGACAAAATTGTGATGTGACATTAAAGATATTCAGTGCAAGAATGAGGAACTAAGTACCAGGCAGGACTGGATTTCATTCATAGTCACTGAAAAGTAATGGGAATAAGCAGTCAGTCTTTCCAACAGGTCAACATGCAGTGCTCCACAGAGTCTCTGCAAGGTCATGTGCTGTTTGACCTATTCGTAATTAACCTCAGAAAAGTGACAAAGTTAAAAAGTTTGCTGATGATAATATTACTGAGGGTAGTAAGATTACAGGCAGACTGTGAAAACCTGCAGAAAGACACATAAGACTGAGCAACTATGCAATAAAACGGCAGATGACATTCAGTATAGATAAAGGAGGACACACATGGGGAGAAACAACCACAACTTCACATATTAAACAACAGCCTTTGAGCTTACCATTACCACTCAAGCCTTTAGGAGTCTGGAACTGAAGACATTTTTGTAAGCTGGGAGAAAAGTAACAAGTGTACTTGCAATGTTCTTATTCTTCTCTAGGCACCTCCTTTTGACTACAAAAGACAGACTATTGTGTTAAAAGAACCTTTGGTAAGGACCAGGATAGCTATTCTTATATTTATCTTTTCAAGATGTCTACCTGGAGAGATACTTTTATGTTAGAAAACATATGTAAGTAAATAAGGAGCATAGCTGAAAAGCATATGCTGTTTGCTTGACTTCTTAAGAGTTTTATATATAGCCGAAAGCTCTGTGTGTCCTACAAATGCAGCATTCAGCTTCTCAGCCATCAGTGCTTAAATTTGAGTTCCTGTTTACTGAGTTCGGATGCAAATGAAGCCATACACTTTACTTCTATAGCACAGAAATGTTTCCAGTATGAAACTTTCTATCAGTGGGATTTTCTTTTTTTGTTCCCAGGAAGAAGGAACTGTGTTGTGTACTTGTTATGGCTGGTACCCCGAAGCAAAAAGCAAACAGGGGGTTCTGTTACACCAAATCCCTAAGAATATTTTTTTGCACAAAAAATATTGCAAATAATGTTGCAAAGTATGCTGAAGAAGAGTATATGGACTTTTGTAAATATGAAATATTAAGTAAAACCAATGTTACCATTCAGCTCCATTTAATAATGGAAATATGATACATTTACAGTTTTACATCTGTCACATTGGGTTTTTGAAACATGACCTGCTTGTATAATTCTGTACAACATATCTACAGAGTATATAAAAAAAGATTATAGATGGAAAACTCACACATCCAACTTACCCAGACAGGAACAAGAATCACATATAAATTTTTCTTATATTGCATTTTCAAGTTGGTGTTAAGCGTTTCAAGGACACAACTTGATTTCAACCTTTTTTGTAAGTATAATGAAAGTTAAAAATTCTACTGGAAATGTATAAATGTAAAGTGATCAAGACGGTGATCTCAAGGGAGGTAATCAGAATTAGTTTATCATACAAAAATCTGATGACAGAGGAAGAGGCTAGAAACACTGATAAGAGCATGCCCTCTAGCAGGATTTCAGAATGATTGTTTTGGGCAGATTTGCCAGTTTACAGAAAACTTTGAGTTTGTTTCACAATCGGTATTACTTACGAAACCCACAGGCTGGCTACTGAGAAGTTTTATTGTATGCTATCCTATGCTTCCAGGAACATCCTTCTGTAATGATGTTTTTGTTCAGGGTAACTGGAAATAATAGTAAGCGATGTGGTGTAATTTAAATATTTTTTCAGTTCTCTTGGTCAGCCAAATTTAGCCTGCTTAATCATTTTTGGTAGAATTGTGACCTCCGTAGATTTCATAAAATGTAAACTCCTGAGGTACAAAAACCACTTTTTTTTTTTTTTTTTTACTCTCCACAAATAAAGTTTGGCTTAACTAATATTCCAGGTTCTCTTCCATATGTGCTTCACCCTATTAATCTCAGAGATCACCCTAGGTCCCATTAACAATGCTACACTTAGTGATCAGCCATGAAGCCATTAATGCCAACAAAAAATTTGAAAAGCTTGAACAGCTGAGTGAGAATACAGGATAAGAAAATAGTTCTTATTAACAAGTAGAATTCCTTGATGCAAGGATATTGCACTGGATGGTAACATGACAAAAGAGTTTACTGTATATACTATAAACACTTATTTAGTATCAGTGAAGATTCTTAGTGCTGAATGAGTAGAGTATATCAAATGACTGTTTTAAACACTTAGCTGTCATCAGCTAGATCTGACCCCTCTCACATGTGCTTTAACTAGAATATAGCCTTAATATTTTAGGCTATATTTTAATATTGTTAGTATTCAGAACACAAACATAAATTGTCTACAATTTATAAAATACTCTATGTACTCTAGAATTCAAATTTACATACATTTCAGCATTTATTGAAGCTCCTTTCCGATCCATGTTAAAAACACTTTTCAATGTTTTAATTCACAATTAAAAGGACAATTCATTATCTTCATTATCAAAAGTGCTTTATTTCTTACTTTCAAATGGAGACTTCAGTCATTACATTAATTTCCCACACTAATTAAAAATCAAGTCAGGAGAGCCCTCATTCCTATCTTGTCCGTAAAGAAAAGTTAAAATTGTACATGCAGTTTCACATCAATGCCAAAAGATAAAAACGGGATATATTAGCACTTCTGAAGGATGCATTAACAAGCCATGTTAATTATAACTATGCTAGTGGTTACACACCAGTAAGTTCAGTGAGTGTGCAGTATTTTTCATGGTTTAAAAAATATTGCATGTAGAAGAAAAAATAGCTTTATATTCACACATGGTTCACTAAAAAAAACAAGTAATAAAGAGTAATGAGACTACTGGTGGGTTTATCTTATTAAACTTTACAATAAAGCTATTCTGTATATCATCCTTTTCAAGATTACAGAAGCATTCTGAAACCTTCACACACACTAACTTCATTTTGTATTTCTGAACAGCAGCCAATCTTCAAATCCTCTGTTAACTCTACAGTTTGGCATTCATCTCATGAAGAAATCTTCTCTCATGTCAGCCTGTCATATTTTCAGCAGCCTAGAAAGAGAAACACTACTTATTGCAAATAAGTCACCAAAAGTAGACACCATGTGGATAAAATACTGCATATAGTCTTTTCTTATAGCTATTTTCATTTAGCCTGAAGTACTTGAAGCCTAAAAACAAGCTATTTATAATCTTCATAAGTAGTGCACTGCTGTTTTCCATTGGATATTTCCGTGTATTTTTAAATGCCAACAACACCTATTAGCCCTTATTCACATAGGCCGTTACTTACATCACCTGCATTAAATTTTGTGTATTGTACCTGAACAGCCTGCATCTTGGACATTTCGCTCTAATGCATTCAAAAAGTACTCAGATGCATGTAATTTTCCTTCAGCGTTTACTTCTTTATGCAATATATAACCACCATTACTCCCATTCATACAGGTAAATTTGCACAAAGTTTAAAAGAACGATAGTAATCATAACTGCATAACTGCCAATTATTCAGTCACAGTTGACAGTCAGTATTTTTTATATATTACCGTGACTCAAAAAAATCCCAACTTGGTACACTAACAAAGTTGGAGACAGACGTATGTAAATTTTAAGCCAATTATGGGATAAATAGGCAAAGGATAGCAATGGGAATGACAAACTGGTAAAAGGAAAGAAACAAAATAGCCCTCACAAATACCTACACATACAGAGTTAAACATGCATATGTAGACATTTAAGTATCTACATGAATATAAAACATGGCTTGAATACACAAGATCTACAAATAATGGCAAAAACTGAGTAAAAAAGGGTGAAAAATAGCCTTGACTAGCATCCATCTAATCAAACTCCCCAAGCTGAGTCTTGCAAGCATCAGAACAGTCTTTGAGAGATAGACTAGATGTAGATTTTCCCTCCACCAGCACTGAAAGAAACAAACATAAGAGACCGTAGAAAATAAGCCATGATGTTTAGGTAGACAGTAAAGAACAAAAATCCTTTTGTTTTCTTGGGTATCTTTTTTGAGGGGTGGGGGTAGGGCATTACACTAACTGCTTCTCTACAGGGAAATGCTTATTTTATATACATATACATACACATATATGAAATGCTCTCTGTATCTGAGTAGATTTAGAGTGTAGGTTACTGTGGTAAGAGCAATGGGTGAAGACTACATTAGCAATAGCAAGCTGTATGAACTTGCAGACATGTATTGCTGCATACTATTAGGTCATGAGAACCCTGAGGTTGTAGAAAGGAGATCATGCGGGTTGAAGGACAAAGCAGGAATCTAGCTACGTCATGAAAATATGCATGAGACAGGAAATGGTGACCAAAAATGTCCAGGACACAAACCTGTATTCTTATACCATTTCACAAGAGCCAGTCTATGTAAAAAAGTACCATTTTTTGGTTCATGTTATGTTCAGTCATATTGATTGCCTTTAAGGATAACAGTTCATTTCTTTGATTTAAAAAGGCATCTTACATCTTAAATAAAGCACAATCCACATGCTGAAGTATAGCAGATTGAACATAGATCTGATTTTATTCTGAAAACAAATCTCATGTACTTTCTAAGCAATAGAATTACCTTTAGAGCTTCTGTAGCCTTACGTAGTTCTTTAATAACAGATGACAATGCTTCTGGATTTATCCCCTGTTCACAAAGCCGCACACAAATAGATAAGGTCTCCATATCCAAACCAGTATTTAATAATCTTGAAATCTCAAACAGAACTGCGACACAAAAAAAATGGAAGCAATTTAGTCCCTACAGACCATGAAGTTTCAATACTCAAAAGTTTCATTCATCAACATTTAATATGTAGAGTAGAATCTGTGAACAAGGCAATTACTGGAAAGCCCTCGCAGTTTAAACCTCAACAAGAGCATTCATGTTCAGCCTCTCAGTGTAAGAAGCCAGAAGCCACAGCTTCTAACTATAACTTAAATATCATGTTTTTCCGGTTCAGTGAACTTAATCCTTGATACTCATTTTTGAAAGACTTAAACAAAAATTAAGTGAGAAATTCAGTAATTAAAGTACTTGCCAGCAATTCCCCGTAGTCTACCTTTTACGTAGTATGTGCTTTTGAACTTTGGATACTTACTGGAAGTTCTACTTCAATGGACTGGAAGTCCATTCTTAAAACTTAAGAGAATGTCAGGAGTTTTGTAGCCCTTCTCCCTCTGTATCTACATCTGGCTTTACTTCTAGCAGTAACATCAACTTAAAGAAAGCAGTATCATTTGAATTTTACAGGACTTGACTAAAGAGCAGCACCAAGTGTTAATATTATTAAACCTTCTGAAGGAGGAATCAGTGGGGTTTCAGGTAGCTTTGTGCAGAAACATTACTTTTCCCTTAAAAACTTTCCCCTAAAGATCCAATTTTTTTTTGCATCTCATCTACAGTTTTCATTATATGCTAAACAGCATAGTTCATTGAGCTTTTACTTCTGGGTGCTACAATAATCTCCATCGTGAAACTATGTCTCCAGCACCACAGACTTACTTTGTTCAAACACCACTTAACACTGCTTCTATAATCAAACCTCTCCAATATTAGCAGTAGGAAGCAGAATGTCTTTCTTACCCTATCAGTATGGCAAGTGACAACTGTCCACTTCACAGCTATGTGAATACCTCAGTATACTAAACACCCTACTGTAGCATAGCCTTAGAGTCACACTTACCCAGGCCAAGACTCCAAAGGACTAATACTAGGCCTGAAGTACCCAGTCAATTCCACTAAAGCCACAAGGAAACAGAAGGTGCTATGAAAAAAATTCACTACTCTTCCACTAAATAAGTGTGATAATGCCTCCATGAGTAGTTTGGATTAAAAAAAACATGCACATTTAAGACATGAAAACAATTAGTCAGACCAAAGCCCTAATTACAAGACACAGAGAAAGCTTCCTTCTCCAAGATGTTTTTTAATTCGCATTGGCTTGAAAACAAACCATTACAAACACATTACACATGCATATCCTGTCCACATGAAAGTGTCTTAAATAGCCAAATAAAGCAACAATTTATTGATGCATTTGTAATATAACGACATTGAACATTAAGTGCTATAGAACTGATGAAGTTTTATTACAAAATTTACTAGGCATGTGCTGTATGGTCACAAGCTTCTAGCAGATTGAAATATCTTCAAATGTTGAGGCAGCATCTTTGGCAGTGAGATGTATCAGAGTTTTTCTCCATGAAAAACCTGAGCTCTTAATCCGAGTTAAGCAAGATCCAACATAGACTTCATGTTCCAATTAAAAAATGTAATAAAATCGTCCTACAAATATTTTTTATTCCTGTTCATTATAGTTTGTCCTTGTCAAGAAATCAGATCTAATCACATGGACACAGCTACTGTAGTGTTTTAGAATTCCAGTTATTTAGCCTAGAAGAGAGCACTTTCAAAAGTAGTTATTATTTTTAAATGGATTTTTCAAAAGATTAAGGATGCTATTTTGAACAGTACAGAGATCCTCAAAATAATTTAAGAGTTGATTCCAGAATTGAGCGCAGCAGGAGTTCAAGCATGAAGATATTTCTGAAACTGCCTTAAGGTACATCTTTAAATAACAGGCAGATAGGGAAGCCTATGTTTAAGTCAATGGAAATCAGTTTTCTTCCAGAAATAGCTGACCTCTGATTAAATTGTGAATGTCCATTCTAAGTAAAATACACATATTACACAGAAAGCCTAGGCTCCCAAATCTAAACACTAGCACATTTTGACAACTTTTTTCAAAAGACTTATTTCTGTCTCCGATTCTGCATGCTGTCCCTCCCACCTAAAACATCCCTGCAGAAATGGAGAAAAGGCAAATATAAAGCACAGGTAGGAAAACTCAGGACCACTCTCCTTTCCAAACAAATCTCTCTTCAGTTGCACAAATAGTCTTATCCTCCTGAAGCATCAGGACAGCCACAGTAGTCCAGCTAGTCTTGCCTTGCCTCCAGTAATAGGAAGCAAGAGGCGGTAGCTCAGCGGCTAAGCTGGTTATTATGCCAGTGCAAAACTCAAAGGTCCTCACTGAGGAATCATTATTTAATAGTCACCATAAGTGGATGACAAGGGAAGAACGTAAGAAAATAACAAAGTGATACCTCCCCTGAGCACTCTCCCCAAACCTCTAGTCCCTCATTAAAGCATTTCTAAGAGTCTTTGTATTTAACAACCCTCAAAGGATTTCTTGTTCATAACCTTCCTACTCAACCTGAAACACATGTAAAGTTTTGGCATCCGTTCCAAGGAATTCCAGTTTGACAATTCACTAAGAAACACGACCTGAATCTGTCACCTGCAGTGCAACTATGGGGCATCAAAGCCGGCAAGAGACACTGACAACTGATCCTTATTCACCTTATCGATGCAGCCCATGGCTTACAGATCTCTAAAACTCGCCACTGCTCCCAGTGTCATTTCTCCCACACTGTTCACCCCATGAAAGTCAATCTTTTTGTTTCAGAAACTATTGTGTAATACTGACTGCCTCTCTCAAAACCTTTTTCAGTACTACACAGCCTTTTTAAGAACTGCATTTTGAACTCACTACCTAATACAGGAGCATAATGATTCTGTTTAGTTCTCTGTTTTTTCTCCCAGTAACTTAGTTTGCATCTCTGACAATAAAAGATCAGCTACCTATTACATGCCACAGAAAGATGATACTGGGGCTACGATCAGTTCAGAGACTGCCATATACAACTTCCTCTTTCTTCCCTTCCATGTACTTCCTTCCCCCCCCCCCCCAGTTTAAAAAGATGCACACAGCCAGACACTGTAGCTTACATTAATCATTTCAACAGACGAGCAGAGAAACAGCAAATATACTTCAAAAAAAATTACGCTTAATAAAATGCTTAGTTAGAAACACACATACACAGTCCAAGAAACGCTAGTGCTATACGTTCACGGTGTTTAAGACATTACGCATTACACGAAGTAAAAGAGAACCGGTTTATGCATTCAGTTTAAAAATAAGCAGTTGCATGCACTAAACCTCTTCATCATAGAGGACACAGCTGCCTCAATTAACGAGCAGATAACGGCCCAGCAGCCTGCGGAGAGGCGGAGGCAGGGGCAGACGGGCGAGGAGGCAAAGCCGACGCGTAGGGGGCCTTGCGACCGGCGTGCGCAGGCCGGCGGCCTCGCAGCCGCCCCGAGGGAGCCCACCTAGGCCGGCGCGGCGGGAACACGGCGGCAGCGGGGGTACGCGGAGCCCACCAGCCGCCTGCTCGGAGCGCGGCAGGGCCACGGCCGCGGCCACGCACCGTCCATCGTCTCCCGCACCGCGTTCAGGCTGGCGGCGTTGCTCGCCATGGCGCCCCCGCCGCGCCGCGCCTCCCACCCGGAAGCGGAAGCCGCCGCCGTCGTCCTCCTCCTCCCCCCCGCCCCAACTCACGCGCGCACTAACGGCCCCTTCCCCGCTTCCGGCACGAGCTCCGCCCCCCCGCGCCACGTGACGCTTTAAACCGAACCCCCTCCCTTACCAACAGGAAAGGCGGGGGAAGGGATTTCGTTCGAATTTGTGGAGCGGCTCCCCCGGTGATTGGCCCGTTCGAGAGCGGAGGAGCTCTGCCATTGGCCGAGCAGGCCAGGCTGCGCGCCGTGATTGGGCAGCGACGGCGAGGGGGCGGGAGTAGTTAAAGAGCCGCCCGCGAGAGGCGGCCGCGGGGAGGTTTGATGTAGGAAGAGCGTGAGCGGCGGCTTCCCGGTGACCGCGGCAGGTACCCGCTCGGCCGGGCGAGGGCTGCGGCTCGGTAACGTGGTGAGGGGATGGTGGGGCAGCCCCGTCCCCCTGCGGCCCGGTGGAGCGAGGGCCCCCCCACTACGGGCGCTTCTCCCCCGTCCGTTGGGCGGGCGGGGGCGAGGAGGCGGCGGCGGCGCCCCCCGGGCCCCTCGGGCGGTCTGAGCTCCCGAGCGAAGCCAGCCCTTCCTTGGGCCTTCAGTGCCTCCGTTTCCTTCTTCGCTCGCTTCTTTGGCGTGGTGGTAACGCGAGGCTGGCTCGCACTGCACAGACTCCCGTAGTGCCTGCCCGTTTCTGGAGCCTCTGGGGGCCAGGGCTTCGTGTGTGAGCTGCCTGCCAGGAATACGTTTCTCTTTGTCGCCACTTTTGTTTCCTCTGCCCCTTTTTGTTTTTTAATAGGTTTTTTTTCATTATCGTTTTCTCATTTGATTGTTTTTTATTTATTTTTGTCTTTTCTCTGTATCAGCCTCTCTTGTCATCTTCTCACAGCTCAGTAGTTACAGGCCAAAAGTAATTTCGATGTTATTAATCTTTTGAATGTTTCTGACTCCTTAAAGTTATTGATCATCTTTTCCCCCTTCCTTCAGGTTGACTCTAAAAAGTCAGAATTGTAACTTCCTTTCCCTCCTGTTTCTAGGCACAGCTTGGTTGGTGTTATGGCTGACATGAAAGAAGCGAAAATGCAGATAACACCAGAAACTCCAGGACGAGTTGCAATCCTGAACCCTTTTGAAAGTCCAAGTGATTATTATACCCTTCAAGAGCAGATTGTCTCCAGTCCTTCAGTCTTTAAGTCAACAAAATCCTCATCTGTAAGATCTAGTCTTCAGCTGTTTAACTCTATAGTCTTAATACTTTGAAAGGCATTGAAAAATGCACTAAATCAAATACAGTTTTTCACAGACTAAGCCAAAGACTTTTGGTGGCATTAAAAAAGAAGAGGCAAAGTTCTTCAGATTACAGTAGTATGCTTCTTTTGATACTAACATTGTGTCACTCAGCCTTCCTACCTTACTGATAGTAGTGTGATTTTTTTTCCCCTTTTACTTTAAACAGTGCTAGGTGTAGCACTAGATTAGCATATATCTACTAAAAGACAAAAGATCTTGAAAGAAGAAAATAATAGGCAGTTGTTACAAATAAGCGTGGATACAGTACTCTTGTCCCATTTAAATAGAGTAGAACAGAAGCAGTTCCTGCTGAAGAGCTAAGCAGGATGGATACAAGTAAAAATTAATTTCACTGTTATTATTAGCTGTTTGCATACTTATAAAATCATGAATCGTGTATTGATTGTGTATATGTAATGTATTTGAGCTGTAAAGTACATTCAGGTTTGCAGTGGGGTGAAAGCACTGGCTGTTCTATAGTTTTCATTGTTATTATTTTGATAAGCAGTGAAGGCAGTGCTGTGCAAATGAAACTACAAAGACATACTTGGTAAATAAAAACATATTTTTTCAAATTGATACGTGACTAGTATTTTGTAGTTAACAATAAGAAGTAAAGGGGTGTGATGCAGCTTTATTTTCAAGTCTGAATTGGGTTTTGTTCTGAGCATTTTGCATTGCCCCGAAGTGAGACACTTCTAGATGTACATGGGCTGCAAATTGTAAGTCTCCTGAGAAGCATAAGATGAAAAAGAAGGCTGCTATATTGTTTTGATGTATTGGGTTAGTTAGCTGACGCTGGGTTTTCTTGGAACCACAGTTTTGACCGTGGCTGCCTAGAAGCATCTAAATTCTAGCCCCTGTGCTAGATTTTTAGCAGATGTGCCCCTCAGAAAATGAGAAAAAAATAACACCTCAGTTTGTAAATATCAGCTCTAGTCTTCAATTTCATATTATCTTGTAAATCATGTTAATACCACTGCCAAGATTAAGAGGCCTGATTGATTTGCTCATTTTTATTTTATTAAGTAGGTCATTTAAGTAGATTGAAACTTGTATGATTGTCTTTCATGAAAAAAATGATGTGGAAATTATGGTTGCATTGTTTCATAGAGGTTTGTGCCACATGCTTTTATTTTTATCTTTTTAGACTAGCAAGCATTAAGATGTCCCTGTCTTATTTTTTAGACACCAGGAAAATTTAGATGGTCTATTGATCAGCTTGCTCTAATAAATCCCGTGGAAATTGACTCAGAAGATGTTCGACGCCAAGCAATGTATTTGAGTCATGCTAGGTAACTTACCATCTATTCTTACACAGTTAACTTAACCTGAATACTGGAATACTGTTCTTCTGTTTTATTGACTTGTGATGCAACATTAAAGAGCTTTTAATCAAATTTGTTAACCTAGTGGCTGTAATATTTAGATGAGGCTGCCTCTGTTTTATTCTTTTTCTAACGTTAAAATCTGCAGATCGACTTTGCAGTTTGAAAACAAGCCAGGTACAGCAGCCGATGGGAGCAAGAGAAATGTCTTGTCAGTGGCTGTTATCTAGCTGTCTCTCCTGCGTCCTGTCAGAACGCAGTTTATCTTCCCAGAACGTTCCGTATTGAGACCTGTGAAGAGCAGTTCCTTGGTCTTTGGGACTCCCGCAGAAGGGCAGAGTTTCTGAGAAAGCTAGCCAGGACAGCCAGTATCCTTTCTGAAAGCCTCAGATGGGACTTAAGAGGGAAGACCAATAAGCTTTCCCTCTTTGACGAGACGATGATTACTGATTACTTGAAATTATTAGGGGAGCAATCTTTGATCTCAACTCTTTCTCTGAAAATAATTTCCATAGGGAAGACAAATGAGTAAGTAAAACAGGCTTGGTACGTATGGCTCGTATTTAGGGATAGTGTTACACACCAGTAATGCAGAATGACGTGTCCAGTGAAGGTAGAGGAAGGCAAGCATTCCCATACATTTCTTAGATATGAACTTACCCAAAGAATTGCACGTCATGGAATGAAGAACCACAATAACATAATAATAAAACAGTCATTTATCCTATTTATGCCCGACTTTCACTCAGTGAGACAAAGCATAGATAGAAGGCTAGTACGGGCAAAAGTCTACTGAAGATGCCTATTTTTCTTACCGTCTGTTTGTGCCATTATGTAGTATTTTGAACATGAAGAGATGTGAGAAGAGAGAAGAATTGCTTGCTACAGTAGGGATATAGAAAGAATATAACTGTCCTCAGCTGTGTCTGTGGATCACCATGTATTAATGTAATAGTATTTTTCCTAATGTCTGTGTTACCTGGCTCTCCTCTAGCAGCCGGTTGGTTAATGGCACTAAGGCTTTTAATATGTTACAAAGCCTTACATGTTTCGGGAGTTGATTACGTTGCTGCTGAAAGCCTATTAGAACATACACAAGCTAGTTTTAAATCAGATGGCTTGGGTAAGAAATCTAATGGTGGTCAGTAGCATGGCCAGTATATAAACGCACGGACTGTGTTAGTGGGCCCTTTCAGTCTGTCCTGTCATTTCGTACTCATTATGGTTTTTATCATTTGATATGACTAGAAAGAGGCTAGTTTGTGTATATCTAGAATTGCGGTGACCGTGCTTAATTGTTTCAATGTAGATATAGGCTGAGGTGGTTTCTAACTTAGTTATTTCTCTTAATTCCAAACTGTACACAGCTAAGTGCACACGTATATGTGTATAAAATTGTGTATGGCGAATGATTTTCATTTACATCTCATAAATACTACTGTTTTTGTGGAAGCAAAAAGGCATCACAGATATAGCTCTTGATAGTAAAAGTTCCTGGTAAAAGAATTGACTTGTTGAAGCCCGTGCCTAATGTGCAAGCCATATACTGCATTTTGGTAATGCTTTGTTAGCATATTGTTTTCTCTAACAATTAATTGCAAAGAAGAACCATAAAAAAGAAATATAGTGTACAAATGTCTGTAAATGTTTCAAGCTCTGAATTCTCCATTATTAAAAAAAAAAAGTTTCGATAGCAGCCCAATGTGAAAGCTCAGGGGTTCTATGCAAAGTCTTGAATACGCATGCCATGTAGACTTAGTTTTGTGCAGTACTACTGTTTTCATGAAATAGGCATCAGCTATGTGTGGTGTTTAGTATACTACCTATAAAATGATTAGGAAAACCTTTTTCTAGCAGCCTACTTTAATTAAATATTGAAACAGAACTTCGTTTTGCTAACGTGACAGCCTTGTCCGCAAACTTTCCCTGTTCTTTTTAACTTATGCTAGTAGAAATGAAGTGTTTCTAAAACTGGATGCTGTGCTACTATATATCAAGTATATATATATATTAAAAAAAAAAAAACTACACTGCAGCTTGCATACTGCATGCCATGGTTGCGAGTACACTGTTGCTCGAAGTTGTGTACAGGGCTAGCTTATATGTATTCCTGCTGACTGCAAACGGTCTCTCATTTGTTATTTTCCAAGAGGAGTGCGCTAAGGAAAGTGCCTAGGAAATGCCCTAAAGGAGTTCTCTCACCTGCAGTGTCTACTTAACACTTGGAGCTGTTTTTCTTTCCCTTGTTTCTCCTTTGTAGTCTAGCTTGTAGAGATGCTTCCAGCTCATGATCCACTACACATACGGAAGCAATCATTCCATGCTTATGCTTTTGGTACAGTAAATGAATTTTGTGCTAGTGTCTTTATAGAACTGCCAGTGATAATGTCTTTAGCGTTATCTAGGCAAACACAGTTGGAATTTGAGTGATAATGTCTTTAACATCATTCAGGCAAACATAGTTGAAGTTTGGCCTAGCCAAATATTGCAGATCTATTCAAAATCTGATTCCTCCTGAAGAAATAGAACTGCGAGGGGAAAGCTTATGAGTATGTAGGTACATCTGTATGTGCTTGTGTAGCAAATAATCTCTGTTATCTGACTGATTTCTAAATTTAGGTGCTTCAAGTGTAATTCAGACATAACTGCGTAGAAGTCATAGGGGATTTAACTTTTAAGATGATGGTGAATTATTCAATGTAAATTTTTTGTGATTTGTAAACTACTTAGTAGTAACTGAAAATGAGACTTGAAGGTGAACGTTAAAGGCGGCGTAAAAGTCAAATCTCTCAAATCATTTGTAGAAGGTTGTAGTGGCTACAAGACCTTTAAAACGATTTTTTAAAGTTAGTCGTCTTGATTTTAATTGTTATTTTTGGAAAGGAGTAAGGGAACATGTCACTTGATTCAAACAAAATATGGTATTGTATGTTGAACTGAGATAATATGGAAGACCAATCATTTCAAAGGGAGAAGCTTGTGCTAGGAAACCAGGCTGTGTCAGGAATTTGTAAGTATGCAGATGTTCTTCTAAGAATATCTTTTGTTGCTCTTTTATTCCTTACAGCTCTTTCTTTTTATTCTGCTTGATTTTATACTGAGATTCTTTGTAAACCCAATCTCATTGCAACTTTAAAAGTAAAATATATTTATATGAAAAGTTTTTTGAAAAGTTTGGATTAGTTTGGAAACTAAGTTATGACTGACTTTTTATTCAAACAAAAATATTTGATGATGCAAGGAGTAAATATAAGATCAGATCTGTATGTAATATAAGATCTGTACCTATAAAGGTACAGATTTTTTCTGAATGTGATACTTCATTAAAGTAATTGTCTCGGTGCTTGTGTATTTGTCGATTTATAGGACAAAGTTATTGCACATAAAACTTGTTTTAAGACTTATGGTTTAAGAGTTTCATATATCATATAGCACTTAAAATCTGTAAAAGATTACATGGATGGACTTGACATTTTTTCTGCTTATGTAATGTTTTTTATAATTTAGTTACTTTTTATTTGTTTTACTTAGAATTGATAAGGAGATGGAAGACAGAAGGCAAAAAGCCATTGAGGAGGTAATACGTTTTCTTAATGCTATCAAATGTTGGTTCATTTTAGCCACTTACACTAACAACAACAACAACAACAGTGTTTGTTATAGCATTTCAAAAGTCAGGAACCTATTATATTTTACTCGCAAGCAAAAAAATAAGTTGGTGTCTTCATCCGTTGCAGTTATAGTTAGAATCCATGTTCTGTCTTGCTCCCTATCTTCTTTCACACACCTGTAGGTGAAAATAGGAGATTTTGTGTCTTTCACATTGTTTGGTTAATAGAAATGTTGCTGTAAGATAACTCTTATGAATTATTTTTATTTAATGATTAAATAAACGTTAAAATAACAGTTTTCTGTTTTCTTAGTAACTGTTAGTGTTAGGTGATTAACACTGTCTTTTGTCACACCCTTGAAAGTAAATCAAAATCTTTTTGATTTTTTTTTGTTTGCTTCTTCCAAAGAATGTTTAGATGGAGGCAAGAATTTCTTCTTGCCAGATAGCTAATATTTTTCTTTTTTTGTTATTTTTAATTGTATCTTTTACCATTGAATTGCTTAGGAGAGACTGAAAAGGCCATTACTTCAAATCTTCACTATAAAAATCTTTAATGTTATTTCAATTTTAACTTAAAAATAGGGCTTTAATAAGCAAGTCGTCTTCAGTGTTATTAACCTTTTCATTTTTCATGATGGTATCTGTTTTTGTGCCTATAAACCAACAAAAGTTCTTTTGTGATTCTAGAAAGATGGTATGTAGTGGGCCTGCAGCTAAGATCATCTCTTTTAAAACTGCATTAAAAAGAATATTTCTTCTTTGTAAAGCATAAACTAATGATTTTGTAGCTGAACACCTTGAAACTGTGTCTCTGATAGATAAAAGCTATGCCTTTACTAGTTGGGTGTTTTAAGTTGAGTTTTAAGCTTTTGGTGGGAGAACAAGATTTGCCATATGTTTCTTAAAGCTGTGCAGTCGTTAGTGTTCATTTCCTTGACTTCTGGATGTTCCTTCTGGATATCACAGCTGAAGTGGTTTTGGTTCAAACAAAAACTGAGTGCAGGTGCCAGTACTCATAACTGTTTCATTGCTAACTACTCTAGCCAAATATACCAACAAAAGCCTTGGTGATCCATTTTTTTGGTTTTTGTTACTGCAGTGTCTCTCTAGCACTTCTGCAGAACAGCTCAATTGTCAAAGCACAACAATTTAGCAAACTGAAGGTTTGAAAAGAATTATGTTAAATTAATGTGCATTAATTATATTGGTAGAACTGTAAGGGCACAATTCAATTTTATGAACAACTAATCAATGTTAAATGAAATAGCTGTACAATTCTCACTCTGCAGGCTTTTAAGATCTCGGGTGTGGTATATGACCCAGAACATGGGAGTCCTCTTCAAATCTAGTTATTCCTTAATTTATCTGGGCTTGAAATACTGAAGTGAATTTGTGGTATAAGGGATAACCATCTTTATAGCATGTGTGTGTTTGGTTTTTTTTTTTTGAGATGGAAGAGTTACAATTTTTTAAATATAAATCTGTAAGTAGCAAAAGGTATGACTGAAGTTTGTCTTGTTCGGGGTACTAATCTAAATCTGAGTCTGCATTTTTAAAAAAAGCTAAGATGGATTCTTTCTATTCTACTCTAGTTTTTTACTAAAAGACTCATAGTTCCTTCTCCTTGGACTGAACATGAGGGGAAGCAAGTTTCTCAGTTTAATTCAACTAAATGTAAGTTGTTTTTATGTCTACCCTAAATTCTCTAGCTTTTGAAAAATTATCGAGCACAATTTTTCAACCTCAAATTTCAAGAAGAAGCAATAAAAGATGGCACAACTGATTGGTTTCTAGCTGTTCTCCAAGTGCTTTCTTCATTTAAAAATCATTTATTAATACTAAATTTTTACCTTTTTATTCTTTTCGATCCTGCTCTTAAATCTTTTTTCTTTCATAACCTGCCTTGGACTGGTTTAATTTGCGCATACAGCATTGCTACTTTGATGCTGGTAATGGCTGAGACTTCCACTGCACTCTTCTCTCTTGGTATTAGCTGTGATATTTTTATTGTTGTTCTGAGTATTTTCCTGCCAATATAAATATAGGGAAACCAAGTTGCACATTTTTCTATAAATTCTCATCTTATTGTTATGTAAATTCCTGTTATCCTCTCAGTCCTGCTGTCTTGCTGTCATGTTTTGTAGGGTTATGAGTTTTCTAAATTAATTTAATTTACCTCATTATTAGTTTTTATTACTAATATTGTTGTTATTAAGTTTTATACATAACCAACAGAGTGTATAGTGAATTAGAAGTGACTTAGAAGCTGGATAAAGGTCAGCTGTGAAGTTTTGTTTGATAGAAAATTCCTAAAAGGGCATTTGAGAATTTCTGCAAGACTAGAGAGAGACTTGTAACTGTTAAAATGTTTTATCAAGGGGATAAAATGTGTGGGTAAGTCAAAGATAAATTCTGATGTGAATAGTCCTATAAAGTCATTAGAAAATATGTTGATAGTGGTCCTTTAAAATTTTGTGTGTATGTATTTTTAAATGGTCAGTTTTAAAATCATCACTTCTAGAGCAAAGAGCACAGGCTGCAATCCTACGCTGGACTTATTTGGGGCAGAGTGAGTGGTGTGCTAAGATGAGCTAGATCTTTAACCATATGAAAAGGAGATGGACTGGTAGTTTCTTCATCTTTGTCCTTAAGTCAAGACTGCATGATTTTCTGGAAATGTATTTTACTTAAACACAACTTGTTTGGCTAGGGGCAAACTGGTTGCATTTTAAATAGGTCTTGTATATAGGAGGTCACAGCAGACCATATAGATTTGCAAAAAATTGATGCTACTTCACTAAATATTTTTGAATAGAAATGTGCTGAAATTCTCTTTATCAGCTATAACTGTAACCTTTCTGTAGTACTCATTTCTAGCTGTTCTAATTTCTCCTAAAGCTTGATACAAACATTTTTGCATAGTTGCACTAAACGTTCTAATTTACTGCTGTTACATTTCAAAACTCTATATGCAATGTGTGTTTCAATTCAAATTTTTATCTGTTTTATAGGCATAGATCTAAATAGCATTTCTCCGATTGGAAGACAACTGACTTTGCAGCCTGGAAAAATCAATGGTTGGTTAAAACCAATGCCTGAAACTAGAGGTTTTCTTTGAAAATGAATAACCATGCGTGTTTTTTTTTTTTTTCTTATTGGTGTTTTGTTTCAAGAAGACATTGAATTTTCTGTAGAAATATATCTGTAGAAATGTTCTTGAACTGTGTGGTACTAATTTTAACATGCGTATGTCATAGTAGAGTAAGTCTATTATGTTGTTTCTCTCGTGTCTTTTAGAAGCAAAAGATAAAAAGCGTCTGTTGTAGATTGTAGAGCATGGTTTTTTTCCAACTCTATGCATGCTTTTTTCTGAAATAAAAAATAGTAAATATAAAGCATTAGTTAGGTTTATGGGTAAATTACAGTTTGAAGAAACCTCTTATGTGCTTGATTTTTTTGGGTTAAAGAATCTTTATTCTTTTCTCCCCCAAATAAATAGCTGAAATCTTAAGACACCTTTTAAAGTTATTTAGTTTTACTTAAATACATAATTTTTTCTCCAGGGTATTCTGATGATCTTTCTCCCAGTTACTTTTGAAACCCACATTTCGTCAGAGGCCTCTCTCTCCAGTGAAGAATGCCTCTCTAGAGGGTTGTACGTTGCAACCCTTTTTACTTATCTCTAGGCCTGAGTGTGCTACATATAGTGTTGCTAAATCAGAGTCCTAACCCTTATTAACTCTTTTCTTTATTGCAACTGTAACTTATCAGTAGCTCAATTGCAGTGCATTTTCAAAATGAAATTTTTGTGTCTGTAGCTTTACTAAAATGTCAATGTAAGCTAATTTTGTTGGTTTTATTCATTGCAGCTGCTTGTCAGACAGTACTGTCTTTGCCAGTGGATTTTAATTTAGAGAAAATACTAGGTATGTGTTGTAATATCTAAATTTCATTATGAATGTATAAATAGAAAGCTTGTTTTCATTTTGTCTTTGGTTAGAAATGGAAGTTCTAATGAAATATGGGAAACTTGATGTTTGAATCATAGTTTAAGTGAGTGTGTGTGTTCTTCTGAAGAGATAGTTATTGCTTTTTGCATGGGACACTTGACCTAAAATTGACATGACTAAATTGATTGAAGACATAAGACAGAGGAGTTGTGTGGAGTGCAATTGGAAATTGATTAAAAATTTTGAATGCGAAAAATAAGCAAAAGTTTGTTTACTAGAATGCTTGCTTAGCCAAACTCTTCCACTTGCGAATTCCTGGCCACAAAGCTTATAGCCCCGCCTGGCCTTGAGCAAAGCTGTGCTTTATTTCCATGCCTTTAATTTAATTTAAACTTTGGTGGTTGCTCTCAGTTGTGTGGTGGCAAAACAGCTGTGGCTACTGAGAGGAGAAACAGATTCCAAAATTAACTGTCTGATTGTAACTGCTGTATAAAAGAATTACTGTCAGCTTCTCAAGCAAGAGGACTGGAAAAGCCTGTTCTTATGGTTCAGACATATGAATAGTAGTATGGGCAGTTCAAGAAGTTTTTTGGCTGCTTGCTCCTATTTCAGTGTTTAAGTTTTCAGCCCTGATTGTGCTGGTTAAACTATTTGTGAGGTCAGGTTTAACTCAGTGAACAAAATTAAAACAAACAGAAAACGGGAACCATATCTATTGCTTTAGTGCTTGGCCATAATGAATGTTGCCATCAATTGAGTAGTTTGTATTCCTGAGTTGATAACTTTCTTCACTTACTAGAAATATCCAATTAGAATAGAGCAATGAAACAATTTATCACTATAAATGTCAAAGCATATGGCAGACCTGAAAAAAGAGTCTTGTCTTGCTTAGACAGTATAATAACCCCTTTTTAACATCCGAAATAAGAATCCAGTTTTGGGAAAATGCCAGTAAGTAGATACTAATCAATATGAAATTATTTTAAAGAAAACAATGAACTTCAGTATTAGAGCATGACAGGCAGAAGTGGAACCTTGGTAGGCTTTAGAACAGAAAGGACTTTTTGTAATGATTGGAGTAATATATGGAGTAGGTGCCTAGATTAGATTATTTCCTTGTTGTATTTGTAAATGGGATTAAATGCTTTCATTTAGTTATAAATGCCTTCTCAGTGGAAGGTTTATTATTTTCTTATATTCTGAACTTCTATCTATAGATCTTACCTAGTGTGCTTTCTTATATACTGATCCATGGACTTAGAGCTCTGTTGTAAATGATTATAACAGATTTCAGACATAAGGAACCAAAACTTTAGACCCCATTCCAGAGCCTTTATAATGAAGAGAAAAGGAAGATGGAATATATTGAGCATAATGACCTTGAAATTAGGAGTTTGACTATATGTCCCTGGAAAGTGGTAACTGCGTGTTGCAAAGAGATCACTGCTAGAAATTTGTACTTTTAAAACATCCAGTTTAAATATGATTATCTGATGAGAGTATCTGTCTGCTTAGCCAAAACTCTGGTGATGCAATTTTATGTGGAAGCTCCAGTAATATGAAACTTGCATAATTAGCTCTAACATTCTCTTTACAAACAACAGAGAGAAATACATGCATCTCATTGACTGGGGGGGGGGGGGGGGGGGAGTCTAGATACTGATTCAGATGTGTACAGCCATTCTGTAGATTTTCAAAGCTAGCAGAGTGGTTCCCATTCCAAAAAAGTATAGTGGCAGCACACCTCTAACAACAGAAAAGACATTTGAGTTGTTTTGATTCTCTGTAAAGAGGTAGCCAAAAGGAATTCATAGGGTAATTTAAATTACAAGGGACCTCTGGAGGTCATCTGCTCCAACCCATAGCTCCAAGCAGGTCCAGCTTTGAAGGTTCATTTGGTAACAATAAATAGTTTTAGAATGGTAGCAGGTTTATTCAGGGTTGGTGCTTACCCCTAGAGTAGTGCTTTTAGTGAAAAACATCTCAAACTTCTCAGCCAGCGATGTACATAAAGCAGTAGTGGTTTCCATAAGCACAGACAATATATTATTAAGTTCAGGTCTGTAGCTGGAAAATTAATGCCAGAAGTTTATTCGATTTCTAGGTTGACATGAGTTGTCGTTTTGTTTTTGTTTGTGGTTTTTTTGGAAATTGAATGGCCAGATAGGTAGTTTTCTCAGTTACACATGAGGGGAGAGTGATTGCCACCATGCTTAGGCTGACCTATCTAAAGTAGAGATCTCAGCAACATCAAAATAATGGGTTATAAAGTGAGACTAAGAAAAACCTTAGGAAGCAGTAACTCATAAACTACCCGGAAGGTAGGAATCATTCAAATTTCATCATCTTCTGTTTGCTCTATGAATGCACAGTTATGGAGGCAGGCATTGACCGAGGGAGCATCATAATGCAAAATGAGGCTCAGCTGTGCCTAAGCAGGATGTCTTTCTGGGAAGTATTTCCAGACCAGAGAGAAATTTTGATTTTTAAATATTTACATGCAAAATATTCTTTTCAGCTTGGCTAACGCTGTTAGGATTTAAGCCACACTATAACAGAATAGCTGAAATATGTTAGAGATGGTGTCCAAAAAAAATGGCGTCCAAAAAAAATGGCATCCAAAAAAAACCTTACCCGTTCTTGCACCATTTTTATTTGGTGCATCTTTTCTTTCCCAGATTTGCACTGTTCAAGGAGGATTTCCCTGTCTACCATATTTCAAGAGGAAAAAGCTGTTAATCTTTAACCCCTTTCTATCCCAAATGTAAATCAGGAATATGTATCTTAAATTTTGATTACAGATCAGCATCACATCATTAATAAAGCCGATATTAGACAAATGTTTTTCATCCTCCCTCTTTATCTGGCATTTTTTTGACAATATTATTTTGAAAAAAAGACTGTTTTGGATCATTCCTATTCAATTCATGTCAAAATGCTGGAAGGGAGGAGATGATGTTTGGATGAGTTTGGGTCATAAAAGTTCTTTCCACTTTCAGAACTGCGGTTCCTGAACTATGCAGTCTAGGTAGTTGATAACAACTGTTAAGTGTTGTCATGCTTGAATTAGCTTGATGTTTGTTACAACCTTTGTGGTCAGGAAAAATGTTCTAATATTTTCGTAGTTTTTTTGTGGGTTAGAGGGTATTTTATGAAATTTTCTGTCCTTTTCAGTGTTGAATGGAGCAAAAGTTACTGATCTTTTAAATTATTAACTGTAAGCAAGGGTCACATTTCTTCTTCCTGACCCTTCCTTGAACCTTTTGCCCCCAGATTTAGCACTCATTTATTGTAGAAGAAGAGCGCAGGACTCTCATTTTCTCTTTTCATTTGGAAACAAACTTTTTCCCCCCACACACACTTTTAGGTGAATATTTTAGAACTGACGAATTCGCAGATCAGTCTCAGGAAAATCTGAGCTCTTCTTCACTCAGAAGAAAACTGTTTTTAGAAGAAAATGGAAGTGTATCTGAGTGTTTATCCCCTTCTCTGCAAAGTCCGTGCGGTAGTCAGCCACTTGGAGTGCTTTGTTCAATAGATATATCTCCAGTCCGGTGCAGAAGCCCTCTGGAAACATCTAGTTCAGTAAGTAGCCTTTTTGGGGGATGGAGGGAGTCAGAGTGTATATTGCTTAGCAGATACAAGAGCTTGCAGGCAGGCTTGTTCCAATTCTGTGTTCCAACAGGCTTCACGAGATAAATTACCATGTTTTTAGTAAGTTACAACAGCTTAATGAGAGAATAGGTAGTATATTAAAGTTTCTTCAAATTCCAATTTGAGAACAATTATGTGAATGGAAAATATCTTAAAAATATATATAAATATATGTATATCTCACTGGTTATTCTTTATCACATATCAGATTATTATATTGTGCTGCTATTCTTTTATCTAGAAGGCATTGTGTTTTAGTATATACTGTGCTGAAAGAGGAAGTGATTCACAATGCATATAGCTTAAAGCATCTGGAATCCTTTTTTATGATTCTCTATATACATGAAGACTTGCTGAAAGCATGTGTGAGATCATTTCTTCTTCATAACACGTGTATATCAAAAAGGCCCATTTAAATCCATGAATTACTGACTATCTAAAATAACAGCTGATGTGAACAGCTGATATAATTGTTTCCCGTATAGTTCATAAACTCTTTTGCGATGGAAGAAATGGCTCGAGATAGCAAAAAGAGGCGCTGCATGTTTGTTTAAAAGAACCTGTAAAACATGAAAATTTTGGTGATGAAAGTGTGTTATGCAAGTCTGGAAAGAATAGCACCGAGCTTTTCGTTAACTGAACCTATGAAGAACAGTATTTTTAATTTTTTTTTTTATAGTTACATGTAAATAAATTTCATTTGGACAGTTACTACTGCAATTCAGATTTTGCCTGTTAGTGCATGCCAGTTGTGGTTTTGATGTTTTTAAGAAAAAACAGCAAAACCCAGAACTTCTCCAGGAAATTTTTCAGCTTTGTATAAATATAGAAATGTTTCCTTACTGCACCGTAAAAGCAAAGTAAACACCTACATTTGGAGCTCGATACTGAATAACATATCAAAACTGCTATGCTTACAGTGCCACATAGAAAACAGTCTTTGAGTTTAGAGATTCAGCAATGCAAGACGTATATTGTAATACAAAATGGATTTGTCAGTTTAACACAATCTCATATTAAATGAGACACTGAGCTGATAAGCATGTAATGTAATGTCCCTCCCCGCTTCTTGTAAAAGCGCTGTTTCTCGGTGTAAGATCAAAACTATAGCATTTAAAGTCCAAGTGATGATTTCTGGCCCGTAACCGTATAGCTCATCAGTACCTGAAAATGTACAAATGCCGTAAAAGGTAATAGGTCTATAGAACAAATTTCTTCATCTTTCCAGTCCTTATGTCAGTATGTTAAGCTATGATGTTTTATAGATGTGGAAATGTTGGCAATGGTTGGGGTTCTTATCACTTCAGATGTTCATGCTGCAAGTATACCTGAGCTACTTGCCCCCTACAGAGGGACCAGACAATATAAATAGAAGATGTTTGAACAAATTACTGGATGCACTTTTTTTTTTTTCTACATTGACCAGAGAATATAGATGAATAGGCAAATGTCCACATAATGTCTCTTTTTAAAATTAAGCAAGAGGAATCCTACTCCCAAGTAGACATAGCACAGCTGAACTGTTTTTGGTGGTATGTCTTCATCTGTTTGGAGGCAGAAGTGCATGCAAAAAAAGCTACCCCAACAGGTGTGTGACTTTACCAGCTTTAAAAAAACAAAACAGAATAGAACAACCTCACTATGATAAACTAGTAAAGGATTCCTACAACATAGCTGTGCTGCTAAAAGTGATTTTTTTTTTGCAACATATACTGAAGCAAGACCACAACCCCTATTAACTTTTCTTAAAGAAAATTACTTTGTCAGCTTATGAGGTAAAAATTTCAGATAATGTAGATTGCATAAAGATATAAATAGTGGACAGTTTTTATCTGCCATGGTATGAGTAAAAATTTGGGAGATGAGATACTTGAGTATATTTATGGATAGCATGAATTCACTGATTATGCTTCTCACAGTTTTTTAAATACAGTGGATAATATAGTTTGTGTTGGTGTTATGTGACAGTTTTTATGGGTTCATTGCACTTTTCCTAAAGTGCAAGTGAAAAGATGCAGCTGGAATATTTAAACTGTTAGAGATTTGTTATTGTGCAGAGTTAGTTATTCGTAGTATTGCCATATTAAGCATTTTAATCAAAAATACTCCTCTTATGTATTAATCTAAGATTACACTATGGGGAAAAAATACATTTTTATTTCTTTTTATTGTTATTGAAGGGTCAGTTTTCCTCCAGCCCTATTCAGGGAGGAGCAAGGGCTTACAGTCTGGGCAGCATAACCAGTCCCACGTTTCCAGAGGGGTCTCCTGCACATAATGGTTCTCCTAGTTTTTCACCAATTGCTTTCCATATAAGAAAGACACCACTGTCAGGTATGGCTTAAATATATGTGTATTTTTCTTTCTTGATTTGTCTATTCTGATATTAAAAAAAAAAAAGTGTATATATATATATTTTTAACTTCATTACTGGAGCTTTTTCTTTTTTCTGTTCAGAGACAAGGTGGTGGGCCTGGCAGACCAGCAGGCTTGTTCTGTATGACACATTTACTGTTTAGCAGTGAGATTTCATATTTATTTAAAACAGTGAAGTGTGTCTACTTGCAAAAAACAACTGAAGAAAAGCTTTTCGAAAAAGGAAATGAGACCTCATAGAAATGAAGAAAATATAAATGATTAATCTTGGTCTGAGGAGAAGGTTTAAAGCTAGATGTCAGATCTAAGACAGGTCACAGTTCTGATTTGCCCCCACTTGAAGCATTTTAATCAGACAAAGAATGTTTAGCTTCAATTTGCAAATTGTTTATTTCCCCAAAGATGATTTGAAATGAACTGATTTAACCAGCAAAGAAATCAGGAGGATATGCAACCTTATCATTTCTCTAGAAAATTTCAGTGTATAATGCTTCATCCATTGCTTGGAAAGACTTAGGCCATACTTGTGCATAATTTTGCTCTGATGAACCTTGTGATGTTTCAATACAAGTGCACATAGAGACTGAATAGGCATTTTCCTACTTGTTTGATTTTCTTGAAAATTTTATTACTACCTAGAAATTTTGTGAGTCCGTATAGAATGTATGTGTTTATATTTATCCTGAAAAAAGCCACAGAAACAGCCTGTACCTGTTTTTCTGCAAGAACGATGTGGTATTGCCATTTGAAAATGCAAGGTCTCTGATACACCAAACTAAGTCATAGGAAACAAATTTGGCAGTAAAAATGGAGTTAGAACTTGCCTTCGTCATGATAGACTAAATGTTTATTTTTTAGAAGTCTTTGGAGCTGGGAGGCAGTGCTCAGTGAAATACTATATAGTTGGTTCTAATTATTCTAAGAACCTATAGCTGTTGTAGGGCTTTCAGGATGCTGGCTTTTACTCCGTCTAATATTTAATTAAATACTTTTTTTCTTTTCTCCTGTGAACAGACCAAAGAAAATTTACATTTCGTTCTCCGGATATTCCTTCTGCTTCAAAGAGAATGACACCCCCAAGTACAAGAAGTCCTTATATAGATGGTTGTTCTCCAATTAAAAATTGTTCTCCTATGAGGCTTGGAGCATGTAGAGCAACTGGCCAGTATCAGACCTCTCTCATTAGAATACCATTTACTGTTGAAAATCACGGTGAGGAGGAGGAAGACAAGGAAAATGCTTCTCCAGTAGAAGCTCGGTTCCCAGAAATGGATAATGGAATAAACTTATGTCATCAAGATGGTGATACTTTTGCACATGGTACACATCTAGTTGTTGCAACTGTGTCTATTGCACCAGATCACTCGGAAGCTTGTGAACAAAGGTTGTCATCGTTTCAGGATATAGAAGTCCTAAAGGAAAATAATACTGTAGATATGGTTGATGCAGTTGAAGTGTCAGATGAGAACACTTGGATGAAAGAAACAGCTGGCAATAGCAATGCACCGATGACTAGCTTTATGACCGGAATTACCTTCAGTATTGAAAACTCTCGCATGTGCATGTCACCTCTTGCAGAAAGCAGTGCAATTCCTTGTGACAACAGTAGTATTCAGGTAACGACAAAGATGTTTTTTCCTTATCTGTAAAACCAACTTGACATACTGTCATTTAGTTTGTTTACCATTCTAGCCATAATTGTCTGATTTCTCTTACTGGATGTGCCACGTAGGTTGTATTGTGATTTCCTTCCCAACCCGCCCCCCCCCCCCCAACCTTTTCCTTGCTCCAGTGGAGTTGGCATAACAGCAGTTAAAAATGATTTTTATGTTGCTGCATACAGTAATAGATTTAACTTAATGCAAGCTACTAGAGTTCTGGCTGACCAGTTTACAACCTGCATTTTTTTTTTTTAACTAACTAATATGTCTAGTTGGTTTGTGTGATTAAGTTGTGTTAATGAAATGTAAGTCTTATCAGGTATGAGAATGGGAGGAGTTTATTAGCAATAAATTGCTATACATTTTAAAGCTTTCATTCATGATTTCAGGTGGACAGTGGCTATAATACACAGACATGTGGAAGCAGCATTATGGATACTGCTGGGGCTGAGAACAGTTGCAGAGAAAATGATGTGAATATACATGCGTTTCAGAATAAATCTCAGCTTCTCAGGACAAAGGTAGGAGTTATTCTGTGGAACAAAAGTGATAGCTTTCCCATCTACAGCTTCTATTCCCTGTTTTCATTGGTTTCGAGAGGTTTGATGGGACAGAATGTCAGGCCAGTAACGGGCCAGAGAGCACATTCATTTAGTTGCATTTCAGATATTATATGGACAACAGGGAATAAATGGAGGACAAATAGAAAACTGCCCACAAAATTAATGTGCTCTATGACAATGGCAAAGTTAGTTTCAGGGGAAACTGAGGTAAGTGGATAAAGAGTATGCTGTGATGTTGCTTATGGCTTTTGATGCATGGTAGTCTGCTTATTTTTATTTCTGTTGTTCTTACCATCTTTCTGTTGCCAGATTATAAAAAGATTCAGTCAAGCCCATTCAGTACTGATTTCATTTTTGTATCTGGGATGTTAATAACGACTTCGCTCCTAACATCATCCGATGCAAAGATGCTTTTTGGTAGAGAGTGGATTGACAGTGTCCAATAACAGTAACAGTAACCAATAACATCAAAAAATTACTCTGCTTATCTAAGAATTTGATTAGGTTAGTTGTGCCCTTACAGGAAGAATAGGTACATATTTTTTTCTTCATTGACTTCTGAAAATACTCATTTCTTCTGAGGTCTTGTTCCTCAGAAGTCATCCTGTTGGACATAGGTTCCACAGGTGAATGCATCAATCAGAATCAAATTCCTTATACCAGACATGCCATAGAGGCTCCCCAGTGCCATGCAACTTTCCAGATATTACTAGAATAAATTTTCCCTCCTATGTTTCCCTCCGGCTTGCTCTGCAACAAACTGAATAGGTCAGGATGTTGTTTACATACTGTACAACATCTCTGATTCTTTAAGATGTGTATTCCGTGTGTATTCCTTGACCTGTTTTCTTCTACTGTTGATCTTTCAATTACTAGATCCTGATTAAATCCAACTTTATAATTTGGATGAGGATTTAAGCATGAAGGCATTTAGTGCTTCTTGCAACTCTCACAACAGAAAACCCACAGAGAATGGAAAGGAAAGCATGGATTTTCCTGGCCAAAAGTATCTAGTTTGGCTTATTCAGAGCATGTGCGCTCTAAGAAAATACTCCTGCTGACAGCACATCTTAACAAAAAATTGTGGGGAGAAAACAATGTCTTTCATTTCTTTTTCATTTCCGAGTGGAGAGATGTGAGGCTAAGGCTAATTGTGACTTGAAATTTGCAGATATTAAGTTTGGATCTTGTTCTGTTTGGGGAGTTTTTATGAAAATAGTGTTAAAATAAAGTTATCTATGTTAACCTAGGAGTGTACTGTTTTAAACCATAAGGACAATCAGTTGCTGAGAGCAAAATCTCCAGAGAAGCAATCCTGTTTCCATAAAGCAAAATCACATAATACAATATTTGGTCAAAATGCAACTTGCAACATTTCTACCTGGAAGCATAACAATGAAAATCAAATTCAGGGATTTCACAAAAATGGTATGTAGTTTTCTGACTGAGAATTCAAATTGTGTTATATAATAGTTGTTTACTGTATATTACCTTAGTTACCTGATTGTACATGCTATTTTGCTTTCTTAAGGCGAATGTAATGAATTGTCTGGTGTATCTTTGGGGAGTTTATAACTCATTTGTTTTTTTGCAGGTCCCATTAACCACATTTATGTGATCCATTTGAAAACTGAGAAGGCTAGACTTGTTTGAAATAAATCATAGTGTTTTCTTTTTTTCCCCCCTAATTATATTCCTTCTGTGATTTGAGCTAGAATCTTTGAGGAGGAGGAGTGTTTTGAAAATTTGGGTACAACGTCAGTTTCAAGAGAAATACTTTGGATAGTGTGACGAAATTCAGTGTAACTTGTATAGGAGCTAGCGTAACTGCAAAAGCACCTACATTTTAAGACACATCTAAAGATGTGAGGGAAATTCTGCTTCGGGAAGGAGGGTGAGAAGGGAGAATCGGTTTCAATTTGGACGGCTTTTTCCCTAATAATATTTATTGTGTGGCTGCAGGAATACTAGTACTGATCTCAAGAGTCAGTAATCAGAAAGGAACTGCTGTAGATGGGAGGAGAATAGGGTTGGGGAACAGGATGAGGATGAGTGCCTGTCGGTGTCAGCCTAAAGTAACAGTGATGAAACCCCATAGCATGTTACTCACTAGGAGAGAATAAAATAAGTTCCAGAGCTGGCTCCCTGGAACATGTGTAAGTTTTACAGTAGACTGCAAACTGTTAAAAATGGTTATTTCGATTTAATACCAGGCTAGTCCTTTTAATTAAGGTTATCTTTGTGAACAGCTGCATGAAAATTCAATTCCAGTCATGGAAGTAATATATATTTGCACAGTTTAAAAAAACAAAACAAAACAAAACTTCAGTTATCTTAGTAATAAGAAAAGCTTTATGACAGAAGAAGCCTTTGGCAGTTCTTTAAATGCTTTTTTTTCTTGGTTTGAGGGAAACTAGGAAAAGGATAGGTGATAGAAATTTCTTATTAGGAAAGTAGTATCTCTTCCCTTTAAACAAGGAGTTCTTAATCCTAAAAGTGTGTATTCATTAGTGAGCTTTATCATGAACTTAAATAAGATGTACTGCTGGTTACCTTAATCTTAAATGATAGTATTATTAACGTAATTGTATTACCGCTAATCTCGAAGATCACCTAACTCCACTAATGTCTCATAAGAACACTCTTTACCAAATTGATGCTTTGGTATTCTTTCAGAAAAACACAAGCAAGTACTATGAAGTTAATTGGTCTTAGTATATCATTGAGGAAAGTGTGCAACCTTTCTTCTATTAAATTAAACAGTTACATTTTTATTTCGCTCTTGCATCTGAGTCCAAGTATTATTGTGCCTGCTTACAGAAATTATCAACATGTTTAGATAATCATTTAGAAATATAATTTTTAAATGCCAGTTATTGCAAAAGCATTAATGTAAACAAATTATCTTGATACTTTCAACAAAACTGTCGATGACTAGAAGTCATGGAAAGAAGGGGTCTGGAAGACCCGAAGTCCTAATCAAATCAGACTGGTTAAATTTGATTGAATCTGTTTGAAAGAACTTTTGGGGAATTATAGATGTGAATTGGGAGGGGGGCAATGCTTTCTAGCCCTACTGATTCAGAGAGGAAGGAAAGAGAGATAAGGAAAATATGAAAATTTCACGGTTATACTTTTGTAGTGCTCTAAAGTAATCTTTGCTGGATTAATTGCTCCAGTTGAAGTGGTCTTTCTCTCTTTTTATAGCAAGGATATCCAGTCCCAGGATACTGGATGGAAATTCTGCCTCCTATTCTATTCAACAACCCACAGAAATGCCTGTATCAAAGTGATTAGACCATGGCTGATGAGTAGCTTTTATACATTAAGCCTGAAACAGAATCAATCAGATCTAATTCTGCAGGCAATGTCTGGAGACAGCATTTTATAAAACCTTGAAAGAGGAAATATGAACAGAATTTTATGGCATTAAAAAGCAATGTCAGAACTGAGACTTGCGTACAATTATTGAATGAATAGAACAGTTCTTCAAAAATTGTTTCATCGTTACCTCACCACGGATGGCTTTGGGAAGAGTAAAACTTAAATAAACAGGGAAACACCATAAATAAAATGTCATTTAGTCTTAGTTCTAACATTGCAAAAAAAGATCATTTTAAATTTTAACCAACAAACCTGAGATGGATTGTTTTTACTTCCATAACAATTTAATATTTCTGCAATATGTATTTGAGTAATACAGGGATTGATAATTAAACCTAGTGTCCTGATGATTTATCTATGTTTGATCTTGAAACTGTGCCCTACTAAAACCTGGAAATACACTGAAATGGTAACTTTTAGAGAATTAATTTTGTAAACCAGTTTGGATAGAGAAGAAACTTATACTTCTGGAAGAATGAATGAATTGAATAGGGTATTCAAAATGTTCTTAGCTTTAGCTTACAAGGTTTGTAGTTCGAAGGCAAGATACAAATTCTTGTCAGAGATTTAAAATTATTTGTCACTTTGCTTCTTTTCTGTTACCCATGATAATTCTCTTAACAATACCTAATCAATTGAAAGGACAAATTTCAAATTTGCAGAATGTGCAAATGATTTATTTTTTGCAAGTGTGAGAATTATGAGTGCTAGTACATGTCATTGTAGAGGGGGAGATAGCAGGGTTGTACAAATTATGACCCATTTCTGAACTGTTCTTTGTAAAATGAGTGATTAAAATGTGGTTTTGTTTTATTAATTAAACTTTTTGATTCTTTCTAGTGGTATGCTCAATGATCAGAAGCTTTCAAACTGGTTTCAAATAAAAAAGCAGTCACTAAAATATTTAATTGCACCCTTCATGAGTTTTTCTGTCTTAAAGGTAAGGGAAAGTTAGACCACAAATGGGTGAATGTGAGAAGAACCCCTCTCCCCCATAAACTGTATGTATTGTCTGTCCTGTTTTACAGTCTTCAAATAGATTGTAGCAAAAAGGAATTAGATTTATTTATTTTAAGAAGTCTTGCATATTTTTATTATGTTTATGTAATTGTCCGATAGAGGAAATCTACTGTACAAATTATTGTGGAATCATTTGACCGTTCTGTTTTTCTAGTTAATGCATTGGTTGGCACATATTGCACAAAATGGTCGTTGTTTACATTAATTTCAGTAGTTTTAACAAGAGTTTTATAACATGGATAATTGTAAATTTGAGTGATGAAACAGAATAAAGACCTGTCTCTCTCACATACCTAGGTTGTTTGTAATTAGTGTGGTTTTAGTTTGCTGCATCTTTCATTTTTGTGTTTCTTACAATGTGTATATTTGGGTGGGGGTGTGGGGAGGGGGGCATCAGAAACGGAGGAGAGATGAGGAGGAGCTCCAGTATCTGGATCTGGCAAGCCTTTGCTCCAGTATAAATTGTTCAGTAGTGGTTTGAGTTAACATTCTTATATTTTATGGTGTTGAATTAAAAGTGCAATGCCAATTATACATACAGTGCTCCATACATTTTTCTTAAAACTAGTTTTTAAGTGTCAGAATAAGCCTTTTAGGATAATGGTGCCAGGATTCAAAAGCATCTTTCATAGGGTGTGTTTTTTCTATTGCAATCAGTTAAACATGTTAATTGTCTCCTTTTGATGCCTTTATAAAGACCTACTTTATAAATCTGATCAAATTCTTTGTAATGACAGCAGTTAGTGAACTGAGTAAATGTTGCCAAGTGGCAACCATATATTGATCATCTTTGAGCCATTGATTAAAGAAACCACTGAGGAGTGAGTTACTAGTGTAGAAGTTCATGAGTTATTTTTTATTAAGATTTTGGTGAAAATCTGTAATATCTGGGATTGCCGTTTGTTATTTTTTTAGCAGTGTGAGCCAGGAATTGGCACTAGCAGATGAGTTGGTCTGTGGTGCTGAAGCTATAATAAAAACTGTTATAATTCTAAGCAATTTGGAGGATAGTTAGCTGAAATGAACTTTCAGAACTGAGTAGCTGCTACCTTGAAGACAGCTTGGTCTCCCAAGTCACTGTGGTGGGACTTGAATGCTATGTCTAGGAGCACTCTTAAATTACTTTAGTCCTCACCTCACTGCACATAAAATCTGTTTTATGACTAGCTTGACTTTAACAATGCAGTCCACCAAGGCACAGAACCTTTGTTTTTTGGGAAATTCTAAGTAGTGAAGTGCAACCAGTGTCTTGGCAACATAGGTTGAAATCATCATCAAAGCTTTACCTGTGTGTGCTTAAATATAAGGGTAGAAACTACCAACTTCATTAAGGCAGTTTGTGTCTAAGCAACAATCTTAAATTGTCTGAAGTTCTAGGACAAAAACTACCACACTTACTTACGGAATGATTTATCTCTTCACCTGCACACTGTGTGCATGCACACACACAGTTAATCTGATGTAAGAGAAGACTTTCTTAGAAGCTAGAATAAATTTATGGAATATATCGTTCCAAGAGCAAATTCTGTTCTCTCTTCTTTAGCACCTCAGAACTGAAATTAATAGTTGTGCTTATTACTGGCTTTCTTAAAAGAATGCAGTGAAGACAGAAGAGTTTTTTTTTTTATTTTTTGTTTAGCTACAGTGTTTGCTGCTAAGTGTCCAACATTTTACAAAGAGGAGAACTTGCTAATTGTGGTGATGTACCCAGCTGAAAATTGTGACTGACTATTCAGGCACCTGCAGCAATAATTCTTTGAGCTTACTTTTAAAGAACATAACTCAGGTTGTTGCTTGCTACTAAGCTAAATAGGTTCCCCTGAATACAATAAACAATGTCTTTCACCAGTAGTGGAAGCTTCTGTGAAACTGATGTTGAGAAATACCCAGTTGCTACAGTGCTGTATTCAAAAAAAAGAATCTATGTTGTTATAGCTCATACAGGTCCTTAATGCCAGATTAAAAACAAACAAACAAACAAAAAAACCACCACACACAACATACTGGGAGTGTTCCTTCACTTTATAGGATATTTATTTTCACCATAAGACAAACTAGACATCTTGATTTGAAAACAACTGTGCTCTTGCATACATACATGTTTTAGTAAAAAATATTTTTAAAAAGCAGTTCCACAAATTATTACAATATGTATTTAAAAGTAAACATAAAATCTGTTTCTAGCAGTTTGTCCATCAGGAAAAATATGTAAATACAAACAATTCGTGTGTGACTCTTTATTAGCTATTCTATCCAGCTATTTTTGTAATTTCTTTTTCTTTTTCTCTGGTTCATTACTGACACTTGTCTCTGTAGTTGGATTTGCAGGCACGTCCTTTGTTATTATCTACAGGAAAACAGAATTAAGTCAGAAAAGTTAAATCAGAATTTTATCTTATACTATGTCTTAAAAATTAGTTTGAGGTATCCTGATAAAACTTTTATAAGGTCTGTACAAGTAAATTCAAAGACCACATCAACATCAGCAAATTCTTATAGCAGTCATCCAGAAAAAGGGGTCTGCCATCATAAAAAACTATCAATCACAGCTCGAACACTAAATTGAAGTGAAACCTAGGAAAAAAGGTAGAGTTCTGTACAACAAGCAGCACCCCTCCCTATTAATTTATTGCTCACACTTCTTTTGCATCAAGTATATAGAAGGATTGCACAGTGCTTTTCGGTTGTTTGCCATGCCTTAGCAAGTGCTTACAAGGAAGTGGTAGCTGTGGAATGAGAGAGATGTGAAAAGAGGCCTTAAAAGCAAAACGCAGATTGTTAAATTAAAAGTCTCTATTGCAGCGTTTTCTGAAGTTCTGCTAGTATCAAGCACAGGACCGGTCAGAGCCTCAGTGTGTAGCTGAGGACACTGCATAGGAAAAAGGGATGTAGATTCAGTAGAAACTGGAAAAACTTGAAATAAAAAGGTGCCCTCTGAGTTACCATCGCAGTTGGACAGTAATTTACTAGAACTAAAAAAAAAATTCCTACTGAATTTTTTTTAACTGCAAAAAGTAATAGAACTGTGAAATTCAAAACTGATCTTCAGCGAATCTTTAGCAAATCATCTGTTTTTTCCCATCACTGGAAACATACCTGATGGGCCCAGAAGTGAAATTTAATTTAGAACCCTTTATTCTTTTAAAGAGTCAGTGAAAGCAGATCTGGGTTTTGCCGAGAGTAGAGATTAAGCAATTGCTACATTCTGCTGCTAAAAATAAATTTAAGGTAAATCTTCAGTTGTACTGTACAAATACTGAAGGGTAATATATTTCAATGCGTCACAAAACTCGTGCCTTACCTTCGGTTCTACCAATACCATGTGAATTTTCTGATGTTGGATGTTGGAAGCATCTAACATAATGTTCACTTTAACTTTGTCAAATACATGGAATGTTGTGTCTTCCACAGTAAGTGATGGTACCTAAAAGTTCAGACTTTTTATAAATACTTACAACTTATAGTGCATCTTACTTGTATGTAAAAATTCTGCATAAAAATACTAATTTAATGTTACATGCTGATAAAAATTAAGAAAAATTATGGTCATGAATGTCCAGTGTGTCCTGGTACATAGTATATGTGATTTTGCAGTGCTTGTTCAGATAGTTAGGTATCAGTACCTATTACAGAAACCCATTCTTCTTTTAAAACCCTCTTTTATTTCAACTGGCTTATAAAGATGACCATGGTGGCAGTACAGATTCATTTAATAAACTTGCATTTACAGATGACTTCACTATTCTCCAAATCTAGGTAGAACAAACAGATTTTTTTTTTATTATCAAATCAAAAAATAAAGGTAATTAGGAACAAACTTTATAAAGCATACCTCATTGTTGTAATCAAGTCTTGGTTTTGGTTTATCTTTTTCTTCAAAAAAGACTGTTCCTTCTAACCCATACTTAGGAATCAGGACCACAATTGCATTCTTTCTTACAAATAATATATATGCATCTTCGTTCACAACTCCTTTGGTTTTGAAGAACAGCTATAACAAAAGTAATATATTAGAAAAACCCTAGAACACTCTGCTACAGTTACAAATATTTTGGCTTATGAAAGTAAAACATTCATGAGCAAGTATAAAATGGTATGTAGTGATCGTTACAAAACGTATATTAAAGCGGATTCAAAGAATTCTATAAGCTTTTTTAATAATACCATTGTAGCACTAAGCATTTATTATATTTACAAAAAGCACAAAAAGTACACAGTTCTAAAGCTGCCATTATGCTTATTTTTTTCAAGGACTAGCACTGCAAATTTGAAGCTTTTTTCCTCAAAGAAACAGCACTCATGTTCTTAATCATTTCTGCACACTTGATTTGTTATTGCCATACAGCACCCAACACAATTGCTATGATTCAATATTACCCTCTGTTCCTTTAAAAATAACATTAGTTTTCCCCAGTTAATCCTCACATCTCAGAACTACTTACTTGTGTATGGAATGCGACAGATGCTCTTTGTGCATACTGAGCCATTTTATGTCGGTAATTGAGATTTTTACAGAGATCTGCTAGTTTATGTTTATCTGTAAGTTCTGGGTATGTACTGTCTGCTCCTATAGCCACTGCCAAAAGCCGATGTACTATAATGTCAGCATACCTGCAAAAACAAGATTAAGTAAGTGATTGATGACACATCAAAATGCTTTTTGCTTAAAAAAAAAACAAAACACACACAAAACCTGAACATTATTTAGTTTTTATAGATGGTATAGACCAAAAAGCCTTTATAATTCAGATAGTCTGCTGCTAACTTTCTGTATTAATTCAAGATCACATTCTCTTTGTTGCTCAAGGATATACTGCACTGAGGCAAAATGGACGGTACTGCTTTCTTGTTCGTCTAATAGAAATTCTTTGCAATGTTCTACCAATAAAGCCTGTATTGTTGAAGGTTTACAGAGATGAAACAAAGCTTGATTTTTGGACTCAAGAATGATGTTTCACCACGGCAGATTGAGCCACTCCATCCTCGCTTTCGCATGAACTAAGCGACTTCAGTGTAGAATAGTACTTCCGTACCATTGATCTTCAAAGCATAATTGCACTTAATTTTCCTGGTAGGTAGCTTTTATTAGAATTTTAGCCAGGAACTTTTGAATGCATCTGTTTGTTAGCAACAGAAATTTACTGTATCAGGACACCTAGAAGCTCCACAAGTTACCCATACCTATTGCATAGGAATGTCATTCTACATAAGAGGTTTCACTTGAAATGTTTTTAAGGAACAAAATATAATGACAATTATTTTATTTAAAACTTAGCTATTTCTTGGTTTCAAAAAAAAAAAGTAAAAATTAACCAATTTTTAAAGAGGCACCTTAATATGTATACTTATACTGAAATTGCTTACAATAGCTCAGGGAAGTAGTAAGTTTTAAATTAACATTGCTTTAATCTGTAAAATGCAGTCTCCTTAAAAATTTACATGATAATATTTTGCAACACAGCTCCCACCTGAAAATCACTGGCCAAATTCTGACTCAGTCGCTTGCTGACTTATTTAATCCTAAATGGTCCAAAAGGCACTTCTGTGCCAGAGATATATATGTTAAAAATGAATGACCGATACATCCCTAACTTGTGAGTCTTTTTTTTTTTTTTATCTTCATCAGACCTTTATCAGCAATAGTCTACAATGAACCTAAGAGTATAGAAAGAGTTAAATGAAGACAGATCACCACGTAAGCTATTGCTTTTCCTATCCAAAACTGAAGACCTTATGTAAAATAACTGAACAGAAACAGCATTTCTTTTGAAATGGAAAACAACATAGTTTAAAATAGTATTTCTTCACATATAAATCACCTTCTCTTTCATCCTCTGAAACTTTTGTAAAATAAAAGTACCTTCTAATGGGTGAGGTAAAGTGTGTATAAATAGGTGATGCTAAACCATAGTGATGAAAATCAGTATCCATTCCAGAACAGAAATAAACAGCTTGCATCATGCATCGAGTGGTCAAAATTCGCAACAGTGTATTTAGATACGGGAAAGTAGGAGACTCAGCTCTGTCTAAAGACTCAGCTAGTGCCTTTGCCGAATCTGTCTTAATTTCCAAATTCTGCAGGGAAGATAAAAAAAAAAAAAAAAAGAGGCATTACTGGCAAATATTAACAGAGTATAAGCAGCAATACAACAGCTAAATCCTTGTTGATCGTGGCAGTTAGCACAGGTAGCATACCAGATAAATTATGAAGCATAGACAACCTAATGGAATACCATTATAAAAAAACAAACAAAAAACTCCAAATCCATGCACATACCTCTCCCTCATTTTCCTTAGTGCTCTGCACAAACAGTAGAAGGTTAAGTTAATAAGGAACTCTGAGAAGGCAACAGTTTAGAACTAAGAATCACTTTATGCTAATATTAACAAGTTTATTATTTCCTTTAGCTTTAGTATAGATAGTGTGAAAATAAAAAAACACCGCATTTTTAGTTTCTAGTCCCAGAGTCAGTTTCATCACCAGAAAGTTCTTTCCTTCATGTACACCACTGATAACAAAAGACTGATCTACAGATCAAAGTATGTTTTTATTATGGCAAAATTACTGAATGTTTACCAATAAAGCATAACAAAATATACCATATTACCCCCCCCCCCCAAATGTGTTGGTTCTGTCATGTGAAGAGTAGTTAAGAGCAACTTTATTAAAAGGACCTTTTCTTGAAGAGGAATTTAGGCTTCTAAGAAAAACAGTACTTTAAAATCATTTTCAGATTAGAAATGAAATTATTATTCCAGTTATGTAGGAGGGGGAAGTGAAATGGGCTAGGTTTTGCTCATCTAAAATATTACAGTGGTAAAATTTGGGAGTTTCTCTCTTGTACCTAGGGGAAAAAAAAGTAGGGGTGGTGGGGGACAGTTTCAGGGAAAGGAATTTTTAATGCATGATCATTAACCTGCTCTAAAAGTTTAGCTCGAATGGGGACCACAAACAATCTCAGATAGAAAAATCCTGAAATTGGAAAAATCATTTTCCATTTCAGGCTTTGTAATTAAATCAGATTTTTTTCAGGCTACAACAACTTCCAGCTGATCTAAAGAGAGGATGGAAACTGTAAACACATCTGAACACATTTTCTTACTTCCTGAATTTAACAGAGACATTATTTGATGTGACTGACCAGTTTTTAAGTAGATCAATAGTGTTTACAGAACCAAACCCAAAAAGAGGTTTATAAAGCACATCTGGCTTGGAGAGGAGAAACTTTTCACAGCACACAATAGTTACAATACAAAAGATTCAAAGAGTGTTTGTTTCCTTTACCTGAGAAAGGGTCTTTAAAAAGCACAAGACTGAGCCTTGCATCTGAAGATACAGATGCTTACTTGCTGCAAGTACCAGCAATCTCAAAATATAGCAGATGCACTTTAAAAATGATACTTTCCAACAGTCACTCTTTGGAAGGGGGCCAATCCGAAAGAAAACACAGCTTTTCATAATTAATTCACTTCATTAGTATAGTAAAAACTTGCCTTAGACTTTGCTGCCTTCACAAGCATGTCATAATTTGATGGGGGAGGAGCAGGATGTTTTCGGAGCAAGGCAAACTCTGAGAACTCATCATATATTTTTTGCGCTACAGAGATATTGGCAAGCAACATGAACTCTTCAACCATCGAATTTGTTTCTCTATTAACAGAAAATATTTCGCGTTGTTAGAAAAGCATTAAATTATATATTTGCTTTGAGTGCCTAATGAAGAAACATTTCACCATCTTGACCATATTATAAACAGTAAACTAGTGTCTTTGAACTTTTTATACAGTAGAAGTAGGCAAAAATTTTTAAGCATAAAAATATAACTTAAATATTTACTAAGTTTCAAATACTGAGAGGCAGAAGAAAAAAATGCAAAGAAATACTCTAAAAAAAGAATCACAAATTATATTGAAGTGCTCTTTAAAATGTCATTGCTATCTCCAAAGAGACCATCAGATAAGCCTGTTTATTTCTGCTTAAGTGATTTAATAGTACTGTTGCAATATTAAGCATGTTAAGTTTAAAAGCACTATGTTGCACACCTTAAAGTTATGAAAGTACAGGTAACAGAGGGTAGATTTTGGCACAGAAACTGAGTAGTACTGAGAGAAAATAAGTATCTAACTTCCAAAAATTTGAATCAGTAGCTTCCTTTCCAGAAGTCCTTTATAACATTGTTATCGCTCTGCACATGCACAGTTCAGTGCTCTGTTGTTCTTACGGTTTCTATGCTCCACGACGCCAGATTCTACTTCCTCTCCTTTGTTAATAACATTAGAAGAGCATCAGAGAAAACTCGGTGGGATGGCAACAGTTCGGAACCTAGTGCTCCATTAAATCAGTAGTAAAGACTTAAGTTCCTAAATGAAGCACACAGTTAAGTTGTATCACAGTTGTGATATAAGAGATTTTACCAGTTTATATAATTCATAAATTGTGTAAAATGCACAGGACTGACTTTTCTAGGATTATTATCCTGCACTATTTTATAAGCTTTGTACACCCTTAAGTGCAAAGCTGCTAGTCAAACACCCCTTCCCCTCTGCCTGCCCCAAATTAACCAGCTGAGGAAAATAAAAAGGCATACTTAAGCTCCTTAGTTTGTAGATCAATGGGATCATGAGTTTCACTGTCCATGTGGAAACGAACTTCCGGTGAGGAAAGTGTTAAAGCTCTGGAAGACAGTAAGTGGAATTACGATGAATTACAACAAAGCAGAAGTGGCAGCTAGGTTGCAGGCCTGTGCACAACATCAGGGTTTGATATGAAAATGTAATTTAAAATTAGCAGAAATTTAAATAAAGAGATGAACTTAGTGTTCAAATTAGAAAAAACTAAGGTTTTAGCACACATCATAGTTAGCTAAATTCTCACATTTAAAATGCTACTCCTCTAGTTGTTTTTATAGTGACTGCATGAGATCCATACTGCTGATTCATTTTGCCAGAAGAAGGAAAAGTTAGCATTCCCAGTTTATATTTTAGGGGGGGGAAACCTAAAGATACCTATATTTATGCAAACTGAAATGGCAAAACACTTTTCTTTCAAAAGATTTTTATTGGAAAATAGACACAAAAGAACATTATAACATTTGACAGCAATAAATAGCCAGAAAAGAAAGGAAATAAAAGACACTGGATAGATTACCCATTATCAATTCTTTTCTTCTTCAGAATTTTTGCTAATTTGTTTAGTCCACGTAAGCTGATAGTAACATCATCATTCATGCTGGCTGAATCAATTCTCATCTGTGCTTCAGCATACGTGAGCGATGCCTTGAAGAGAAAAAAAAGACAGCATCATGCATAATTGAATACTCAAGAGAAGAGCCTTCTTCTGTCTTGCAGAAACTGCAGTTCATTCTCAAAGTTGGTTCACAACAATATGAAGCTTTACATTCAACACCTAAATGCATGTCATTCTCAAAGAATAATGGTCAAAACGGGACAGATCTATGCAAGACACTAAGAAATAGCAGGCATTTACAGTGCTTATGCTGATCATAAAGGTATTTTATATGTCTGAGGTCTGACTTTCAGAAATGTTAAGTACTTATAGATTCCACTGATTTTAACCGAAAAATTCTGGCTACCTGGAATATACAGACCATGTCCAATGTATGTCAACGCATTTATACTTAAATGTCATAGCAAAATAACTCCACAAAAACATGACAACCTTGAATGTTTTGATCCTGTCTGGTTCGTTTAAACATCTGCTATATTTTAGGATTTAAGAGTCATTTTCTAATTATAAATATAATAAATATAATAAATATTATGTATAGCATTTATTTATATAATAATAAAAAATATAAATCAATCAATAAAGAGAAAGAAATAGAGGAAGCCTTACTATCAAGCCTGTTGATCACTGCTTTTGTAAAGAGGTGTCCAGCTTATTTTTGGAAGTATAAGAATATTAATGTGACTAACCTTGGAATTAATAACACTCTTTGTAAATCTGGTTTTTAGAATTTCAGCCTTATGGTTCATCTCCCATATACATGAAAATGCAAGCCTATGAGAGGAAAAATCTATTAAAATCCACATATACACATTTGAAGTTTCTTGTCAGAATCTGAGTACGGATCATTTACAAATACCTGTCCACATTAGATCTCAAAGAGCATAAGTTGGAGCTAAGTAACTCTGGAACCATATCAATTCTCTGCAAAATAAAGGATAAAAAGTGTGACTAGTTATTTATTATAATTTCATGACTTTTACCATAATAAAAGTTCAGAAATAATATTATTGATTTTTTTCATCATGAAAACTAGGATAAATACTTTTCTTTCAGAAATCTGAAAATGTATCAGCTGTGTTAGTGAAGATAGTCCCATAGAAAATTGCGGTCTGTGAGAAATAAGTTATATTAAACAGGACTAAATGTACAGCTGAAACGTATACAAATCATAGGCAACAAGAGAGATTTAGCTATCACAAGAAGAAAACAGTGGAAAGGAAAGGCAAACCCAGATCACTTCCTTTCGCAATTTCAGATCTGTAAAACAGTAGTAGTCCAGTTTCAGAACTGCATGTTATATATGCTTCAAGCATAGGAGTTAAGAGATACTGTCTTTAAAAAAATAATAGTATTTCTCCCTGTTGCTGCGCAGTCTGCCTGATAAAACAGCATGCATACTAAATGCAGCCCAAATGATTCTACTGTTTTTAGGCTGGAGATGTCTGTACTCCCAAGAGATGAAAATAAAAGCAAGGAAAAACCCAACTTCTTTATTTTACAAAAATCCTTATATAAAAAACAATTACTTTTTCACACAGATAGACTGTTGTTCCTCTTTTTGCCGATTCCTCATCCAAAGCATTTCCTGGTCGAATAAAATGACTGACATCTGCAATATGTACACCAACCTTAAAAAAAAAAAAAAAAGACAAAAGAGAGAGAGAGAAAAGGCCTGACATTATGTATTTTATGAAACAGAAATACAAAAAAAAAAAAAAATCACTCTCAACATGAAGGAAGCTTTCTAAAAAATCTCTATTTACAATCCAATTTACCCATCCCCAGTTATCTCCAGCAGCTCCTATACTTAGATATAGGAAGAGTTAAGTTATATTTTACTCACATTAAAAAATGAATAGTTGAAGCAATTATGCACAATAAGGCATGCATATGTTTAGTGGGAAGTTACATTTATTAGCAATGTTGCCTGCAGGCCCAACTAACCTCTTCATATCCTTCCAGGCACACTGCAAATTTTTTTTTTTTTTTTGCTTTCTCTCTGTTTGCTAGCCCTTCAGTTTTGGCATTCTCTGCTATTATAATTACAAATTAGTTTATCACAAAGAAAACCTAACTAAATCAGAGCAAAACATCTCTCTGTTCCCTTTTAATCCAGCATTTTTATTCCTAAGGGCTCGCAGGGTGTATTAACTGTACAGTTAATACACCTACTTCAAATTATGAAAAATAAACTTTATGGATTTCAAGAGTGAAACAAATCCATAACTGTTTTTAAATCATTCTTTTCCGCAGTCATATTACAGCAGTAGCTTCACTCTTTCTTCTGGTGATTCCTTATCCTAGCTGTAGATGTCCATGTTCATAGAATTTATTTACAGCTTTAGCTGAGTATGTCACATCCTTATACCAAATAGACAGAAAGCAAGGTGAATTTAGAAGACATGGATTCAATTCTCACCTTTGATACTTGTTTAATGCAAGTCAACTACCTTTCTTTATTCCCATCTCACAACTGGGCTAACACCATTAACTCTTTTACAATATATCTGGAGCTTTGCTCCTGTCATTTCCGACAATCACTGCTGCAATGTTTGAAAAAATAATTAACGACTCGTTTGATAAGAAAACAAAATACCTCTAGATTTCCATTTTCTAGTTCTCTACAGTGTAAGGCATCATCAATATCTGTACAGCCAGGAGGATCAACACTACAAACACACAGCTGCCTTAAGTCCTCCCTGTATTTCATATCCTGAAATTAAAAAAGGAAAAAAGTAAGTTTAAGACCATCTTGTATATCAAAGTAAAAATTATCATTTGGAAAAGGTGCATTGGATAAGATTGCCCGAAGCAACTAAATAATTTAGGCATGCTAACTTTTTAGTTTTTGGATATAATTTATATTATTACATATTTATAAGATCAAATCAGATAGCGATAGGAAAAACTACAACTAAGATCCTGAGCACTGAAACTTGTTTTATTTAACAGAAAACTGAAAGAGAAATTGAATAAAACACAATCTCTTCTTGATCTCAGAATCTGCAGGACCAGAAACCAAGAAATTTTAACTCTGATGTCCAGTTAGATAAATTGTTTAGAATGCAATTTCTCTCAACTTGAACTTGAGCTGTCAAAGGCTTACGTGTCTAGGACAGTTGAAAGGAACTGCACTTTGGAGGCATTTACCTTTGTATAATGGGAACAAAAAGATCTCAGATGGGTATTAGATGTTTATACAGCTAATATAAGAAAAGATAAATCCCTCCATCAGTTTCCAGGCTCAAAGAAAATTCCCTGATAGTATTTTTTTGCACATTCTAAAGCAACCATTTCCCATATTTAACCTACTGGGAATAACTTGAAATTCACTTACAACATTTAAAACAAGCAATTCTGCAAACACCAATTTTAACAAACCCTGATTTTTTTTTACAGTTTCTTTTGTTTGATTAATTACTTTATTGGATTATACGAGGATATCTTATCATCTTCCTATGTTATCATTCGGTGTTCTGAGGACTGCCACATTTGGTTAGATAAGTTACCTAGCAAGATGAAAAACTCTGAGATGATCTTACAATTGTTTGAAATGTTGTCTCTCCTTTGCCAAACATCAATTTTTTACGAAAACTGTAAGATTTTTATTATCTTAAGATGTCTATCCCTATCAAAGATAGTTTTAGGCAGAAAAAAAAAAATTGTGGAGGCCTTGTTACCATAGGAAACCAGGCTAAAGCCCATCCTAAGACAAAATGGTTTTGGAAAACATTTCTCCTTTATTTTATATTGCATAGGGATCACCAGGAATGTCATAAAAATCTACAGTTCTATTTGAAGAACAGCGCACAGTAATTATTATAATATTTTAAAAATGATTTTCATTACCTTTTCTGTGATGCTCCATGGCATTTTTGGTAGGAAACTAAGGACAGCCTGGGAGAAAGGTTGATGGGGAACATCATGTTCAAGTAGAAGAACTTCCGTTTCAGTTTCTTTATCTCCAGCATTTCCTAAATTCTTTACAAAATGACCCTAAGAAACAACATATATGCATATCAAGCAAGACTGTTTGACTGCTCAAAAATAATTACATATTTGAGATGATTATCCCATAGGTTATTACTGTATTAAACTACACAGTAGGAGTCATCTTCTTCAGTTACTTTCCCATCTGAAACGTTTCACTGACTCAAAGTCTGAACGTTGTATTTCCCTCTCTAGAATCTACTGGCTCTTTTTCTGGAATAGTATTAACCTCTCCACAAATAAGACTACAAAAATTGTAAAGGTGATAATTCAGATTTTCCAGGAAAAAAGAATTCCATAAGCAGCAGAACAAACAAGGCCTAATTTTCTATGGATTTATGTTGTGTCTCACATCTCACTCCCAATACTACGTTAATTCTAATTCCTTCCTCATGTCTCTCATTCCCTGCTGCAGTGCTGCATTTGCCTTAACATTTTTTCCATATCTTCCAAGTTCCCTCCATAACTCTAAATACACAAAAGACACCTCTGCTCTCACTCATATAAGCTACGCACTTGTAGACTAGCCAATAGGTGCCGCTTCAAAACCTAATTATTATTCAACACAAACTAGTGTCCTTGTTTTCTCTTCTATCCTCCTATTTATTTACACAAAACTTAACCCTCTGTAAATCTTCCCCACTGGCAATTTAACTGAGTTTGGCCAGTGTGTTTAAAACTACTTGCCAGCATGCTGATCAGTGTGTGGGGATGAGCAGACTGAGCCAGAGCAGAAGCCTCACATTTCTAGGAATCCAGACTAAAACAAGGCAGTCCCTAGTTTGTTTAAATAAACTACCTTAGTTAGCACATATATATTCACTACAGAACTTAAGGACCAAGCTTCCTAGGTGTGATAAAGCATAGCCATTTTGAGGGAGGGCAGGCAGGAGTAAACTAAATTATTCAAGGACTTCCTTAATTTGCACCAAAGAATTGTACTCAAATCAAAATTTGTGTCAACCCTTTTTGAAGTTACTCAGCATTACCAATAATAACAAACACCTTACAAAAATCAGATAAATATAAGTTCGGAAAAAAAACCCTGAAACTTACGTTAGGATACCTGGAATTCCTGGGCCAACCATCAATAGCAACAATTATTCTTTGTCCTTCCAATATATCTGCTTGTCTGGTTTCTATTCGAATGCGAGGAATTCTGCGGTCAGCTGGTGTAAACAAATGCCGCCTTGCCTATTGATAGATAGAAAAAGGAAAAAATAATTTCTAATGAAAAAAAAAAAACCCTGAATTCTGCATTTATTACTTGATTATTGCCTTACCTCTTTGATCTGCGATTTGGAAAGCATGCCACAAAATGGTCTCCAGTTTCGCTTTATAATGCCCACTACTTTTCCTGTAGGTCTCAGCATGTTCTTGTTAACAGAAGCCTTCAGCTAGTAGAAGGAGTTAAAAATACAAAACTGTATTTGAACTCATTACGTTAACATGTTTGACTAGAGCAGACTTCTCAAGCCACAGTGGTAACATTTTCTGTATCGCTAAAATGCCATAAAGTGTATTATGACTTCATAAGCAGAACTATGCCTCCCCACCCCCTGTCCTTTGCATGACTGTTAATATTTGTAGTATATAATATTATTATTAATTTTTTAACCTTTACATTTGTGGACATGAGGAAAACAGAGAAGAAAATGGCAGAAAAAGACTCTGAAGAAATGACAACTTACTGTACTGTCTCTAGTTACCCTCTAACTATCTGCAGTTTCTTTTCTCACCAATTCTTCCTGTACTTTAAGAGCCTCTCTATTTATATTGCTTTTGCAAGAGAAAGAAACGTACATATTTGTTGGACAGGGTACACCTGAGTGTACATGCACATTACGTATAATTACTGCAAGTAACTAAGAATATTTTACAACTGGTTCCAAATGTAGGCATTCACCTTAAAAGCAGATTCTCATTGTGATATAACATCTGCTCCTAATCCAGCAAATCCTAATCTGGACATCAGCATATAGCTTCGCATTATTATTTGATTACTACTCAGGAACTTTTGGGTTAATGTAGTTTAACAAAATATTTTGGGAACTTATAGCATGGATTAATCCCCCCTCAGAATTCCGAAGCATATATTTTATACATAGCCACATATTTAATGCAACTGTAGGAGTATAATAAGTTCCGGGGGGGGGGGGGGGGGGGGGGAAGCAGGAGTGGAATCTGTGGTCACAATAGCTTTTAGGAATCAATATAAAAGAAAATGTATAAATCTAAAGCCTAGCAACACTCTCAGGGTACTGCAGATTTCTTTCAGCATAAGAGTTGACTAAAAAAAATTAACATTAAGACTGATCTTTCTTGTTAAAATTACCAAGTTTGAAAGTTTTGAACAAGCTCTATAGAACATCTCTCTTCTGTGACAAGAAATCTTACTCATACTGCACAGAAGAGAGGTAATAGGGAAAAAAGGCACAGAGAGTACAGAACGAAAAGCCTCTTATTTATTTCATACAATGTTTTCTTTCTCCTCCTCATTTTCAATGTCGTCTTCATTCTGGCCGTCATCTTGCAAGACCACTGAGGATGGTGCTACCCATTCGTCTTTTGCCAACAACTCGACAGCTACAACATCTTCATGAACTGCTCGGTTTAAATGTTTAAGTCCTTGTATAATTACCTGGATTTTTTTTTAGAAAGAAACGTAATAAAACAAAATAAATGATAAAAATGCAAACATTCAAGACAACAGTAACAAAAGACACAAATCAAAGCACTAGAATAAATGAGAACACACACACAACAGGCTCTGCATGCTAAAGAACATTTTACGGCATGTTTGTGATGCATTTTTTCTTCTACCTAGGTTTCTTTCAGCACTGATGATATTATTTCATGATTCAAATTTTCTCTATAAAAACAATTGTTTTCCCCAGACATTTCCCCTTTTTTTCCCCCCCTTTAAATTCAGACAGCCCTTCCATTTTTGCAGATTAGGGGCCTCCACAGACTGCTGGGAGACAGGAGTGAAAGAAATGGAGATCCAAAGGAACACTTCAGAGAGCAATACTTTCTGCTCCAGCTACCAGAAAGAGGCAGGGAGCAGCTTGAAAATGGTGTCTGTATAACAGTGGTGGCAGAGAACCCACAGCAAGCAGAAAGCAAGGTTAGACTGCTTGGAGGAGAACAGCATTATCTACTTATTCCCAGGTGTTAAAATAGAAGGGGTCAAAAAATGTAAGAGCACCCCCAAGGGCTTGCCACAGTTCATCTGAAAATCCTCCTACAAACTTGTTTTTCTGCCTCTCACAATATAGTTCAAAGCTACTGAAAAATAAAATATACAGTGCTATATCCCGGTCAACTGAAAAACTTCTCATGACAACTAAGATTTGGCTTTTATTTATCAAATATTTTATCAAAACACAAAGTACACCTTTAAAGAAAGCTCTCTTTTTGAAAAGGGTATATCAAATATTTCAGTAGTCAATATCCAAACAAACACACACAAAGGAAACAAGTAATAGCAGAAAAACATGGAAGAGGAAAAACTACTATAATGCTCATTTTCAACAACGTACATAAAATATACTTATTTCTTGGTTAAGTCACTACTAAGGTTAGTCAAAGTTCATAGCGTGAAGTCAAAACGCAAAACTCACCTCTTTGTTTTCTTCAGCATCTCCATGAACCCAAACAGTAGCTTCAAGATAATTATCTCTGCTTGCCCTATAGGTTCCTTGGAGGTAAATACCAGATTTTATTCCTTGCTGTAACTTGCTAAGAGGAAGATGTTCTGGAAAAAATATTTTTCCACTCTCTATTTCTTTCTTTAAATAAAAAATACAGTTTGTCAGTCCATTGCATTTGTAATTATTCCAAAACTCAGCTCATGAACGTGAAACTCAAGCTAGCAAACTTCACATTTGCAACTATGGGTAGCAATTAATATCCACAATAACGACTGTTGAGTAGCAAGGTAATTTTTCTAATTAAGCATAAAATTACAAAGAACACAGAAGCATGACAATGCTGGGAACTCCTTTTCTTTCTTGTTTGCTTGGAGTTGCTTAAAAACATACTGCATAAGTGACATACACTTTTATGTTTATTTGGATATACTGTCTACAGTAATAGCGAAGTACAGTAAACAGTATGGCACACAATATAAGCAGCCATATGAAACATGATGAAACTCCAATACTGTGACTAAACCTTGGAGGCAGTCAGACAATCAGTTAAAGGTACATGAAGTTCAAGTAACCACCGAAAAGATCAGCTGAGCTCTCCACTTTCTTCCCACTCTTACATATCCCACACCATTTTGTTAAAATTAGCTCCGATGGAATAAATCTTCAGTTTTTTTGATAGAGTTAGTTTTCTGCTATGTCAGTGTTATATGAAAATACACACCTTAGCTATGTCAAATTCAATGCACAAGAAAACAGAAGAGGAAGTAACGAATTTTTGAGCAGTAGCCTGTACTTCTATCAACTTAAGTGACCATAAAAGTCAGAAAATGCTTTTGAAAAACAATAATTAACACAAGCTTCAAAACAGCATACACAAAGCAAGTATCTAAATGGTTTGCAATCCAGATTTTTGTAGTTTTCATTTTAGTTCAATTGTCTCTAACACTTATACACTTTTAGTCAATTGTTACTGTTTTGTCCTCATTTCAGAGTTGTCTAAAGCACCTGGCTTTTTGAAAATAACTGGCTGATACCTGCTAATAGGTATATAAGCAGTTTAAAAACAGCTGCAATATTTTTCTTTTTCTTTCTAGGTGTCAAAAAGTTCAACTGTCAAACTGGTAATAAAGTCCAGAGTCTTCACTTTCTGAACTGATACCAGTAGGCCCCCATAATATAGAGTCTAATAGTTATGCTGCAAACCATTTATCATTAATTTTTTTTATATATAAAAAAAATAAAAACATACCCCTTCATCAGAGATACAAGCAAGACGATCTACAAGATCGGGATTAGCTATCAAGCTTTTTATATACTCCTCACCTATAAAAGCACACACACAAATATTTATGCAAGAGATGCACATGATTTAGGTACAAAGACACTACTGGGATGATATATCTCAGCAATAAATTAAACAAACATACACTACTTTACTTACATGTATAAGCAGTTATCCCTTCCTCTAGAGCTTTTTCTTTATTATTCCTGTCATTTGTTAGAAAGATAACTTGGATCTTCTCCTCATTTTTCATTTTCCTCAAGTGTTCATTGTACCATTTTACTGCTACCCGAATGGCTCGGTCGTTGCGGTCATTAGAAGTTTCGCCTTGCTGTTGCTCTATGTATGTTTCTCTGGAAAGAAAAAAAAAAGCGCGCACACACACAAAAATCCCAATATATCAATAGTTACAAAAACTTTTCATATTGAAACAAGACTGAGATGCCACAAGAATCACTGTTGTACCAATTTTTACAATACGTGTAACGTTCTGCGGGTCAAGGAAGGGTCAAAACACAGGAGGGTCAGGAAAAATAATGAAGATGTCTTCATTTGTAATAAAATCTTCTCACTGATGACTGAACAGTTAGGTAGAACTAAAATATAATTGCAGTGGCAACTACCTGAGAGCACAAATAAATTAAAATTAATTGCATCTTCATTCCTTAGAACTTTCTGTCACTCTGACTTTAGATTTTTGAAACCTGCAACAGACTGAGCTGGCAAAGTTTAAATAAAGTATTGGGATATGTTTAAAAGGGACAATAAAATTGAAAGGCATTACTCCATTGCTTAAGTTAACAATCTTGTCTGTAAATTTTATCCAGCATTTCAGTCTCCTTTTCATAATAAAATATACACGTAAAAGGAAAGAGCTCAGAGGAGAACAAAGTGCTCAACTGGAATGACTCCTACAGGGGACTCCAAGAAAAGCTTGTTCTGTTGGCTACAAAATGCGTAGGCACTCCACAGATCTGGTTCAGAGCTGTCTTCTATTATAACTTCTGAAAGTACACTTTCTCACATACAGTTCAAAATCAGCACTAAGCGTTATTTTCAGAAAAGTAGCTTAGTAAGCTATGCTACAGGCCTAGTTCAAAAATTACTAAAACCATTATTGATTACAACGGTTTTCGGCCCAGACCGATGGCTCCTAGATCAAATCATAATTAATGTTTTCATTTTCTAATTGAGAAGGATATTGAATGCAATAGTTGAAAAATTTATTTCCAACACTGAAATGCTTTTGCCTGCTGTAACAGCTGAATACAGTAACAATAACAGGCTATTATAAATATTTTGCACTTATAAGCTAACCAGCTTAAAAGTGGACATTCACCATTTAAAATTTCCCACTGGTTTATAATGCAGCATAACTGTTCTTATACTCTTAGGAGCGTAAGTGAGAGAACGTTTGTCGTCTTCTGACTCAGAAGCTGCTTAGCCTGAATAACTAATATTGTCAAGTAGATGAGAAATCTAATGTTGCTAAAAAACAGAAAAAAAGAAAACAAAAACCAAAGAACAAATCAATACTATTTCCTGACTGGGCTGGTTTCCCAATATTTAAATATTTTTGATAGCACTGGAAAAGTGAGAAGTAACGTGGAAAAGACTTATCAGTCATTTTTTTTTCACTGAGGGTTTTTTTTTGCCCTTGATTAGGACCATCATGTAGATGACTGTTTGTAATTAAACAATAAAACATTTTTGCTAACCTTGTTATTTGTTTTACTATATACAAGTATACACTATATGTGTGTGTATACACACACACACGCCTACGTTAATTATAAAATGAAAAAGCACCTGGATCAAGGAAGTATTTCCCAATAGGATCCCTTAAAAGTCTCAGCCTAATTTTATTTTCCTAGTTTCACATTTTCCAGTTTCTTTCCCAGTTTCCTTTACTAGCCGTTGGCACATGGCTAGTACATACTTACATGGTTATTATACCCCATTCCACACCTTACCGATGATGTTCATTGGTGAAGGAATAGAAATGTTTCTCAGGGTTCGCAATCATGTCTCTAACTCGCTTGTATACCGGTGCACTCCGATTCCTGACTTCTTGTAAAACTGTCTGTAGCACAATGACATTTTTAATAACAGGATCTTCAAGTATATCAATCTGAGGAGCAAAATGGAAATGAATCAAAATTGTGTTTATTTCTATCCAATAACTAGACTGGAAATATTTTCTTGGTTCTTAATACACAGAAGCTAACACGGATAACGAAATGCACTGCTTTGCCCTTTTCCTCTCACTGATGAGAAACTGAGGAGCACAGTAAGCAGCTTTTTTCTGCTGGTAGGCAAATTTTTCAAGTGTACAACCAACTTCAAGTACTCCTGCCTCCTGGTGACATGAATTTTGCTGCAGTGAGATAAGGACACACTCTGACTCCCACAAATGCAACCCCAACATCTGCAAGACTCTAATCAAGTTTATTAAAGACTGTCTACGTTAGAAATTTTGTTCATATGAACTGGGTTGTTGCAAATTATACTCTCTGCAAAGAGAGCACGTCTATACACAAATTGACAGTAATCCAACAGAATACAAACACTGTCTGTCTTCATGAGTAACACAGTGGTCAGATATTATTTAAAGCCAGCACAGACACACCTTTGCACTTGTAGGCTGAAGTTCTCCAAAAACATTATCCTACTGTTGTGCCACAATTTTCATTTCCAGGTACTCACATTAACTGGAATTCTATTCACTGCTCTTTACCCTTTCGGAGCCCCAATTTTCTGAGGAAGAGCGCTTCTTTTTGGTAGCGCTTCTTGGTAGCGCTTCTTTTTGGTAGCTCCTAACAGCTGTGGCATGTAATAAAGACAAACGTATACCAAACTCCATGCCCTTGTCTGGAGAAAAGATGTGTGCTTGATTTCCTGAGCTTTTGGCAAGGAACTGTATCAAACCAACTCCAAAAAACAGAGACGGCAATAACGCATTGGAGGGCATGGCTAAAAGAAATAAAAGTAATGCCAGGCCAAGCTTCTTTGCCTCTAACGTTCCAGAAGAGAATACTATGACCTAAAAGATTAAGAGCCACATTTATAGGGCAAGAAATTCAATGTTATTCTCTGGACAAGCTAGATTACTAGGCCAAGTCTTACTGTTCCAACTCCTGTTCCAACTGGCAGGTAAAACCTGCTCCTGCTCCTACCAAGATTTCCTAATCCCCGCTGCCCTGGTTCATGGTAGCGTACCGTGTCATATTCTCATTTGCAGACTGCTCCATAGCATATACACACTTTGCCAACAAACAAGAAGTCCATGGATAACAACAGGTTGAAAACACCACTGAACTCGCTGTTTTGTGAAGAAAATCCTTACTTACAACTTTTAGGATGGGTAAGTGTCAGAACATATGAGTGTCATGCACCTATCCTAAGTAACCATTACTAGCATGAACTACTTCCTGCCTCCAACGTCTGCACAGGGTAATTCTGCTTCCTACAGATGTATTCAGACACTGTAGGAGAAAGATGAATGTCAAACACCAAGCTTGGGAATTCACTGCATCGCAGCCTTGAGTTCTATTGTCTGCACAGACTCAAGCCTTTGCGGAATTAATGACAGATAGCACAGAAAAGCTCATCCCATACTCCCAGGGTGGTTGCTTTGTACATGGGATGATTCTTCAGGCTCTACTCATCACCTGAAATCAACACCATAGCGGACCCAAGCCTACAGCAGTCTCTGAAGAACAAAAAAAGTATTCAGGAGTGTTTAGGTTGACAGAAAGAAAAAAGATATATATCACTTGAAGATCCTGATCACTGATTCGGAGTCCATTCATTCTCCTTGCCTGACTTTAAATACCCATATCAGACAAAAAAAAAAAAAAGGGGGGGGGGACGGAGGGGTGGAAGGGGGGAGGTATTTTCTTATCGTTCAGGCAGCAAAAAGCAGAATAACAAAATACGAACTAAAAACCACGATGTCCTTAGCGATGCTAGAAGCCTCCTCATTGCCTGAGCAACGGCAGGGAAAGAAGAGACCACCAATTCAGGGACCAGCGGGCAAAGCAGCGGGGGGACACGAACCCTGACTACCCCTCCACGCACCTCTGCCAGGGCGCAGCCAGGCGGCAGAGGGGGGGGCTGCTTCTCACCCACGCGGGTTTCGTTAAGGCTAGAGCCGGGGTGGCGGCTCCCCAGGGGGCAGGCCCGGGCCCACCGCCTCACGGAGGCGGCAGCCGCCGCGGGGACCGGCGCCGGGAGCCGCTTACCTGGTGGAGGAGAAGGTTGGTGTCCGGCAGGAGGTAGTGCGGGCCGGGGCAGAGGCAGCTGGCGGCGCCGCTGGGCCGCGCCTCGAGGCCGGCGGCGGCGGCGGCGGCGGGGCGGGCGCCGCAGAGGTGGCAGGCGGCGGCGCCGCAGGGGATGTCGTCGCGCAGGTAGTGCTCGCGCACCACCTTCACCACCGCGCCCGCCCGCGTGCGCTTCAGGAACGTCCGCGAGGTCAGCATGGCGCCCGCCGCCGCCGCTCGCCGCAGCCCCGGCTAGCGCGGACTACACTTCCCAGCGTGCACGGCGATGCGGGAAGGGAGGGAAAGAAAGGAAGGGGGAGGGGAGTTCCGCCTCCCATCGTGCCGCGCGGCCGAGCGCGGGAAAAGGCGCGGCGGTCGCCTTGGTGAGGGCGTCGCCCCCCGTCCCCCCCCTGCCGCGCGGGGGAGGGCCGCGCATGCGCTGCTTAGGCCTGCGGTGGCTGGCGGAGGTGAGTGGCGGGGGGGGGGGCGGCGGCGGTGGTGGTGCGACCGTTGATCCCGCTCGCGCCCCTGCGGTAACGGTGCGCGCGCGCGTGCGGGGGGCGCTGGGCGGCCGCGGGAGCCGTTAGCGGTCGGACGGCGCGCCCGGTCCCTTCCGCAGAGACGGGCCTGTGGCGGGTACAGCGGCCCTCCGGGACGTACCGAGAAACTCCTGCTGCGATTTCCCTTGGCAAAGGGAGGGAGACCCCTCCCGCGACGGGCTCCGCTGCCGGTCAGCCGGCTCCGGGCGCGGTGTCCTCTTCCTCTGTACGTCTTTGAACACGAGCTAGTCCTTGAATCTCTCTGTCTCTCTCTAAATAAAAGCTGTGCTCTATGCCAGGCGATGGTAAAAGTGCAGGTGGCTCTTAGTCATGTCGCTTACAGTGCTTTTGGAAGATACTGGCAAATTAACCTGGCAAGAATAATGGGAACTACTTGTATAAGCAAATAACGGTGAGCACCAAAGTGTTCTTTTAGTCTTTTTTTTTTTTTTTTTCAGTGTATTGTTGTCATGCCTTATTGGATGTTTTCTCACGTTGTATGCCTTGTATGGGACTCAGCAGTTTTCTGTGTTCATTCTTTTGATGGTGTACGAGGTGTGCCTGTAGGTTTAACTTTAAAATCTTACTAGCAAGCTTGGTTCACATCAGTGCTTAACTTCATTAACAAGGGTTTTGACTGTAATAAGCTATGTCAGAAGTGCCAGAAGTAGAGTCCTCAGAAGACTACCCCCTTCGAAGGCTTCTTAAAATGTTTTCCCTAGGTCCAAGAAAAGAAGACTTGCTAATGCAATGCTGATAGGTTTTGCTTAATGGTCTTATTCAACTGGCTAAGAATTTTCATAATGCTTTAATGCTATTCACTTAATTGTTTTGATTTTTTGCAGTTCAGTCTTCCAGGGGCTCATCTGAAAGTATAACCAAAAAAAAAAAACTTTGCAAATGATGCAAGAAAATGTCACATAAAAGCACTAAAGAGATCAGGAAAGTAAATGTCTCTAGCTCCTTGGAGTCTGAAGATATTAGCTTAGAGACTACAATACCAACTGATGATGTTTCCTCCTCTGAAGAGAGGGAAGGAACTGTTAAAATCACTAAGCAGCTGATTGAACGAAAGGAGTTGCTCCATAATCTTCAGCTGCTTAAAATAGAATTATCTCAGAAAAATTTGATGATTGACAACTTGAAAGTAGACTATTTGACCAAGGTAAGAAATGTAATGTGTCATTCTTGACATAATCTTTTTTGGTGTCTAGTGCTTTTAGAGTGCTGTACAAACTTTAGTTCTCAAATGGAAGTCTTTATTTCCATACTGGGCATCCTATTTTTTCCTTTCCACTTTAAAAAAAATAAAAAATAAAAAAAACTAATGGAAGAAACAAAGACACAGAAGACTTCCTGGTCTTGTCCAAGGTGTTATATATGGAAGAGGTGGGATTGGATAGGAGTCTAGTTTTTACTTTCATAAAATAAAGGAAAAAAGACCTATTTTTTTACTGAAGGGATAAATGATTTTGTCCTTGATATAAGAACCTTAATGGGTTGTTAACCTGAACTTGAGGGACGCTAGAAAAATTCATCTGAATGCTATTTAGTGGTCTGTCAGTGAAGAGATGGCTAGAAGATACTGGCATGCTAATAACAGCAGACTCTGCTGTATCCAATTTCAGATAAAATGCATGAAAATAAGAAAGGTGTAAAACCATTGCTACACTTGTGTGCAGGTCACATTTTCAACCTCCTGTATGCTAATTGCGGTTTGTGCTGGCCTGTCACTAAGCTCAAGCCTAATTTGAAATTGATTGAACTAGTAGCTATTTGTCTGAAAAAGATTTAATTACAGAGCAAAGTTTTTTGTTATGAGTTCATTAGGTCCATATTGTGTTTTATGAAGCCTTAGCATATTTAGAGATTTTGTTGAACAGTCATGGTATTGTGCTTCTTATGGTATTATCTCTCCAATTTTTTCTTTTAAAATGCCTAATCTTGTTGCTTTTGTCAAATAATGAAAAATATTAACAAGATAACTTTATTTTTTATTTATATTCTTTATATTTAGATTGAAGAGCTAGAAGAGAAGCTTAATGATGCAATCCATCAAAAGCAGCTGTTGTCTTTACGACTGGATAGCCAGCTGGCATTACAGCAAGAAGATGCTAGGTACGATGGAATTAAAGCAAACAAAAATATTCAGCTGTAACATGGTATTGACATGAATTCATATTTAATCACATTATTGAAGCATGATTATTATGAACTGCAGGAATAAAATTACTTTTACAGATTATATTGGTATTTCCATTCTATACTTCTGGCTAAATTTGAATTCAGTACTCACTTGCTGAAATTGGTGGGTTTATTTTGTTTTTATTATTGCCTGGGTTCAAAATCTGTTTGGAACTTGGAGTAAGAATGTTCTTAAAAGCAGTAAAGAACGCAGAGAGTAGGTGGAGGGGGAATACTTTAATTTAAACTGAACTTTTAGTAATTCTGCAGCCTGGTAGAAGACTTGAAAAGCTAAATGGGTAGTGTTTAGCAGGCACTTTCACTTCCGGTGAGGATTATTTATTGGTCAGAGATGCTTTCTGTTGGTCAGGTAGAAACTAATTTTTCTTCTTAATGTTTTGGAATATCCTAATCTGGATCATAGCTGAAAATAGCATGGCTAGCAGGCTCCTTCAGATTATTTCATTAATTAATTTTTTTTAACAGTGTAATAGGATTGTGGAGGGAGAGTGCTACTTAAGAGTCTCGTGTCACAGTAGAGGACATACCTTAACTTAAAGGATATGACTACTTTCAAGTTGTATTCTGTAGTAAGCCTGGAAGAGTTACAGGGCTGTAAAGCCAGACTTGAGATCAGTTATAGCTAAGTCTTTCAGCTAAGAGCAACTATCTGTCAGAGAAATGTCTCTAATACTGTATGCTTAGTTGCACCAGGGTGGAATTTCATGTTTGCCTGTATTTGAATTATCTGGGCTTAGTACTCATTTAACAAAAAAAAAAAAAAGTACTATTAAAATTGGTAAGTATAAAAAGGTTGAACTTTTTCCCTTTTCCAAATCTTTTTACTGGTTGTCTTGCCTGTCTGTTACTTCAATTTCCATCCTGGTTTAACAGAATCTTACACTGTGTGCAGAAAATGTCCTTGTGCGTGACTGCTTTGGTGATTTGTAGGATTCTTTTTGTTTTTTAAATAGCGAGGCAGACGTTGTCTTTAAGTACTAGCAGAGCTGATATTTCGAATGTTCCTTTTTGAGTAACCTAGACTCCATTGGTGTTTTTGAAGAACAACTAAATTTGAATGGATGTTTTCAAGAGTTACAGTTAAAACCTCCAGAAAGAGTAGGCCAGTCACTCTTGTTTTAAGAACAAACAAACAAAACTTGTGAAGTGTCTCTGAGTGAACATCTGTTTTCTCTTGGTGTCTGATACCTTGGCACAGTAATGACAGTTAAGTGTAGGTTTTTTTAAAACAACCCAAACTTTGTATGCTACACCGAGTAGAAGTTGAGAATGTATGTATAATGAGATTGTATGTGGCATAGACAGTAGGCGTGCCTATGCTGAAACCTGGATGGCAGGACAGAAATTGAAGTTAACATTGGTGACTTACCAGTTTCTTGGGGCTTGGGTGGTTTTTCATCAAGAAGATTAACCTTTTAATGGGTAAATTAACACTAATTTATAAATTAAAGTCAGCAGATCTGGGGATTAATTGTCACTCCTCAGGTTTAGCTTGGCATTGTGAGTGACTTTGGGCTATAGTAAAGCAAAACTTGACTGTGAAGCTTTTGGCCCCTAATATGGGGTCTGATACTAGTGACTGTGTAACTGTGCTGGTATACGCTCTTGGTCTAATCTCCCTCTGTAAATATTCTCCCTGGGTAAATGGCTCTCTTACAAGTGACAAACCACGTCTTTGCATTAATCACTACTTCATGTCTTCTATTTTCAAATCAATCTTAAAGAAAACATCAGGCTCTAATGAAACAAGAAATGGAAACCATTTTATTGCGACAGAAACAGCTAGAGGAAACAAATCATCAGTTAAGGGAGAGGGCAGGTGATATCCGTCGCAGTTTACGAGACTTGGAATTAACAGATGATTGCTATGAGAAGCTAAAGTCTCTTCCTGAAGACCAGCTTTCTATTCCTGAATATGTTTCTGTGAGTATTTTGTTTTATGTCTATTTAAAATATAACTGTAAATTGCTTGTTGTTTAAAATGAAAAGGATGAACCTGTAGAAGTCGATTCAGACTTTCAGAATTCTTATTTTTCCCCAAGTGGAAGTGAAGGACCTTTTTGCAGATGTACCTATGGGTCAGTCTTTTATGACTGGATTCCAGTAAAGAGCAGAACCCTCTAATTCCAGGCTCTGATGCCATAGAGTAGAACAACTGTTGATTTATTTTAAGACAGTGAAACAAATGGGATGTTTCAGTTAAATGATGGGCAATGACATGCTGATGATGTGAAATACAGCCAACTGGAAATAGAGGTTTGAAACTCAAGACTTACCAGAACCACAAGTTAAGATGGTTCTTGTAAAGAGCCCTTCCTTTCTCTCATGCTTCCTATTTGGCCCTTTTCTGTCCCTGACTTAATTCTTATTGCCTTGATTTGCTTGTTACCTATGGCTCATGAGGAAGATTGGTTAGAGGAGGGCTCGACTTTCAATAAAAAGATAGTGCCTTCACAGATTGTGGGGCATCCTGACTCACTTCTGAGAATGGAGAGAAGGATTTAGATGCTTAAAGGTGCCTCAGTTCAACAGAGCATTAGTGCTGCTCTTATCTGTAGAGCTAGCTATTAAAGGGAGCTGTAATTAGTATAATGTTTGAAGGCTTGGTATGTTTGTTGAGGTATAAATATTGCGAGTATGGGCTCTCCCTTGCTGGATGAAAGCCATAGTATATTGTACTCTAGATAAATTTTACCTCCTGTGCCTATCATCCTTATCTAAAGGGAGAAATTCTTGGGAGCATCTTTTTCAAAAGTTTCATGACTCAGACTTTGCAAGTACTCGGAAAATTTTAGGGCCGAGTGATAAAACAGGAATGCATAGCTTGAGACATATTAGGTTATTACTCCCTAGCTCTCTGCTCTGTCCCCTGCCCTCTGCACAGGTATTTGAGCTGTTCATCACTGATGCCTGCACCACCACTGCTGACAAAGCAGACTTTTAATACAAACTGAAGTCCATGATGGCTAGCTTGAAATGGGTGTGGGGGAGCTCCAGCACTTCAGGAGGTGATTGATGGGTAGTTCTGAAGCCTGTGCAACAAGGCAGGACAAATAGCAGGTGTTAGTCACCTTGCCAGCTGCTTTAAGTGAAGCTGTTGCAGCTCAGTTGGAGCGCTTAGACTGGATGTGTGAGTAGAAAGGAGTTTGAAAAAGATGCTGAATGCGAGTGGTCTGCTTCTACCTATTATCTACCTTTCTTTTCCTCTTGCGTTCAACCAGTCCATGTTAGTTTTATCTCTGACCGAAGCTGCACTTCGCTACTTATGTGTTCAGTGATGCCCCTTTCCTCTCCACAAGTATGCATGTGTCACTTTCTTCCTTTTGAAGAAGCCCCTTTTTGGCAAACTAAATTCTTCCAGGAGAAGAAATGCTAGAGGTAGACTCAGTAGGTTGCTATTCCCTGTCTTTTCTCTCAGCTTCTTTTAGCAACAGCATCAGTGTGAATACAGACAAAGCTGTTCTGCCTATCCTATTTGTGCATCCACTTGGCTTTTGAAGGCCAGGAAAGGACTTTGAGGAAAAAACAAATTTTTCTAATGCCCTTTTCAGCCTTCCTTCCCTAAGGAGGAACTTTCCATTTTTCAGGCAGTGATACTGCTGGAGTAAACTCCTGTTTAGCAGGGAAGAGTTCTGTTTAGGGAACACCTGAGCAAGAAATTTCTAAACTCAAACATGAGAACTCTTTCCTCCCTCCCCGATTTATCAATGTTAAAATACTGTCTTTTATCCTTCAGATAAATAAAAGTAAATGTATGTATAATGCTTACATTTTATTTGGAAGCCAGTATACCAGACTAAGTGCAGGACGTATTTTAATACAAATTTTGTATATAAGGATATTGCACGTTTAAAATGCTAGAATTAAAACAAATATAGGATATTTCTCCCCTTTTCTCCCACATAGGGGTGCTATGGCAATGCATTAGAGCAAAGACTAAGCAACATTTATCATGGATGATGGTGACGAAAGAAAAATGATCTTTCAAATATCTTTCTCTTTAAAGGCGGTTTTGTTTTGAACTTACGTATATAAAACATATTTATGAAAACGTTTTTCAAAACAATATGCAAAGTTTCAAATTACATCAGGCCACAGAACTGGTAGGAATTGGTTGTTTGGCAGCTGAATCACTTAAAATACTCAGTGAAGCTGTGAGCCTCCTCTTTGCTCTCCTGTAGAATATTCTGCATCCACCTTTTGGTTTATTTAACCAATTCAGTCTTTGGAGAAGTCTGAATTGTTTGTTCAATTTTGAGTAAGCTAAAAAGATAAGGAAATCTTGTTCTTCTGATCCCCAAAGAAAAATGAGCTGTTAAAAGTGGTATCTACTAATTCTATTGGCTTTAATCACAGTGTCTTTCAGTGATGTCATTTTGCTAACTACAGCTCCTTCTTCTCTTTAAGAAGGTAATTAAATGAAGTTGTATGAAATTAGTTGATTCGTATAATAGAAGTCAATTTAAAAATCTTTCTCCACCCCTCCCATCCATTGTCAACTTCACTCTAATATGCATCAAAATGTGGTGAGTATATGCTAAGAATTTTTTAGAGATCACCTAGAAAACTGACTTTTTTCATTATAGCATATCTATGTAAATGCATAATTTTTAGGATATGTAATTGTCCCTTGAATCTCATGGCAGTAATTTTTTTTCTTTATTGAGCTGGCAAGTGGCAATGCATGCTTCATCTACTGAGTTACACAAGTGCTCACTGGCCAGCAAGCAAGCCACATAACAGATAAGAGTGGAACTTAGGCTACAGCCTCCTTTTCAGTTGCTACATTTGTTTCAGTTTTTCTTACCATGGATTGAGTTTTAAGTGGGAAGGCTGTGCGTATGTTTTTCCTTAATACCTGTATCCCCTCTGCCATCTAGGTTTGAAATTGGGTAATCTGTTTTAGTTATTGGGATTTGAGAGGTAAAGAAACAGCCTGGTGGTGTAAGACAGGTGTCCTAAGGAAATCAGATTAAAAATACAAATGCTTCAGGGAACAGCTACATGTGATTTTTAAAAAAAGGGGGGGGGTGGGGAAAGCAGTATTTTAAAAAGTTACCAGTTGGAGAGAAAGAAAAAGAACTTTACAATTTTTACGACTGTTTGACAAAAAGTTGGAAGGGTTTGATTACATCTGAAACCAAGTAGTTTGATTTCAATCAGAAGTTATAAAAGAATCTAGATATGTGAAAATTGTACGTGGTAGAAGCTGTAGTTAGGGATGTGTCATACTTATTGTTTTCATTTACATTTCTAAAGTTTTTTTTTTTAAGGAAGTAGATGCTTGTTATAGTTTAATGTTGGCATTCCTGCTTATACTTGATGTTATTTGTCTGGAAGAAAAAAATCTGAACTTGTAAGAAGGTTGAACATTTTAGGGGGGAGGAGAGTTGGAAAGAGTTCACAGAAATAGCTTGACTGTTTATTGTCATGCAAACTCATCAGAAACAATGAGATTTCACAGATACAGATGAAAAAACTCAAATACTTAAGGAATAAAATACTGCAAGGAAAAGAACAGTAATCATATTACTATATATTTAGTTATATATAGTATTTAGTAATATATAGTAATACACAGTTACTTCACTTCCCAGAACAGAAATAAAATTCATAGTTTGTTTAAACAGTAGTATATAAGTGGAATTTGTAATTTGATATTTTCAGAACATAACCAAAAAGGTTATCCCATCTTATCCTGGGTTTTACTGGACTCCAGGTTCAAAAACCTGTCACTCATTTTTTGAGTAAACATAGACACAGTTGAGTCGATTTTTCAAGGGATGCTTAATTGAGCATCCTTTGTTGCCATCTTAAAAACAACCATGTTAAAGGAAAGCTTGCAGCTTTTCATTAAAAGCTAGCTTATAAATGTAAAGATATGTTCCATTTTATCTTATGTTTGTCTTGCATTTGAAAGTAAGGATGAACAATAGATCTTGCACAACAAATTCAAGCAAGTGTAATCCTCAAAGAACTCAATATTTAGAAAAATGGGAAAGGAAGAAAAACACCTTGCTACTTACTAGAAAATCTTACTCTCTTGCCTTAATACTGATCTTTTAGTAGTATTGCATGCTTAGTTTACTGTGTGAAGCAAACTACACCTGTGTTTACACCTCAATTTTCCATGACTCCTCTATTTTCTAGAATTGTATGCTATCAATTATAAAGAATATACCTGGATGCTTTTCTTTATCTGCTGGTATTTACAGTTAGCACAACAGAGGACCCCCCCCTCCCCGTTTTCTGCATGAAACTGTAGTATTAGATGCTCTTGAACACTGTTGTTTGTGGGTTTTTTCTTGTATTCCTTTTTTATCATATATCAAACAATATGTGAGTGTTTGGGGAGGGAAGGGAAGGGAAAGCAAGTGGTAGTCTTAAGAAGAGAATGCCTAATTGTCAGTTTTTCTTTTCACCTTCTGAAATAAACATTTCAAGTTATCAAGTTAATCTGAGGGTAATAATCTGGAAGAACGGGTATATTGAAAAAGCTCTTCCTCTTTTTTTTTTCGTATTTTGTCTTTTACTACTAACTCTATTTTTACTACAGTGTTTCCTGGTATTTATTCTTGCTTAGTAGAAATGCACTGGAAAGTTTGATGTATGATGTCAGAGACTATGTATATGATTGGGTGGGGGAAGGGAGGAGGAGGGTGATTTTAGTATTAATATATATGTATTGTATAGATTTAAAATCCTTTTGCAAGACTCTAGGCTGTTGAATACATATGTTTACACTGGAAATATCTGTATACCGGGGGGGGCTTTTTGCTTGCAAAATGCATTAGGGAAGGATCCTCAAATGGTAATTGAAATTTAGGGGCCTGCCTTCTCTTGGAATGGGATAGAGTCCACACTCCTGAGCTCTGGTTTGGTGGTAGCATAAACTGAGTCTAGGTTGCTGCAAACCTTCCCCTTTCTTTCTTCATTTGTGAGTTTTTGCCACTTTCTTGGCATTACAGCTAGCATTGTGTTGCAGTGAGGTGGTTTAGGCAACTGATTGAACTTAAAACAGATTCTTTTTAGGGTTAGGTGGGTTAGGTTTGGATATGGTATGTTGGTTGTAAGGGGAGTAGCAAGTCAGTTTACCGCTAATCAGATAGGCGGTAGAGTTAAAACAAGGACGAGGAAGGGACCATACGGACCTTTACATCAGTTGTATTTTTTTGTAACCAGGCAGCTTGACTGGAAGCTGCTGTAGTTGAACAGATACATGCATCTGTACCTTTATTTCTCTTTTTCATTAGTTGTTAAACACAGACTTGTATTTCTTACCAGCTTTGTCAAAAGCTGAAGAAAGCTGTTGCCTTTGCTTTAAACAATCCTCCCAGAAAGGTCGTCAATATGTGCTAAAAATTGTTTGTAAATTATTACCATAAAATAGACTTGACTTGTTGGAAGTTGTAGTAGTGCAACTTTGTTAGTCTCAATTTTTGATTATATATTTTGTTCTTTTAGATTCGATTCTACGAAGTAGTGTATTCACTAAGAAAAGAACTACATGATCTACAGGTGAAAAAGGAAAGCCTAACAGAAGAACTAAATGGATACAAGTCCCAACTGAAGTGTCTGACAGAGGTCTGTGCTCTAATTATCTCAAGTAAAAAAAAAAAAAAGTAAATATTTCTTCATTAAAAAAAGATTGTGCTCTAAATCACTGGGTATGTATAAGATGTAATTTTTCTGCAAGAGAAAAACTTTACATTTTTGGGGTGATGGAGTGCCATATAGTATATATGTACTCTATATGCTACCCTAGGTGAATTGCTCATGAGATGTCTACTGATTTAAGATAGACTCATACCAGCCATGTCCTGCTTTTTGAGGCAGGGGATCCCTCCATGAGTAATTGAAGACACAATAACAGGTGAAGATTTTTGGAGGTGGTGGTATCTCAGTGGTAATTTGCCTCACCCTTTGTTTAAAAATGTATAAATGCATTTTTTGGAATTTATATTTCCATTCTTGTTTCTCTTTATTTCTTTTAGGTATTTTATCTAAATATATTTAATTTTTGTTTTCAGCGAGTAAAGAAGTTGAAAAAGATACTGTACTGTGAATTTTATTTTTAAGGTCACAGAATGGTTTAGGTTGGAAGGGACCTCTGGAGATCATCTAGTCCAACCTCCCTGCTCAAGCAGGGTCCTCTAGAGCATGTTGCCCAGGATCACATCCAGGCAGGTTTTGAGTATCTCCGGGGAAGGAGACTCCACAACCTCTCTGGGCAACCTGTTCCAATGCTCTGTCACCCTCACAGTGAAGAAGTTTTTTCTCATGTTCAGGTGGAAGTTCCTGTGTTTCAGTTTGTGCCCGTTGCCTGTTGTCCTGTTGCTGGGCACCACGGAGAAGAGGCTGGCCTCATCCTCTCCGCACCCTCCCCCTTCAGATACTTGTAGACATTGATGAGATCGTCTCTGAGTCTTTTCTTCTGCAGGCTAAGCAGGCCCAGCTCTCTCAGCCTTTCCTCATAGGAGAGGTGCTCCAGTCCCCTCAGCATCTTTGTAGCTCTCCGCTGGACTGTCTCCTGTAGTGCCACGTCTCTCTTGTCCTGGGGAGCCCAGAATTGGACACAGCACTCCAGACGAGGCCTGCCCAGGGCTGAGGAGAGGGGCAGGATCACCTCCCTCGACCTGCTGGCAGCACTCTTCCTCATGCAGCCCAGCATACTCTTGGCCTTCTTGGCCACAAGGGCACATTGCTGGCTTATGGTCAACTTGTCCACCAGGACTGCCAGGTCCTCCTCAGCAGAGCTGCTCTCCAGCAGGTCAGCCCCCAGCCTGTCCTGGTGCCCGGGGTTATTCCTCCCCAGGTATTGGATTCTTGCACTTGCCTTTGTTGAACTTCAGGAGGTTCCTCTCCGCCCAGCTCTCCAGCCTGTCCAGGTCCCTCTGAAGGGCAGCACGACCTTCTGGTGTGTCAGCCACTCCTCCCAGTTCTGTATCCTCAGCAAACTGGCTGACACTGTGCACTCTGTGCCTTCAGCCACGTCATCGATGCTTACATTGAGCAAGACTGGACCCAGGACTGACCCCTGGGGGACACCGCTAGCTACAGGCCTCCAGCTGGACTCTGCAGCACTGACCACAACCCTCTGAGCTCGGCCATCCAGCCAGTTCTCAATCCACCTCACCGTCCACTCGTCCAACCCACACTTCCTGAGCTGACCTATGAGGCTGTGATGGGAGACAGTGTCAAAAGCCTTGCTCAAGTCCAGGTAGACAATATCCACTGCTCTGCCCTCATCTACCCAGCCAGTCATTCCATCAGAGAAGGCTATCAGGTTGGTCAAGCATGATTTCCCTTTGGTGAATCCATGCTGACTCCTCCTGGTCACCTTCTTGTCCTCCATGTGCTTAGTGAGGACCTCCAGGAGGAGCTGTTCCATCACCTTTCCAGGGATGGAGGTGAGGCTGACAGGCCTGGAGTTCCCTGGCTCCTCCTTCTTGCCCTTTTTGAAGACTGGGTTGACACTGGCTTTCTTCCAGTCCTCAGGCACCTCTCCTGTTCTCTAGGACCTTTCCAAGATGATGGAGAGTGGCCTAGCCTTAACATCCGCCAGCTCCCTCAGCACTCGCGGATGCATCCCATCAGGGCCCATGGATTAGTGGAGTGGACTTGGAGGCCAAGTTTGCCCAGATGATCTCTAACCCAATCCTCCTCGACCAAAGGGAGAGTCGTCCTTTCTCCAGCCTTCCTCTCTTGTCCCCAGGGTCTGGAATTCCTGAGGGCTGGCCTTTAGCAGTAAATACTGAAGCAAAGGCAGCATTCAGTAACTCTGCTTCTCTGTATCCCTCATCACCAGGGCACCCACCCCATTCAGCAGCGGGCCCACGTTTTCCCTAGTCTTCCTTTTGCTATTGATCTATTTGAATAAGCCCTTCTTGTTGTCCTTGACATCTCTTGCCAGATTTAATTCCAGATGGGCCTTAGCCTTCCTTGTCGCATCCCTGCATACTCTGACAACGTCCCTGTATTCCTCCCCAGTGGCCTGTCCCCTTTTCCACATTCTGTACACTTCCTTCTTCTGTTGGAGTTTTGTCAAGAGTTCCTTGCTCAGCCATGTAGGTCTCCTGCCTGCTTTGCTGGACTTCTTCCTCAGAGGGATGCACTGCTCTTGAGCCTGGAGGAGGTGAGACTTGAATATTAACCAGCTCTCCTGAATTCCCCTTCCTTCTAGGACCCTCCCCTATAAGATTCCCCTAAGTAGGTCCCTGAAGAGGCCAAAGTCAGCTCTCCTGAAGTCCAGGGCTGTGACCCTACTTATTGCCCTGCTCCCTCCTCGCAGGATCCTGAACTCCACCATCTCATGGTCACTGCAGCAAGGCTGCCCCCAACCTTCACCTCTCCAACTAGACCTTCTTTGTTCGTTAGTACAAGGTCCAGCAGCACACCTCTCCTTGTTGGTGTCTCCGCCACCTGGGTCAAGGCATTATCATCAATGCTTTGCAGGAACCTCTTTGACCGTTTGTGCCTAGCTGTGCTGTCTTCCCAACAGATGTCAGGGTGGTGGAAGTCTCCCATGAGAACCAGGGCCTGTGATCGTGAGGCTACTTCCAGCTGTCTGTAGAAGGCCTCATCGACGACTTCCTCCTGGTCAGGTGGCCTGTAGTAAACTCCCACGACAGTGTCACCCATGTTAGCCTGCCCTTTAACCCTTACCCATAGGCTCTCAACTTGCTCTTCATCCATCCCGAGGCAGAGCTCCACACATTCTAGGTGCTCCTTCACGTAAAGGGCAACTCCACCACCTCGCCTTCCTGGCTGGCCTGTCTTTCCTAAAAAGCACGTAGCCATCCATGACAGCATTCCAGTCGTGAACTATCCCACCATGTCTCTGTAACTGCAATGAGATCATGGCCCTGCGACCGCACACAGATCTCTAACTCTTCCTGTTGATTCCCCATGCTGTGCGCATTGGTGTGCAGGCGTTTCAGAGAGCCAGTGGAGCATGTAAGCTCCTCAGGAGAGGTGCAAGAGGATCCTCCACAGCCATGTTCCATGCTGTCTCCCCTGGCTGTATGCACCCACTGGAGTCATCCTGACTTGAGTGGTGATATTTAGCAGTATTTATTCTATCCTAACTCATGTAAAATACAGCTAGGATATTAATTAGTTTTTTAGGTCAATTTTGCATGAATCTGGAATTGCAATAACTACATTCTGAGTAGTTGAAACTCCTACTAAATCATGGTCACACAAGGGCTTAGATGCTGCTATCGTTTTACTGCTTCTCATATTATTCAGTTACTACATCTTTCTTCCTTGAAATTTATTTATGGAATAATCAGGTATAAAGAGATTAATTTATACAGGGTTATCTTGTGAAATTCTTAGTATTTGCATTTCTATTTGATTAAATTCAGCTAAGACAAAATTAATTGTCAATAAAATCTTATACTTTTGTATACTTCAGTATTTTCTGTCTTCATTAAATTAATACTAACTTTATGTAAGTGCTTTCCTTCACTGTATATCTAATGTGCTCTGACTTAAAAGTTTACAAATGCTCCTATTGAATTTTAAGGTTTGAGTGATATCAGTATTTATTTTTTCTGCAGCAGTTAAACTGGAGAGTAGATAATAATTAAACTTATGTTGGAATCTGTTTTCTTGGTGTATTGATGTTCTTTTCCACTTCCACTTTTTCAATTCCCATCTGAATTTCTGTAATTTTGTTACCACTTAACACATGGTGGCAGTACTGACCTTTCCAACTGTTTCATTCTTAAAAGTTTGAAATCCACAGTACTTTTGTGTTGATGTTGATAACGAGAAAACAATGGAACGTTGTCCGTATTGAATTGTGATTGTATTTTTTATTCCATTTGCATAGTTATGCTTAAATTGAGAGATTAGTGAGAATGAATGCCACATTTAAAAAAAAACAAAAAACAAAAAAACCAAAAAGACAAGAAATCTGCAATGAAATGTCACAAGCAAAATGGGGCTTACCGTTAGTAATGAAGATGAATCTTTAGAATTCTCAGGTTTCAGATAAGATCACTTACTACGGTTCTTCTATATGCGCTTTCTAGTTAGAACAAACAAAACTAAGTCTTCTCTTATTATACATGGAGAGATCATGTTTTAGGTGTTGGAGGAAATGTGACCTGATAAGCAGTGTTTTGCATATGGACAGATTTATGTATCTGTGTTTCACTTCTAGCAATTTCAGGTTTGACCTAATGATTTGATGATCATTACTGTTGCAAGGTACCACAAGTTGCTTCTGATAATAAGGTAAAAGGAACATCATCAATAAGTATAAGTACTTTAGCATCCTTAATACACTGAAGCAAATATAAACAAGTATCTCTTGCAGTTTGCTAAGAAACAATATCAATTTGTACTGTTGGTCTAACTTACTCATTTGAGCTCATTTGGTAAGCTCAGGCTTTCCTATGAGGAAATTCATTAGTGGGAAATAAAGTTCAATTTCATTCATAGTCTTATTCAAGCTCTCATATTCTCCTTCTGCTGTTTCTGTGACTTTCTAAACATACTCTTTATTTCCAGCTATATGAAATGTAGTTACTGAAGTCTCTTCTTTGCCTGAAATTAAATAAATATTTATATTCTTCATTGAATCCTTCTGCTGGTTCCCCATCTAATATTCCTTAAAATTTAAGCTCTCTGTGATAGTTAATATTTCTGTTCACTATATAACTTCTGTTATATAAAGCATTCGCTCTATGTTTAGGCTTTTTTTTATATTGCAAATGATTTCTTCTTCCTTTCTAATTTTCAACATTTTTTTTTCCTTTTCATAGGAAGATGAAATGACACTAAAATGTATGCATACCCCAAATCCTTCTATTAACTGCGGATGTCTGGGGGGGGAATGAGGGGTTGGTTGGCTCTTCTGGGTGGTCAGGTCTAGCAGACTAGGTTTGTATAAGTTTTATATATGTAGATATTGATCTTAGAAATAAATACATGACAAGTATGAGAAAATTAAACATAGGTCTGAGGAAGGACTGTCTAGCCAGAAAAGAGTTGAGAAAGTCTGAAGCAAAATCCCAAGTTGTCTAATGCGTTAAACCAACTCTATAAAAAGTTAAGTGAAATGAGTTCACCAAATAAGAAAACCACGGCCTTCCTTTAGCTGTGTTATTTTGTGACAGGATGGTTGCAATTCTTTAATTTGGTCAAAGGAAATGAGATCTAATTTTACTGTTATTGTAGCCTTTGATATTGGAGTGTGAATGCAAGACACTGAGATTTTATTCCTATCCTAGTCTATTGTTGTAAAGCCAGGAATTTCTTATGATCCCATATATACAGCTTTGTGGGAAAGCAAAGGAACAGAATTCTTTCTGTGGAAAGTATTATGATGACCTGCTATGGCGAAGTATCAGTTACGTAAAATCATGCCTGTTATCCCACTGAATCTTTTTGCCACCTGCTGCCAATTTTTTTTTTTCCTTCTGAGAAAGGAGCTCATTGTTGGCACAACAGATCTAGGGTGGCACGAAAATGAGCACTAGGGAAAGTGGCGTGATATTGCAGCCACTCAGCCAAAATCCTGCTGCACCAGCTAGGAAACTCACTTCTGTGAAGACTGAAGTGTCACTGTAGCCCTGCATAAGAACCAATTTTACAAGACTTGACAAATGTACCTGTTCTTTATCTTCAGGCCATTCACTAATTCATTTACATTAGAAAATCTTTTATTTCTGGCTTCAGGATGTAAAAGAGATCTTTCAAATGTTTGTCATATGTATTTGTGCCTTAGGTGTGTGAAGATAGACGCCCTCCCCTCCACCTCCACGACACAATTTGATAAACAGAAGTAATATTAGAAGACCTTTGTCTCCACTTCTTTTAAAGTGAACAGTAAAGTAGTTCTCTTGCAGTACCACAAGTATGGTGGAGGCTCTCTGTACGTGTTGTATCTGTGATGTACCCTAATGCTGCTCCTTTGATCCTAGCTACATCAGCAGCAGACTGGGGCGGGGGGAATGGGGAAGACACTGGTAAAGTGATGTTCTCTATTTCAGCACTGACTGATCTGTTACCAAATGTATAGTGCAGACTTGTTCCAGTCCTTCTACAGTCCTCAGTCCTTCAAGTGCAAATAACATTGGCACCACCCCCTTTGGAGATACAGTACTATAGCTCAACTTTCTTCTCTGTCAGTGTATCACCAGGAGCGTCGTAGAAGAAAAACCAACCTCTAATGAGAGAGTTGCCTTACTGAACATCGGTGTACTATTTTTCAGAGTTATTTGGTTCAAAAGTGATTAGAACTTTCCCTCAGATAAATGCAATTTACTTTTTTTTTGTCCATATCTGTCAAGGCTGAGAAAGTCTGAGAAGGCAATTCTGCATTTCTGCGTAGGGGACATGGTTCTAGATGATTAAGTATCACTTTATTTTGGCTGCAAGTTTCTTGCCAATATCTTTTCCTAGCACTCAGTTTTGATACAGTTTGTCTTTTTATCAGGGCTTCTTTAGTTATAAACTGTTCTGTATGGTTGCCATCAGGACTCCCAATCAAATCCATAGTTTGACAGTTACCTAGAAGCTATGATTAACCTAAAGACAAAGCTGGACCTTATATAGGACAAAGATCTCATTTAAGGCCTAGCCTCTGAATCAGGATTAGAAACTGTTAGGTTTTGCTAGCTAAATATAATTATTTTCTGAAATAAAGATTCCGAGCTGGAGGAAACACGTTTATATTGTCTTCAAAGAGTTAACTAAGCTATTCCATCTGAAGGGCCTGTGGCTGCTAGATGCATCCAGCTGTTGCAAAATTGAGGCTACTATTGCCGCTGTGGAAAGACAGTCCTCCTTAGAAATTATTTTGAAGGTTGCACACTTGTAATTTAAGATTACGCCCTAGAACCCTTCCCCAGTCTCGAAAAGCCAGTTCTTTTGAGCAGTGCTTTGATCACTTGGCCTTTAAATCTCTCTGGAAAGGACAGATGAGGCCTTAGTCTTTGGTGAGGTGTATGCCTGCTTTCCTTTATTTATCTTTGCAGCTTTTTCTGAACAGTATTCTACCAGCAGCATTAAGCTTTGGGCAGCAGTTTGACGTTTTCAAGGCTCAGGAAAACTTCTGGATCTATTAAAGTTCCTTTCCTATCTGACAGCCTCCTATATCTCTTGATATATAGCTATGGCTTGTATAGACTGCTCGTTCTTGTTCACATGGACCAAATGACTTAATTCTGTGTCTAATGCCCTGCTTTCTGCAGGATCCTTTTCACTGAAGTACTTTTCACTGAAAAGTACTCTCCTGAGTACTTTTTTTCAGTTCCTCTACTGCAAAGTAGACTCTCCTTCAGCTCAGATCTAGAGAAAAGGTGCTTTTTTTCTACATTCCTTTGCAGAAGAGGTACCTGGGCCAAAGATTTTCGTTCTTTCCTTCCTTGCAGAACCCATTTTCAAGAAAAAAGGTGCCTTGTTTTCACCAAGTAGCTCAGCACTTTCATTTATCATTTTTAGTGGCAGATGGTGTCCTATCTACAATCCTTGGTAGGTTACAAATTGCATATCAACGTACCAGAACAGTTGTCTTATTCATCCAGTTATGCATAACTTCCTCCTGACATTTGGGCAGTTTTATTCAGTTTTTTTTTTTAAAAAAGTTGGCCGATAATATTTGAATACATGTTATGTAAACAGATGGAGGCAAAATATTGCCTTTACTAGGGCGCAGTAGCTGTTCAGAATAACTTCAGGGAATTGTTTATAATGTTACAACACCATAGTAGCTTTATACTTGTCTAGGATTTAAGGGACCTTGGAATATGAGCGGAAAACTGGCTTGCGTGAGTGATCCTTTAAAAATGAAGTTCTTTTAAATAAGCTTCCAAAAAGCAGGATTGCTTCTTCTATAGGCTTATTTGTAGACAACATGGAGTCCAATGCTTCTGCTTCATTGGACAGCAAAACTCTAGGTTTCCATAGTTTAGCTTATCTCTGAAGGTTTTTTGCAAGATCAGCTAATTCCTGTCATGTAATTATGTCTCACTAGCTTTATTCAGAAAGGGTGTGACATCCAGTTTTTGCACTCAGTATTTACATGTGTTTGTTTCTGTGACTGCTATAAGCTGCTGTTTGTTCCAGATGGAGCATAAAAGGGAAGCCTAATACTGAAAAAAACTAGGGTCTGTAATTAGATCATTAGTTTCTCTACCTGATTTGGGATTTAAATGGTGCAGATCAGGCAAGCTCAGAATTTTCTCACTTGAAACATCTGCCTATCAGCAGTGCTTGTAAACCAAATGGAAGCACTTCCTGGGAGGGACTACTCTGCGTGATCTACAGAAACCACCTATACTGGTTACTATTGGGTGTCTTGGACAGCTGTGTTAGCAATTTACTTGAAAAATGTTTGCCTACCCATCTTATAGGACAGGTTTATTTGTTCTGACAATCTCATCTGTCTGAGTTGCCACTCTGTGCAGCCCTAAAGGTTAGTAAGAAGCTGAAGAAAATCAAAGCATTGCTGGCAAGATTACCATGGATCACATTCCTTGTGAATAAGTGCTGTATGTTCTTTCAGTTTTTTTTAAGGTTTGTGGACTTATTTAAACGGGTTGTTTTTATTTATTAGTATGCTTTCCAAGACCTTATTCATGTCCTTGAATACACTCCATATTCTGATCCTCTTTAAAACTCCCTTACTACTTCAGTAGGACAAAGCTGTTCATCAAAATTTCATGCTATCTTGAAGACAGGTTGAGAGAGGAAAAGCTGTTCCAGTGCAGAGATCTGAAAATCAGTTCAGAGTGTATGACTGTTATAAACTAAACTAACTTTATCCTTTTCTAAATAAGGCTCATTCTTCCTACAGGCAGCTTGACTGCATATATTTAAGACTTACTGCTATAGAAATATACAGTTCTGTGTATCTGCTACCTGGAACTACACATCTCTCATGATTTCTTGTGTTAGCCTGTAGACTGAAAGTTTATTAAGCGGCATTGTTACATTTGTCCTGTGATAAAATGTTTTTGACACGTGAAAGATGAGGCAATTGGAAAACTATGATCTATGCAATATAATTAGTATTCAGGAAGTATACTGAATCTGAAAATATTTTTATTTAATTATCTGCTCAACAATTTGATATTTGAAGTAAGTCTTAGTATCGCTTTTTAAAAGTAGAATTTAACTGCCTCCTCATCCTGTGGAGTTGTCATATTGTTACAGAAAAGTCATAAATGATTATATATAACTCAAATTCTATTTTAAGGCTTAACTCTTAGAAAGGACAAATTTTGTAGGTGTTTAATTGTTCTGTTAACTAGCGCTTTGTAACTATTTATGTCAGATTTCTCCAGAGGCCTGCTTGGAAACACATTCATAGTTCCTCAATTTTAATGTTATAGTTTAGATAGTTGTCTTCTAGGTACTAAGCTGTGTGTGTTATTGTAGGAGCTTCAATAGCTCATATTTTCTGCAAAGGAAATGCACGGTCCAGTGCATATTAACAGAATGTCAGCAGCCGTGGTATTAGCAGCAGAATGGCATGGGATATCACAGAGGAATTGTATCAAAACTTAGTAACTTCCAACTTGTGCTTAACATTTACCTGTTCTTACCAACATACTTTATTGAAAGATGAGCTGAGCTGTGTTTTCACTGTCGAACAGGGTACTTGGACTGTTACAACCTTACACTACATTTGAAATTCTAACACCTTAAAACATTTCGTGATAGCTTTACCAATGTGGCAACGCCATCTTCAAAAATGCTGGCTTATTAATGGCTTTAGAATATGATAAGAAGAAATGGTTTTCTGTAGTCTTCATTTGTTTAATGTATATCACTAATTAGGGTAAACAAAGAAAAATGAGCCATAGACCAGTACATTAGGTTGAATAACAGCCATGCATTTAGATTATATGGTCTTATGGATCTGCTATCCAAACTCCTTAGGAAAACTTTGAGTGTTTTATTGTGATTTTTATTGCATTTGTAATTCTGAAAACTAAAATTTTATATTTATCAGCAGAATTGTTACAGCATGATTTGTAGTTCCGTGACTTTTTCTGTCATGTTTTATGAGCATTTAGGTGCTTTTTTTTGAGAAGATGTTCTGTCAGTCACTGTTCATGGTGCCTGTGCATTTTAGTCAGTGTTCTTTGTCTTTATATCCCTATTGTAGAGTACTGTCCTGGTATTTACTCCTTTTACCGGCCATGTTTAGGAATCACTTATAATCTGTGTAAAATACAGCTTTCAGTATATTTTGAAAAATTATACATTTACACAGTTGCTTACTTCCTGCAAAATAAGTTTGTTGTAAGTGATTGGTTGTGTAGTCATGTCTTCAGGCAGTCTTGAGGCAGTGAGCAAAGCTGGAAGTGAATGCAAAATCTGTCTGGATGGTGTTCCTTGGATATAACCAGATGGAGTTATCACTACTTATCAAGCATCTATTATGAATTATCAAGTGTATCGTTTATGAACCATGGCAAGAAAAATAAGTCAGCAGTCTTCTGAGAGGAATGTTTAAAAGCTATATGTTGATTTGAGTATTTATGAATTACAAAAAATCCTTGAAGGGAAAAGGTTGAGCTCCGAATGGAACCTACAGGGAGGAAATTGCAATTCAGAACATGCATGTCTCCAAATAAGAAATATGGAGCCGCTGTGTGGAGATAAGTTAGTAAGAGTATTTTGCCACAGGATAGAATAGAAACTGAGAGAACTGTATGCATGCCATAACAGCATGTACACTTTAGTTTTAATCTTATGTAGTAATTGGACATGGGTTTTATTTCTTTAAATATAAACTGTGGATTTTGTAAACTTTACAGATAGTATGGTAGTATTCCTCTTGCTTTTAACTTACAGTTTTGCCTAGCATTATGTGCGATACGAAAGTGCTTGATAGGCAGCTACTATTTTATTTTTCCAGAAACGGTCTCTTTTTAAGAGGCACTTCAAGAGTGAACAATACCAGCAGCCAAAGACAGGACTGGTGTGTATTTATTGAAATGTAAGAATGTTCAGGATGCGGTTAACTGGTTTAGAAAATGGTAATACAGAGTGTCCGTTCGGAAGGAGGCTGGAGTTAGGTTACTAGGGAAAATGTCTGGATGCGGCAGGGTATGCTCAAGTTTTTAAAGAGCAACTCTTTTGCTGTCCGTCAGTCTTCTCTAGTGTAGGAGGATGTACATTATTTTAGTTGTTTTTCTGAAGAAATTAATACGTGGTGTAGCATTTAGGACAAGCAAATAGAGTAAGCTTTGTGAAATTAAATACCTAGCTTTGTAGAGAAAAACCAGATGAACGGAGTCAAGACTGCATGTTAAGATACAGTGGTCTCCTGTTCCTATAGAATAAAAGAGTACGATGATTAAGAAATGATTTATCTTCAAAAGGAATGACCATTGTTTTAGAAGACACTTTTTTATGGTTCTCATAATAGTCTCCCAAGTATATGGGAAGGAAAAGGGAGAAAATGGAAATTAATGCTGATAGATGAGTGAATGTGTACTTTTTTTCTCCTTCCTCAAATGGACCAGCAAGTGTCTTCACAAGCAAACTTATTTGAAAATATTGTAGAGGTGTCATGAGTCTTGTGCATTTATTGTAGGTTTGCAGACACCAGTGACCCTCAAAAACACTGCTGGTGGTCTAAAGTTAGGTCTAAATGCATTAGAAAAAAATAGGTATGTTAATCAACTATTTAGAATAAGTAAATGTAAGTTCAGTATTAGTATAGCTGCTTACTTACTGATGCCTGCTAGATTTCTAAAAATTGAGACAAATGAAAACACAACCACTTGAATATTTATAAGCAGACTTCACAAAACTTAGTTTGTGACTGCTTTTTTTGGGGAGGGGGGTAAACATCAGTGTAGCTATTGCCATTTTAAAGTATCTGTTAACTTCTAGAGCTATGAAGACGAGAGGAGGATTCGGTCAGATCTTGAGGTTAGATGTCAGCGTTTAACACTGGAACTGGCTGATACAAAGCAGATGATTCAGCAAGGTGATTACAGACAAGAGAACTATGATAAAGTAAAATGGTAGGTATCTCTATAGTTCAAGTACATACAGGTGTTAACAGAAAAAAATCTCTAGTTCTGTCAATCAAGGTATAAGCTTCATTTTGTAGTTTTTGGCTCCTATCCACCACAAACATTTTCCTTACCTGGATCCACTAATAGTGCAGTTATCCAGGACTGATCCTGTGGAAAACCACAGTCATGAGATGGACAACACTGAAATCTGATGTGTGCTTTTATTTTCTTAAAAGCTTATGTTTAGGTACTTACTGTATTTTCAGAGTCTACTAGCCTGGTTGCAACTTAAGTCTGGCATCAACAGGTCCTACTTCTTAGAACAAACGTTGTTTCTCACTAATTTAATAGCTGTCATCTAACAAACAGCCCTGTGCTCTACTGTGTGCTGCCTGCACAGTGACGTAAAAGGGTAGGACCGTGGGAATTAATATTCAGCAACTTAAGATACCTTTGTAAGCATAAGATTGAAAGGGCTGTTACGAGAACCCTTTGTCAGAGAGTCTTAGGTTAACTTCAGTGGCTTGATTCACTGGCCAGAAGTTCCAGCATCTCTCTTCATTTTTTTGAAAAGTAAGTTTTAGAATTCTAGCCTAGGACTTGAATGCTGAATCCGTAAACAACAACTGCAAAACAGTGAAAATGGGCTTATAAATACATGCGTACCCACACATTTCACCGTCCAGCTCCCGAATGGCCTTTTTGGTGTGCTTGCAAGTTCAAGAAATCAGGGTTCTGGCAGATTTGTTGGAGAATGGCTCAAAATGAGGATTCTGAATAGAAAGCAGCTTGTCAGCTCCCTAGCTGTTCACATTAAATGAGCTCAAGCACATTTATTGGTTTTTGCTATGCCTCTATGTCATTTAAAGGAGAATCTGTCTTTCAGATAACTGTTCACAGTCATATGTACTAAAACAACCTTGAAATCTATCTGGAAGCTTGTTGCGTATAGGATGGACTGACACTCTGACTTGCTTCTGGAGTGCAACTGCATCTAATAAGTGGATTGTAATAGCTTTTCCTTGTGAATGGCCCCAGTGTTTTAACAGTGTGTATTAAAATAGTCTTGAGTTGAAAAAGGCATGAATAAACGTGCCAAAACTATATTTGAGAAAGTAGGTTGTATTCATCAGAGTAGGCATAGATGGAGGGGAGGGGAGAGTGCTATTGGCATGCCTGTATGAACATATTTGGGAGCGTTGCAGGAATTAATCACTTCCAGGTTTGTTTCTAACTAAAACCATGAGTTTAAAAATCCTTTACAAGCTATGTCACATCTTCTAGTTTTGGTAGACTACAAACTAGTTCAGGTTTTTAATGCTATTAATATAAAGCTGGTTAGCTTTCTTTCAAACAGCAAGCTCATCCTGGCTCATTCATTCCACTGTTCTGACATGGTCAGATACAGACATAAAGCTACTGCTTTGTGCACGTGGAAACGCTGTTATTCAAAACACCAACATAGTTTTTGCAGCTGTGTCATGTATCTTAAACACGAGAAGAGTAGCTTAATTCCCTCTGGCATCGAGGGACTGTATATAAGGGAGAGGAGCAATTGAGAACAACTATCCTTTGGTTTGACTAGGAAGATGGGAATACAGTCACTTTACTTTTTCATCCAACTTTTAATGTCTGCAAAAGATTCAAGAAAATGTTGGGGGAAAGAGCATCAAAGCTTACCGAACTGAAAAGGGTGTACAAGGGAATTTATAATCTGTTGCTAAGAGGAGAAATGTATAGCCCAAAGCTGAACTAAAAGAAGAATACTAAGAAAAGGATGCAATAATTTTAGGATTGGAATATAGGATTGTTATATTACAATTTAGGATTATTGCTTAAATACTTTGAAATGAAGAGAATTTTCTCATATAATGACATGCTGTTGCAAGTGATAAGAACTTTAAAAGGTATTATCACTAGTTGCCCTATGAGTAACTAGACAAAAAGGTCAGTGTCGTGAACTAAAAGAAGACTGACTAAATTACAAATGCACAGGAATGTTGCTCATTTCACTCTCTGCAACTAATAGTTTCACTTTATTTTAACAGTGAACGAGATGTATTTGAACATGAGTTGTCAGAACTCAGAAGAAAATGTGAAGTATTGGAGGTGTCTCACAAAGCACAAACTAAAGAAAGAAATGACTTATCAAAAGAGGTAAACTTGAAGTTTTTATTTCAGTAACCATTTAGTTTTTGACCTTAGGAATCTGATTGTTTGCCTAATCAAATCTTTTTGGGATCACCTATAGAGTCAGAAAAATTCAGGTTAAAGGGTCCTCAGGAGGTCATGACACCCCCCTTCCTCCAGCAGAGCCAACTTAGATCAGCTTGCCCAGGCTTTTGTCAAGTTTTGAGCGTCTCCAAGGATGGAGATTCCAAGCTTGTCTGGGCAACCTGTTCCAGTGTTTGACCACCCTCTTTGTGAACAAGTTTTTGTAATATCAGAGTTGTTGCAGCTTGTTTCCCTTGCCTCTTGTCCTGTCGCTATGCGCCTCCAAGGGTCTGGCTCTGTCTTTCTAAATGTTCCAATTAAGTAAGTGAAGACTGCGAAAAGATTCCCCCCACCCCACACCACCCCAACCTTCTCTTCTGAAGGCTGGAAAAAAAAAAAAAAATTAGTTCTCTCAGCCCCTCCTTCACGTTCTCTCAGACCCTCCATCATGTTCTGCAGCACATAATCATCTTGGTGGACCTTTTCTAGACATGCTCCAGTATGTCAATGTCTGTCTTGTGCTGGAGAGCCCAGAAGAGCCCTCAGCCTGTTGTCTATACTGTTGCTTAATGAAGTCTGATAGGCAGCTAGCCTCTTTTGCTGTAAGGGCACACTGGCTCATATTCAACTTGTTAACTCATCTTTGCTTGTCTTTGGACAGTGTCTTGCCAATTTGACCATAAAGTTGTTATAGGAGACTGTTGAAAGCCTAGCAAAAATCCAAATAAATGACATTCACTGTTGAGCACTTATCCGTGGAGCCAGCCACCTTGTCGAGTTTGTCAGGCACAATTTGGCCTTTAAATCAATCCTGGCTGTTTCCAGTCGTCTTTTTCATGGCTGTGCATGGATATGGCTTCCAGAAAGATTTGCTCCGTAATCTTTACAGGGACTGAGGTCAGACTGACCAGCCTATAGGTGGATCTTTTTTCTTGAAGATGGTTTCCAGTAGTTGGAAACAGCTCCCGATTGCTGTGATCTTTCAAACTGGTTAGCAACCCTGCAATGACGTTTTCCAGCTCTGTCAACATCCGTCAGGTGCTTTCCGTTTTTCCCTAGGTTTATGTACATCGTGTCTTTCTAGGTCTGTATCTCAATCTTCCTCTGTTTCACCCTTCTAAATTCTGCTGCTAGGCTCAGGAACCTAGGAGACTTGAGAGCAGATCTTGCCAGTCAAAGTTGAATTCTATCGTTATGCTCTATCCTCAACAGAGAGCAGAACTAGTTATAATTTACTTTAGCTCTTTTGAGTGGTAATTAGTGACAGTAAGGCAGAGCTACTATATGGATTATATTTTGCTATGTACATTTTTCATAGACATCTGTAGAACATGTAGTTTGTTCTCTTAATAGTTGCTTAACTCTTCCTTCACCTTTCCTTTACAGGGGTTATGTCAGGAATAAAGGCACTGCTATTTAGGACCTCCTCTTTCTATGCTTCCACCCCAGGGCTGCTTGCTTCATAGACAGGAAAGTCTGCTAGGGTGATGGTCTGGCGTTTGTTTGTTTGTTTGTTTTTAGTGTCTCAACTGATCTTTGAAAGTATTTCTACTGGGAAAATGACTAAAAGCCTGTTTAGACACTGAGGATTTCTTTTCTTTTCTTTTCTTTTTCTTGTTGGGTTTCCAATGAGTTCTAATTGCAGTCGGGTCAGTCAGCTTCTTCAGATCTCGATCGTTACCATTTTGCTAGCCCTGGTATTTCACAGGGGAACATAAATCTGCTCTAAAGACCCTCGAAGAGCTGAAGACCTGACGGGTTGAGAGAGAAACGTCCCTATCTGCATGCGCTGTTCACGGATTCATTTATCCAAGAGTTGTGATGGTTCAGTAATGGTCCCCCACCAAGCACATATGATAACTCTAGGCTCAAGGAACTAAGCAGAGAATGTTTCCATATCCATTGCCTTGGTATATAGGACCTTTGATAGTTTATACCAGTGCAAGCTTCCATTTTTCAGTATCTGTTATCACAGCGTCTGCATCTAAGTTGTTCATAGGGAGGATTGTTTCATCGAACCTCCAGAATTGAATTATTCTCTGTAAGTAAGCTAGTTGAGAATGAATCCTCAGGAAGTGTCAGAATCACTAACGGATTTTTTTCTTTGTCTGATGTAGGTGTACTTTTGTAACAGCTTTTTTTTTGGAGGGAGAAAAGGACTTATTAAATCTCTGGAAAGAAACTTCAGTTTCTGTCCTCATTCACTAATTTTCAGATATTTTGTAGCTCTATATCCAATTTACTGGGAAAATAAGACTATTTTTAAGCTGGGTTTATGTATGGAAAATCTTCCTCGAAAGCACCAAAAGGAGTAAAGGAACCTTTGTTGAATCATTCTGTGATTCCGTTTGGCTATTCAGAATTAGTTTTCCTATGGGATCCAGAAGGGACACTGCATGGGGAGATTGGTCTTGACTTCTGTATTGATCCAGGCAAGAATCTAATGAGGGATCTTTGAGCATTAACACTTTGGAATAAGTAAGACCATTCACTCCTTAGAGGATTCAAGGGAGTTTATGTTCTTTAGGGTCTCTGTATTAAGAGTATTGCAGATAAAACAGTTATAATAACTACTATTTTTAAAGTAGTACTCTTCTGGGTTGGTTTGTTTGTTTTTTTTTTTTTTTTTTTGGAGACACGTTTATGCCTCACCTTCTGTGATGCTCAGTAGACAGATGGAGAGGAGCATGCCTCTAAGAGCTGAGGTTTTTTTTGTTTGTTTTTTCCTACAAATTTTAAACTGCTTAACAAGTTACTTCTTGTCTTCTGTTTCATTATCCTCCTCAAGTAACTCTTTTGTCCTTTTTTGCCTCAGAAGGAATGATTTATTTCTAAAACATGTACAGGGTGTCTTTATGCTTTTGTTCAGAGGGATGTATTTCTGATAAGAGGTTGATCTACCACTGTGTTAACTTGGCATGTGATGTCACCAGGAGCTTAAACTGCAAAACTTCTTGAAGCTGATAAAGGTACTTTTTGCTGTCAGAAGCAAGGAGTTGGACCACTCAGCATCAGTGACAATATACTCTGTGGCTGCTCTCTGACGATATTCATCTCAAATAGATGGGGAGACCACTCTTTCACACACCAGCGTTTTGGAGTGGTAAAGCTGACTAATCTGGAGCTCAAGAAAGCTGTTGCAGAGGCTCACAAGATGATCACGTTTCTGCTTTCGCATCAGTTCAGTCACCTGTAGCAACAACATACTAAATGAAAGTCAAAAGAAAGCATGCATGCATGCATGACCTTCTTTGCTCTTGGTACTGGTTTGGAGCATTGCCTTGTCTATGGCAATCATGACTGACTTTAGCCCCAAAGCTAGCAGGTTCACCATTTCTTTACTGAGCAGTAATGACTCTTTGCCTGTAAACTTCACATTTCCACTATTTTTGAGAAAGCTGTTCCTGATATGATGACCACTTGGCCTCGAGGCTCGATATGTGTCCTCTCTGATTCAGTAATATATTTTGATCCTAGTTCCTATTTGACACTGAGAAAGATTAAGGGGGCCCTTACCTCTTTTCAGGTACTAATCATCAGAAATGAATAAATTATAGTCTTATTAAAGTCCTTTTTTTGAATGGAGCTTTACCTGCTTATAAGAACATGTTAAATGTAAGTGTAAACTGAGGTTTTTCAATTCCAACAATACACAGAAAGTTGAAATGAAAAAGAAAGTTTGTATGTGAGGGAGGGATGTTAAATGCCAGTCTTGAAGTTCATGTTGAAGTATTCCTTTAACTGCATTAATAGCTGGCGGCCTTACAACAGTCCCTTAACTTATTGCAAAAAGATAAAGATTATCTTAATCGCCAAAACATGGAGCTTAGTGTTCGCTGTGCGCATGAAGAAGATCGTCTTGAAAGACTTCAGCTTCAGCTAGAGGATGCCAAAAAAGCTAGAGAAGAGATGTACGAAAAATACGTTACATCCAGGTAAGAGGTTGTGTTCACTTCTGTCAGTAGACAAATTACTACTTTTCCCTCGTTTCTTGGACAAGTCTCACTTAAAAATTCGTAACTTTAGAAGAGCTAATCCATATCTGTGTAACTAGAAACAGTAAAAAAGCTTCTGTTTTTTCTTTATTTAAATATGTATTTATATACTGGGAAAAACTGCTTTAAATTTTTTTCAAGTTTTGGTACACTACCGTAGCAGTGAAGAAATCCATATTGTAAGTTTATGGGTGCTATTTTCTTACGTATATATAGAAATTTTCTGAGGTAGTGGAGATTTAAAACCAAAAACAAAAAACAAAACAAAAAACCCCGTTATATTAAGCACATATGTTGTACTTTTTTTCTGTATGTGGTTTTTTTTTTTTTTTCAAGTTAACTTTATTTAGAACAGGGATATTAGAAAGACATGCTTCAAACATCTCTGGAGAGTAAAATATGTGTAATTTTCAGATGTGTAAAGTAGGACATAGTATGCAGGTAATAACTTTCATATCAGCTGTTTGAGCAATCACTTTTTAATATCTCAGGTTCAATTGCACATTCTTTAATGATAGCCATGAGAAATTAATTGATCATTATGTGCTAGAGAAGTGCTTTGCTAGTACAGCTGTACCTGGAGTTTTGATATTTTGGCCAATGTAGTAGTAACGCAGTTCATAAGTAATTCCTATTTTTTGTTTCTTTCCAGAGACCATTATAAAACGGAGTATGAAAACAGACTGCAGGAGGAATTGGAACAAATAAGACTGAAAACAAATCAAGAAATTGAGCAGCTTCGAAGCACCTCAAAGGAGATGTATGAGCGTGAAAACAGGTAGGTAAGATGTAGGAAACAGTCTAATTAGGGCAGAAATGGCCAAATATTTTCTTTTTTTTTAGGCACAGACTGGTTGACTGGCTTTGTGAGAGATGATCAAAATGTGGGAATTTAAACTTAATTACAAAACTGATAACTTTATAAAAAACATGAAATTATATTTGTACAGATAGTGTTCTCTTTCTGTTGAAATAATGATTGACATTTGACATTGTTAATGAAAAGAATGAATTATTAAAATTCACCTTCAAGATAAACGTCAGTGATGTTGAGCTTATTCTGTATGAATTAATGAGATATATCTGAATATGTTAGTTTACCTCTCATAATAGATGGACAATAGTCCTGAAACTTTCAGGCCACTAGAAAGGAAGGAATTGATTCAGAAGGTAAAGCTGGAAAATTGATGGAAAAAATCAAAACTTTTATGCCTTATAAACATAAATCTATTTGGGATTGTTTACAGCATTATAATTTAAACAATACTGATTATATTATAATATAATCTATTATAAAATAGATTATTTTTAAAACTATTATAAAATCCTTCTTCAAGAAGATCCTAGTCCTAAAAACTGCATACTGAACTTTGTGTACGTTCTTGTTGAATTACATGGAAGTGTATGCAGTGTTAGGCACACATGTAAGCCCTTAGGGATCTAAGCGCTTGGACTTTTGGCACTATAATTCTTTTCAAGTTTTCTTTTTGTTGCTGTTTTTTTTTTTTTGTCATAACATGTTCCTTTAAAATGGAAGGAGCAGTTAATGACTCATTAACTCATCGTAGATCTCTTGAAAGTTCCTTATGTGGAGAAGGAAATGACTATAGTAACAAGGTATTTGTGGCATCAGCATCTCTTCTTCTAATAGGTGGTTTATGTTATTACTCTGAAGAAGGAAAAATGAGGAACATGACTTCCGCTGTCTGTCTTCCAGTCAACTGAAAGGTTCTAATTAAAAAAAAAAAAATTACCTCACTTTAGTTTTGCAAGTGTGAATAATATATGTGTGTGTGTGCGCGCGCGCGCACATCTGCACCACTTCCTGTATGCAAAACAATGTTGAATTACAAAGAATGATTTTACTGTTGGTAGAGATCTGAAGAGCGTCTGTATATCATTGAAGAACCTACTGGAAGACATTTTGTTTGTCTGGAACCAATTAACAGAAGTTTTGTTCCTCATTTTGAAATAAGTATTTCTATAATGTAAATTCCTTAGATTTAATTTCATATTCTACGAAAAATAATTTTTAGCATATGCTGTCTCTGTAATGTACTAAATTCCACCATAAAACAGTGCTTTGCAGTTTTAGGTGCACCTCAGTCGTGAGACACATGCAACCCAAAACTGGAACAAAGCAGATTGCAAAGAAAGTTGTATGATATGAAGAGACACTGACTGGTATTGAAAGTAAAGTTAAAATTCTTGTTTCATCTTCAAGCTCAGAGCATGGAATGACGAGACAGCTGAGTTAATTTAATAGTTAATTGTGGCTGAAAAGAATGTTCTGACTTCATACCCCTTTGCCAAGCCTCTTAGACTTGATATTTCCATTGAATTTAGTGACACTTATTTTACCCTTGGATGAGCCAGTTCAGGAAGCTAAACTGAGGGGGAAGGGGAAATCCAGTAAAAAGATGATGCTTCTTTTCAGCTATTTTATTTGGGATCAGTTTCACTTGTCTGATTGTCAGCATTGGCTGTGTCTCCATTAGCAAGCATGAGTGAATTCAGAGAGCTATTGAATGTCTGCATGGGGTTTTACTTAGGACCAGATAACAGCTAATCCAGTAGGCTGAGCACTATTTAGTAGTTTGAGCATGTTAGATCTCTCCTTGAGCACATCTGATTTCTGTCAATTTGAAAGGAATTTGGTTTGTGCACTCCCGAATTGTTCTGAGAAGTGAACTAAAGCACACTGAGTGGCAATTGTTGAGAGGTCTGCTTCAAAAGCTAACGTAGATGCCGTTGTGCTTCTGCTTCCCCTCCTTTGCCCCTTGTCCCACTTCTTTCTTCCATACGCATTCAGGAACTTGTAGATGGTAATCCTGTCCCATTTTAGAGGGTTACTCTCACTTGTATGGTAGGCTTGCCAGGCACCTCATAATCCACATGACCTGTATGTATAGCTGTTAGATATGCTGTTAGATTTAGAATTGTATATAATTTTCAAATCATGTGAATATCTGGCACAATGTCTCTAATGGCTGTCCTATTGAAAGTATTTAAATGACTACTTAACTAGGTCTCGTTTGCCTTTTTTATGGTTATATTAATCTGTGATTGTCCTTTTGTTGAGTGAGTGAACCTCATTGTCAAAACCAGTTCTGTTCCTCGTCAATATGTGACATTTTACTCCTCTGACACGTTAATGCCCTTGACCTCCCACATGTTTTCTCTCTTAAATACTTAACCATTGTATAATTCTTAGGTTGATTCTAATGAACTAATACTTTCTGATATATATGAATTACTTAGTTGAGTCCAGGTAAGTAGGGTGGATGACATATCCTTAGTCTAGAAAATAAAGTCCCTTATCCAAAAGAGATACACTGTTAGTGTGGCTTAAGTGATCTAGGATAGCATTTGACATAGGCTTAACAATTTTCCTTTTACCTCCATACCTTTTCTTCAAAATTTGCCTTGTAATCTAATTTCACTTTACTTTAAGCCAATTGTACTTCCTGAAAAAGCTCCCATGGTGTTCTGGGCGTGTTTTTATTTCCTGTGGTAACACAAGCATTAGTAGTGCATTTGCACAGCAAATTCAGGTTAAAACCACTCTGTTCCTGCCCTTCCCCCCCCCCCCCCCCAGATCACTACACAGCCACATGAATGAAGCGTGCTCATGGCATTGCTAAGGGGCAGGAAAAAAAACTACTGAAGTGGGAAGAGCTTGTTGCATCTACGTTAATGTTCAGGTGAGGAATGTGATTTCGAAGTGAAGCTCCCAGTTATTGCTACTTGCCTTGTTTTTGCCACATCACAACTTGTGCTGTGATTTGCACTGGATTCCTTTTAGATGAAACTAAATTGAAAGATGTCTCTAAGAGAGCATCTAATACATCACAAATGTCAGTAAGTGCCCAGGATACAGGAGCAGACAAGGTTTTTTTTTTAAAGTAAAATCCTCTGAATTGTTTATAGTGTCAATGTCAAGTCCTCAGCAGCCAGTGTTTTGCTTTGCAAATCTGTTGCTACTGTGCTGCGCTGCTGAATAATGGAGATAGAGCGGATGAGCCTAAGTTTTAGGTTACTGGCATATTATACTACAGACAGACAACAGATTAGCAGACTCTTAGCTGTGTCATTTTTAACACAAGTATTATGTATGTTAGTCTTCATTCATACTGACTTGTATAAGTGAAATAGGAATAAGATAGTTTGCAAGTCTTAACTGATTCTTGGTTAATAAAATTTTTAAAAATAGACTGATTGCAATAAAACATTCATGGTTTAATTTATGATTCTCTCTGTGCGGATCTGTCTGTGCGTTGTGTTAGCAGTAAAGACACCAGTGATGTGCAGTAACCTACGTATGGTGATTAGCTAGCCAAATTAGTTGTATGTAGAAATAGGGTTCTTAAGCCTAGCTAATCTTTTCTGGCTCTATCATAAAAGTTCATAATCACCTCAGTTACTAGGAGGACATCATTTTCCTACTTAATAGTGAAGTACCAAGCAAAATTATTGGAATCTAGTAAATTACTTTTTTGCATGAATT